>NC_135188.1:48413020-48728020 GCF_041146795.1 Maylandia zebra | reverse complement strand
TTGCAGAATTCTTTGAGGAGACCTCAGCACAGCTGGTGTTTTTCCAGCTACTATCCACTGTCAGACTTCACCATGAAATTCTTGAGCTGATCCGATGTTCGTTTTTACTTCTGAAAATCAATCCAGGGAGATGAGAAAGCTGACTTCCACCACAAAACAGGGGAAAGGGTGCAAGCAGACATTCTCTTAGTCTAGATTCACTTGATGCTTAAGTTCAGCTGCAATGCTCTGTTAACAACACCTGAACTGCTGTAAATAACCCAAATCAAATTTCAGCAATGCTATGTTCAAGCTCTTACAGCTCCTTTATGTTGAGGATGAGGCGAGAAATCCAATTTAATAAATAATCAATATCTGTGATTACATGTCTGTTGGTTTTATGATGTACCATTCCATCACCTCAACCATTGTGTCGAGTCAACAGACGTAGGTGGAGAAACACATCAGGAATCACCACTGAGCAACATGCAGGCATATCAAAGCAGCTCTTTGTAGGAGGTGCTGCTTTCAAGAACCACATGGCATTCTCAACATGCTCTGCCACCCCAATGCCTGAACAAAATAAAGAGACAAACATCCATCCCCAGTTTGGGTCACAGGGCAGACCTCACTCTTCCTGACCACCACCTCCAGCTCGGCCAGGGGAAAGCAAGGCATTCCCAAGCCAGCCAAGAGACACGTGTCTTGGGTATGCCCTAGGGCCCTGTCCTAGTAGGACACACTTGAAACAACTCACTTAGGAGGTATCCTGGAGGCCTCCTACTCAGATGCCCACACCACATCTAAGTAGCGTCCCTACTCTGAGCCCCTGCACCATGTGATCAAGCTCCTCATCCCACCTTTAAGGGAGTGCAAACTCCCATATGAATTCCCAGAAGAGCAGATTATCTTCTCTGGACGATCTTTCTTTTCTTTTTTTTTAACCACACTTGCTCTTCATGTTCTAGAATACAAGAGATAAAGGACAACAATGTACAGCTCACAGCGCTAATGTGCTACATTTTTGCACATCTTTGTTACATCATTCTTTGATACCTTTCTCTTAAACAACCATCTTCACCAGTTTTCAGCATCCAGTCTGTATCTGGAGGGATCATTTGGAGAATCACTTGTCAGGTTGCAATGGGTTTGATCAATGCATTCCAGTAAGATCTCATGCATGAATAGCAACCTATTTTGTTGGGGTTGTGCACATGTGCACATCCTTTGTGATACAAAATGATGTGCAAAAAGCAAAAAAGTGGATTTTTTTCACAGTTGTTATCACTTCATGTGTTATGAGTAGTTTTCATACCTGCTTAGGTATCCCTGTGTACTAGAAATTATATTAGACAACTACCTGTTTTCTCAGTTACACCTGAGTGAGACATTATCCCTGTCTTGATTACACTTAGAGACAACATGAGGACTACATGTATGAATTGCATGAGCTGGCATAGGCTAGACACACAAAACCAACAACTTCATTACTTATTTTAATTTCTCAAAAGAGCCACAGTTTATGTTTTTAGAAGAGCATTCACAATCTGAAGCAGATTCTCCATCTTTTGCGTCCTGAACAGATAAAATCAGATTCAGGTGTTCTGCTGGGGAGTGCAGACAAAAGCCCAGAGTGCAGGAAGCATCAGACAGCAGAGACACAAACACTGTTCATGGTTTCACTGGATTATGTTCACTTGTGTTCTTCTCAGATCAACTGTGGTGCTCCCAATACTCCCACATACCTTAAACACAGCTGGCACGCAGAAAAGGCAGCCGGATAAAGTCCAAACACTTTTAAAATTTTCATCTAAATGCTAAAGGATGAGAACTGGTACAGACCTGTGTTAAAAATATAGTGCGCATGTGCCAACCAGCGTGCAGCCTGTTACAGTCACTCCTGCTTTTTTCCGATTCTGATTTTGAAAATACATAGTGAGACATAAAGTCAGATCTTGCTCACTTCTGTACAAGTTGTGAATGAGGTTTTGATAATGTACGAGATATTAAACTTACTGATGCATGCTCACCACATGTGAAACATCCTGGAAATCATAAATGACCCATAGCAGCAAATGCTGCTCTGTAGGTAAGAGCTGTGCATTAGCGTGAATACATATCTGCTGGCTAACATGAAGTCCATTCTACAAAGACCGGCTGGTGTCACAAGTACCCAGAACCTATTGAGAACTCAAGTGGAGATGTTATTTGAAAATACATCTGTTAATCTCCACATAACATTGTTTAGGTAACCTGAATAATTTCATGTCTTGCTGACAGTTTTCTCTGGTAAGAAGACAAAATTGCCATGTTTTTAGACTGAACACAAATTAGCCCATATGCTGATCCATAAAGGTCACCATGCATGTAAGAATGGAAGAATATGACTAATAGTGACGTTAAACCATGTAATATGTGTAGAGGAGCTCGCATTCATCAAGATTCATTTGAACTGCAATAGGTTCATTAAGGAAATAAGCACCAACCGCTGCCTCCATGCTTGTGTGGTCAGCACATCAAAGCAGCGTTGGCCCCGCGTGGTGGTCGGTCATCTCACTCTTCTCTATCTTTGCCCTCGAGTTGTTGAGCGACAACACTCTTTAATCAGCTTTGCATCTGGGGAATGCTCTCCCTCGCAGATATCATGCAAATGAGGCTACTACTACTCTTTGGTGGGGCCTGATGCATGCTGGTGGTTGGCTGCTATGCAATCAGCCCTGAAATTCGTCTTCTGACAGTCTCTCAGGAACAAACACAATTTACCTCTTACGTTCTGTGTGGGCTTCCAGATGGATGGAAGTGAAAAGTGATCTTTGGTTTTGCTATCAGTGACTAAGACTGTAATGAAAAAGCTGTGGTGAATGTACCGAGAAAAAACCCATTCAATGACCGGTGTGCACATCTGCAGATCCTTCAAGGGCCAAAAGAAACTTTGATTTTGTTCATCTCTGTTAAATCTTAGATTACACTGAGTGCTTGAGTTATTCAGGCGAATGTCCAGACACCTGTAGCAACGACCCACTCTACCTCCTGAACCACAGCCCTTCAACAATCAGCCAGTAATCACATTTTCATATATCACTTTCATTTCCATACCTCACACCCTGATCCAGGATACGTCAGCCTGCAGGTAAGAAGAAATTCAGTCTGATGGCTGTTTTTGCCTTTCTGCAAGTGTAAGGAAGAGCTGTCTCTGATGCCCTAAGTGTCTGCAGGAGCTGAATAAAGGTACACTGAGTCTTTGTGCAAACAACCTGCCTTTCAGCCACAATGGGCTGAGTGTGATATGAAAGCTCATATCGATGGTTGTATAGTCACATCTCTGAGTAATCTGGAACGAAGCTGACATACCAGACGTTTCTTTTCAGTGCTGTTTACTATTCCATGCTATGGCTTTTATGATAAGCATCAATCAGATTCCAGGGTCTGGGCTCTGTAACATCTTAAACACGCTTTAAGAATATGACAGCTGTGATGCAAGAGCAATGGCTGAGTGGTGACACAATGAAAGCTAACTACTAAGGACAAAGGTTGAACAAAGGTGGGAAAAGAAGACTTTACTAATATTCTTATGAAATGAGTGATGTTGAGCATTTAGTCTGCATCACTCGCTGGGCCCACGTCCTCATTTTAGGTTTGACAGCGTTTTTTACTAGATAAAGGCAAATGGCTTCAAGATGAACTGAACCGCCGTTTGGGGAAGGCTTCGGAGGGGGCTGGGCCTTTCTTTTTTCTTTGCTATGAGCCCAGAGTGATGTACAATGCTGCATATTGCAAATACAGTACAGATGGAGTCCATTATGTCAACAAATGAGTGCCAGTGTGAGGAAAGTGTGAGGTAGTCACAGGACATGACAGGGGGAAGTTAGCCGATGCCCACTGAGTGATACCAGCTCTTTAAGCTCTAAAATCTTTGCTGTTATTCTCCTTCACTTTGATTTACATGTGTTGGGGATATTTTTGCTTTGTTTTCTCAGAGTGTTCATGTGATGAGGTAATTTTGTGGTCCCTTTTATTATCCTCCAAACCTGTGGTGCTGCTTTTCATTCAGAGAAAAACAAGCATGTCATCTTGTCTATACGCAATTACTAAAAAATCATTTGTAGCTTGCAATTATCTTAACTATTCTTTGGTTGTCATAGCATTTACTCAGCGAACGATAGCGTACTCATCTAGCACAGATCTCTGAGAAAACAGGACAGGTCCCCACCCTATGCAGCCTTTGTTGTTGCTGCTGCAGCCAGCTTCTGTCGTCAGAGGAAAACAGTATTAGATCACAGAGGTTTCAGGAGCAATGGACAATTAAAATGAAAAGAAAAAGAAGAGAACAACTGTGCTTCCCTTTGGCCATTGTATCTCCTGTTATTGGCTGCAGCACAGCTATGTTTATGTGTAGGCTGATGCTGCGAGAGGCATCCATCTCCATTCTGCCTTCTGTATATGGAGAGTAGCAACGAAAGCTAATAAAATTTCAAATGTAAGGCAGGGCAAGTTTATTTCTATAGCACAATTCAACAACAAGGTGATGCATAGTGCTTTACAGAGACATTAAAAAACAAAAACAAATAAAAAGCATGATTTAAAATTGATTAAAAAAAAGTAGATACAATCAGTAATGCTAAAGAAAGTAATGCTTTCTTACCAAAAATTACTCAAACAATTCAAAAACTCAAATGACAACAACTTTCCAACAAGTAGTAAAAACCAACAGAGCGCAGGCCCAAAAAGACAAAAGCTGCTAATCCATTAGTACTCGCCACGGCTCGCCACAACTCGGTTTGCCATTACAATTGAGTAGTCTAGGCTCTCTGAGGTATGGAGGCCTGTCTCCCCTCACCACACTCCCTGCCGGTGGCTGATGCCCTCAGACGTTGGTGTGTCGGTGGTTCTTGGTGTCTGGGGCTGGGCGCTCATGTATGTACCGACTCACTCCTGGTGGCCGATTGGCGGGGCCTGGCGCCTGTAGCTGGGCTGGGCTCTTCTGGGGGGTGCAGTACCCTCAGGCCTCTGGGCCTGAGGCCCGGTCCTCTCTGGCACAGCTGGCTGCCGGCAGAGCCCGCGGGCACGTCACTGCAACCCCCTCTGGCCTCTGCTCCGTGGCTGCTGGGTGACCTCTCGTTTGGGGCTCTCCTCAGCTCTTCCCAGGAGGGTGGCACGGTTGTCCCCCCAGTGGTCCTCCTTGGGTCCTCGTACTCTGGGGCCTCTGGATGTCTGGGGTCTGGATCTCAAACTGAACTAAATTATGTGCATGCAGGTTTTAAGGATTTCAATATGTGTATTATAATATACTGAGTCTTTAATACTCTGAATGGAAGAATGTTGACAGTAGATTTACTAACCCTGCGCAAATTTGCGTAAATCCCCTGGTGTGTGTGTGTGTGTGTGTGTGTGTGTGTGTGTGTGTGTGTGTGTGTGTGTTGGCATAAACAGGTGGAGATTGCTGATTTAATAAAGTTTCACCTCCCTGTTCTGAGTGGTGAGTTTTGTCTCATGTTATGTCGAGGTTAACCCAAGCCCAGGGACGAAACATGAATTTGGGTGTGTCCATTCTTTCTTGTGTTCATTGTCCTTGTTGTTGCGTTGTGTAAGTTGCTCTTTGTTTTTTTTGTTTTTTTTCTTGTGTTGGGGTGGCACTATGTGAGAGGACTTTAACTGTAACTGAAGAAAAGTCGAACAGGTGTAAGAAAGATGACCTCATACCTTTTGCAAAGTTCTTTGCTTAAGATTTAGGTTTTGCTGGTGTTCCTGGCTGACTGCAAAGTCCCTCTGTGCAAGTTGGTGCTTCGATGGAGGAACTGCAAGTAATGCATCTCATAAAGGAGCTAGAGTTGCTCATTTAGGAACTGCTCATAAAGTTAGAGGTCATGCATTAAAGGAGAGAGCTCAGGAAATGGAGGAGCTGCATCTGCCAGTCCTTCCACTCTTTAGTCAGCCCCTCAGTCATCATCCCCTAAGCCAGAAGACAGCTTTGATGTGAGCAGTCACAAATTAGTCCCACCTTTCAGAGACTCTGAAGAAGATTCACATTTCACAGCATTTGAGCGCACTGCAGGTACATTACAATGCCCAAAGAGTGTGTAGTCTCTTTTTTTGCATGACACTGGTTTCATGGCGGTGTCCTACTGTTTCCAGCTCAGCCTTACAGTGGCAGAGATGGGTTAGCGTGTGGAGTTCTGCATGGTGTATGCGTCATTGCATTTCATTCAGTAGTTGTCCCAGATTGTGTCAGACAAATTTAAAATCGCTGTGCAACCTCAGTTGCAGTTGCAGGTATTGACATTATTCTCTGAAATGGTTTGGCAGGCAGTGAAGTCTTTCCATTCCCTGAGGTCATCGAAACACCACTGACAGATACGAGTGTCATGAAACTCTGTTCCTCAATTAAACTTATGGTCGTGTCTCAAGTCTAATGTTGTGAAAGTCTGTCTCTCATTCCATCCATGTCAAATTACAGACAAACCAGATCATGTGAGTCCTGACACGCCATTAAAACTGATCGCAGGTATTGGAGAGCTATTCGAGCACGTGATTGTTGACTGTGTCGGCTCTTTTCCAAACACAAAATCAGGAAACCATCACATTCATATCATTGTGCTTTAAAACCTGCACCACTGTGAAAGTGCTTATCAGGTTTATTCAACCGTTGGGTCTCCAAAAGACGTCTAAACAATCAGGCCACAAACTTCATGTACAAAATGTTTACCCAAGATGTGACAGAACTTTACGTCCAGCACTTGTTACACAGAGAGCCAGAGTGCATGAGAAATGTTCTACCAAACCCAAAACATTGCTTTGCATGAGTGCCATGAGCAGAGATGGGCAGTAACGCGTTACTGTAATCTGATTACTTTTTTTCAAGTAACGAGTAAAGTAAGGGATTACTATTGCAAAAACGGTCATTAGATTACCGTTCCTTTCCCGTAAGCACGCTGCGTTACTGCGTTACTAAAACCGTGATTTTTTTTGCGAGTGTCTCATGACAGTGACGTAAGCGAGTGCGACGTTCGTGACAACAGCTGTGTGCAGATCAACAATGGATCATATATCATTTGCGGGAGAGAGTATGAGCGTGCAGCGTTTAAAGCGTGGAAGTACTGACCTTACTTTGAGTTTAGTGTCCGCTGTGCGTGAGAAGAAAACTTCTTTTTACAGCAAAAAAGCCCCTAAACTTCCAACAAGCACCGAGTAGCTACGACGTAATGGGAAACTCACAGAGAAACTGCCGTATCCTTCCACTGACCGCGGCACACCTGCACCAGGGTAAACCTCCGCCTACCGCAGTCCTGCTTTACAGGTGAAAATAGAGCAACAGGACCGCTGAGTCTTTGACTTTATTTATTTTCTGCTGTGTTTTACTTGCATCTGTTTGAAAGAGTGAGTGTAAACACACAAATATTTTATTTTATGAGCTGGAATGTGCAGAAAATAAGTTTAAATAGGTTTAAACAAATTTCTTCCAGTCAGAGAATGTTGCATATAATCTAATGTTTGCTTGATGCATAAAGTTAAAAGATTAAAACTAATAAAACAAGTTTTAAAAAGAGACTTTTCCATTTGATTACATTTCGTATGATGGATTATGCAGAAAAAGTAGAATTGGGCTGAAAGATCTATCACTTTATCACCTCTTCAGGTTGTAAATCGTGTTTTTAAAAAGTAACTAAGTAATTAATTACTTTTGAAAATAAGTAATCAGTAAAGTAACGGGATTACTTTTTGGGGAAGTAATCAGTAATTAGTTACTGATTACTTTTTTCAAGTAACTTGACCAACACTGGCCATGAGAGGTCATCGCTTCTGCTGTTTGCTACCAGAGATGTGTCAGGAATCTTTGGGGTTCAGTCTTCCTGATTTAGTTTTTGGTCACATGGTGCACATTTTGTTACGTCTGCTGAAAGTCCAATCCAGAAAGAAGCATTTTGGACTACTTTACTTTGTTTGTGACTATAAATTCTTGTGACGCTGACTCAACAGAGAAAACAAACTTTGGCAAAAAGTGATTGGTGACTTCCTGAGTCCTTGAACCTCCAGTTGACACCCAGAAAACAGACCAGATGAGTATGAGAAGTCTGAACAAAAGTTGTTGGGGAACATATTCTGATATCTTCTAATATGTTTGTTGTTTTGGAGCATTTTGTAAATAGTTTGTGAATGTTGAAATGAGTCAAAGTTAGACAATTGTCTATAGTTTTACTCTCAGTTAGGGAAAACTAGGCAGCATTAGAAATGAGTTTGGTTTTGAACTGCTCATTTCTACAGCAAATATACTGCCGTCTCATATTTTCAGTGGTTCCGTGTTGCTGGTCTTTTCTTGGGGGGTGGTTGGAGTGGGGAGTGGCACCTCATGTTATGTGGAGGTTACCCTTTGTCTGGGGATCTAACACTAGGCTAGGCTAACATATCTGCATTCCTCTGTGCTTTAAACATGATAGCAACTGTTTCATGACATTATCATACATTAAAAAAATCAGAGTATTTCTCGGAAATTGTATCGAACCCAATATCCTGAATCAGTGACACATGGGGGGAAAGGAAAGGGCAGATGTAATGAGAACTAGCAGATACTGCTGAGTAGTTGGGACCAAGGCACTGGCACAGTCTGTCAAAGGCACACAGAGCAGCATTTGCAGAGCAACATCTGTAAGTGACAGATGACTCCACTCACCATCATCCACTCACCGTCTTCATGTGTACAAGATCAAAAGCATGTTTTTCAGGGTTTTTCTGCCCTTTTTTTTCTGGTAGCAGAATGTGAACTGCAGCTCCAGCCGTCGGCCTTTCTGTGTCATGTCAGAAGACATTACCTCATACCCTGACTCACAAGCAAAGTGGATAGCTGCTGCTCACCACTGTCGTGAGGCGACAGCAGTGACAGCATATTCTTCTCTCTCCTCACGTGCTGTCATCGCTGCACAACCAGGGGGAAGAGTTCTGGAGTGGTAATGACCTCCTCCCAGCAATAGCTGTCCTTGCAGAAACTGAGGAGTTATAGAGAAGCAGGAAGAAGAGGCTGCTTGGGAGGCTGAGCACTTTGCCTCTGACTACAAGAGAGGCTGGTAAAGGATTGGAACAGAAGAATTTAGAATGAAATACTAGAATAAAGAGGAATCACACAGAATACGCAAGACAGCTATGTGACTAAAAAAGAGTTTTAAATAAAAGTAACAAACTATCAGCTTCCTGTCTCCCTCTCTGTTATTCTTAACTTCTCTGCAATAAGCTACAAAAATCTAACTTTGTTAAAACTGTTATATGTTTAATTGTGCTCTTTGTTTGTGAGCAGGTACTATGCAGTGGTTTGAGTTCTCTCCCTCAAAGCAGTTGCCCACTGAAGGAAAAAGATTAACGAGAGCAGTGAGACTGAAACTCAAACAGATGTACGGAAACTGGTCTTAAAAAAACACACACACAAAATTGTGCAACACTATTACGTAAGGATTCTTCCTCTTGGATAGTATGATAAAATTAAAACAATGTAGAGGAAATCCTTGTTGATGCGTGGTCAAGAACTAAATTCTGGAAGATTTAAGAACAAAAAGCTCGGAGCAGAGCATGGTTACATATGATAAGATCTGAAGGGGTTTTGAATCCTAATTAGGAAGGATGGGGTCTATGTCTGGATTCATTTGGGGTATTTTCTTACCTTTCTTTGTTCTCTATGAACAAAGAAAAGCAAACGATAAAGGCCTGGCAGTACTTATATTTTTGTTCGGGTAGGAACATCTTTACACATATTAGTGACTGTTAACTGTTCTGTGTTTGTTTCTAATTAACTGTTATCTCTTGTCTTGGGTAAGGAAAGCTGTGAGATGTGACATGAAAGGTGTGTTTGAGAGTGAGGCTCTTTTCTTTGTTGCAGCTCTGCTTCTTTGCCACAGATTCAGCAATCAGTCCCTGTGGTACAAAGTAACTGGAAAGCTTTTGTTAGCTAATTAGTGATATTACTGAGATCACAACTAGTTGAGTCACTGCAGTAGCTTGTAGCATTCCTTTCAAACTATAATGACTTGACTTGAAATTCTTCAGTGCTGCATTATTTCCACAGTGGTCTGAAAGTCAACAGCAGCAGTCAAACTCAATAATAGCTACATGCTCACATTTTGAATGTCAATACTAAAAAGGCTATTTGAAAGGAAAGTGTATTTAATTCAATGTGTCTTTATTTTAATAATTTCCAACAAGTATGTAATTTGGAGGGAATTAAATTGAGTGTTTGCGTGTGATAAATGTGTATTACCTTCCTTTAGCTGTGTTCAGCTTTTATAAAGTGTTAGCTTTTGTACACAAACCATCTGCATGCCCCCCTTCCCTGTATCCGTGAGCTCTGTGGTCTTCCTCATTTGCTCCTGCCTTTGTTAAATATATCCCTCCCCTGCACAAACCATCTCAGCCTTGCCTCTCCAACTTTGTCTCCAAAGCGTTCCACCCGAGGTGTCCCTCTGTTGTACCCATATGTAGTCCGGTCTATTCTGGTCATCCCCAACAAAATCCTTAAAATATTGAACTCTGCCACCTCCAGCTCTGCCTCCTGTCTTTTTGTCAGTGCCACGGTTTCCAAACCATACATGAAAGCATGTCTTTCTGCCATCGTGTAAACCTTCCCTTTCTCTCTTGCTGCTATCCTTCTGCAATAAATCACCCCTGATACTCACCTCCACCCTTCCTGTACTCTCCCTTTCACCTCTTTTGTGCACCGTCTGTTGTTTTGGGTGACTGACCCCAGTAACTATGCCTACTCTTTGCAGCTTCAGTGTTACAACCAAAAAATGAAAATGACGAGCTGAAAACGAATGCTAAACGCTTCACAGTGCCAAACTCCATAGTTCACACTAATTAGTGCAGCACACAAAAACATTTGTCACAATACTGTTGCTGCAGCGCACTGGGAAATTTGTTAGAAAAGACCAATCACTAAGGGTAATTGGACTCAGCTGTGCAGTTACAAGTCAATATGGTAGAAAGCATAATGCAACAGAAGATGTAGAAATAATAATTTCACACTCAGTGCAACAAGATCCAGAGATATACGACACAAACTGAAACTTTATTTTATGTCCAATCAATTAAGGGTCTTTTCCTCCTGGTCATATAGTGAGAGATGCGCCACAACACTGACATGTGAGGTAATGCGCATGCACATTTGGATCCTGACATGTATGATCCACACAAGCATCGTTCTTGCTCCCCCGCATTGGGCAGCCGATATTGGCCTGACCCAATATTGACATGTGCTACTTTTTGACACATTATAGCAGGTTAATTTTAGCAACAGGGTGGATTGAGTTGTACACTTGTCCTGTGGAAACAACAAGACCAGAGCAGAGCAATGTGAGATGTGGAAAAAGGTGTAAATGATACACTGACGGCCGTCCAGCAGGGAATTTGATGTTAAAGTGGTGCGAGCTGATGAGTGTTTGATGACTTCTTACACCCGTCTCCAATCAGCCTGCCGGCACAGACACGATCGAGCTGCTCGGCCTGCAGAGATTGTTGTCCCTTCACACTAGGCATCTGCTTCAGCCCAGTGTCACACATTTACTCACTCACTGAGTCAGGCACCATTGCATGTTAGCACCTTCTCAACATCTGCTGCAAATATCTGTGTGAATCCTTTGAACTGCAACACTCAGGCAATAGTGAGGTGACAATACTGCCGTGTTTACAGGTGTTTCACAGACGATTCTCATTCTACCTGTTTTGTTCTTCCTTTGGTGCAGATCCACACTGGAGGATGAGTGTGAGAGCAGCGTTATCACAGAAACAACTTCTCACTGAAATGTATCTAAAATTGCAATTCTTAAATAAAAAGTCATTTTATTTATATAGTTCCAGTTCACAGGTGCTTTATAGAATACGCTACAGACCATCCTGTGTTAAATAACTAATAACAAATAACATTGTATTTATATATCACCTTTAAGTTAACAATTCATAAAGGTGAAACAGACAACATAAAACAGGCAAAAATGAACCAAAAGCGGTTTTAAAAAGGTGAGTTTTGAATTGTTTTTTAAAAACACAGTTCTGAGTCCACAGTCTCAGGCCACAGTGGCAAAAGCTCTGTCACCCTTAGTTCTCATGTTAGTCTGTTTCATAGCAAGTAAGTCCTGATCAGATGACCAGTCAAAACCAGGATCTTAAAATGGACTCTGAGTTCAATAAGAAGCCAGTGTAGCTCAGATAGCAGCGGTGTCACATGTGAATACTGGATTTAGTCAAAAGCCCAGCTGCAGTGTTTTGCACAACCTGCAGAAGCTCCAGGGAACCTTAGACACATAAGCAGTGAGTTACAATAGTAGAAGCGCGAAGAAATAAATGTACGTATAGCAATCAGAGCAAAATAAAATAGTGCCTAACTCAGCCACATTTCTTAAATGATAAAAACAAGACCGAACCAGAGAATTCACATGCCCATCCAAATGCGAGAGTCGAGTCAAAGGTGACACCTAAATTCCTGATAGAGGATTTAACATAGACCGAGAGAGGACCAAGGACTTTCACTATCTGGGATTAAAATCTGTTCGGAGCACATACGAGGACTTCAGTTTTCCCCTCGTTGAGTTGGAGGAAATTTGCAGCCAACATCTGATAGAATCTAAGCAGTCATTCAGAAGCTGAAGCTTCAATAAATCCTGGGGCTTAAAAGAAACATACAACTGAATGTCACCAGCATAACAGTGATAAGAAATGTTCTTGAAGGAGCCCATTATATGCTGGAGGGCGAGAAGATATACTAAAAACAATAAAGGCTCCAAAACCAAACCCCGAGGGACAGCACAAGTTAGGGAGGTAGAGGATGACCTAAAATCAGAGACCACCACAGAAAAACGTCGGTGATGTAGATATGAGAGCCACTCCAAGGCAGCTCCAGGTAGACCAACCCAATGTTTAAGCCTTTCAAGCAGGATGTGGTGGTCAACTGTGTCAAACACCGACGCGAGGTCCAACATAAGCAGAACAGATCATTTTCCTGCATCATTACTCATCAAAATGTCACTTGAGACCCAAAGAAGGGCTGTTTCCATGGAGTGAGCTCTGCGAAAGCCGGACTGAAACTTAGTGCAATGCTGTGGTTTTCAAGAGCTGCTATAAGCTGCTTAGCCACAACATTTTCTAGAAGCTTAGCAATTAATGGTAATTTGGAGATTGGTCTGTAGCTGCTCAAAAGAGAAGGGTCTAGCTGAGGTTTTTGTAAAAGTGGGAGAATAGCAGCATTTTTAAAATAAACCAGAACTATACCAGACGCCAGTGAAGAGTGGATTAGAGTGAGCACAGATGGACCAATAGCCTGGAAGACATTTTTGAATAATTATGCAGGTACAATGTCAAATGAACAGGAGGATGCTTTCGCTGAATTCCCTAGTTAGAGAGAGATAGTTGACGATGGTTGGGCACAAAGGGTCTTTAACAGTCTCTCATAATTGACTGGGAGAGGAAGGGAAAGAAAAGTTGGAAAAGAGTGCACAGAGAGAATACAAAACAACAAAATAAAAAAACTGCGAGAGAGAGCAAACACAAGTTAATGGCATAGAATAGAAGTAACCCCTAACCCTAACCCTAAGAAGCACTGGAGGGTCAAAAACAGTGCATTAGAGGTCCAGTGGGCTGAGCCTAAGGTCTAGAATATGATTCAGGATCACCCTAATCATTCCTGAGTGTAAGCTTTTTTCTTTTTATACTCAAAAAGTGAAATTTTAAGCCCACTGTTAAAAGCAAATGGGACATTCTGAATCCCAACTGGGAGCTGGCTCCACAGAAGACAGGCCTGATAGCTGAAGCGCTCCCATTCTACTTTTGGAAACTCAGGAATCACAAGTAAGGCTGTGCTCTCAGTGGGCTCTTTTTGCTTGATGCAGTATACAGGGGTCTTTGGAAGATATATAGGATCAAAACTTGATAAAACCTGCAGTTAGGGGTGATCCAGTGACCCTGAACGATTCCTCACTTGTGTCTGTGGGTTTTTTGGCTCAGACTGTAGGATTTCATTTGCACTGTGGACTCCACCCACAGCACTTTCTTACTCACCCACATTCATACAAGTACCTAACACTTTAAGTAAACGTTCACACACTCACATGCTGATGTAGGTATTGGGGGCAGTTTGGGGTTCAGCAAGGACAAATGCAAAATGCAGTAGTCGGGGATCAAACCACCAACTTTCCAAATAGACAATCCGCTGTACCTCTGAGCCACAGAAACGCCCCAAAGCTTGCAGTATTTGGTATTTCCAGATGGCTTCCCATCCAAGTACTAACGAGGCCCCATACCGCTTAGCTTCTGAGA
Organism: Maylandia zebra; assembly: GCF_041146795.1. Taxonomy (NCBI): domain Eukaryota; kingdom Metazoa; phylum Chordata; class Actinopteri; order Cichliformes; family Cichlidae; genus Maylandia; species Maylandia zebra. The sequence continues at coordinate 48,713,758 of NC_135188.1, read as the reverse complement.
TCAGGCGTACTCATGGTGGCGAGGCCATAAGCCTTCCTATACTTTCTTTTTTGAACTTGACACATAAAGTTCCTTGAGATGATTATTGTTGTGATTTAGCACTATATTAAAAAACCTTTTTGAATTGAAAACTAGATGGGGTTTGTTTCAAGTGAAGGATTTTAAACTGAAATGAACAGTCAGTCAGTTTGGGAGAAACTCTCTCTGTAGTTCTTGGTAGTAAGCTTGTTGAGGCATTTTAAATCAGATGGTTTTCATGGAACTGAATCTTTGACTTTTGCATCACTTTGCTTTCTCCTAAATGTAACAGAATAATTTAGCTGTATTGGGAAACACTTTTTAATAGAGCAGGATGATGATAGAAATCTTAAAAATCAATCCAGTCAAACCCTAAGACGTTCCATTCTCTGTAGGAAAAGAAACAAAGTAACAAACACAGAACTGTCACCAGTTTGTTCATAATGCCACTCTACGATGCTTAAGTAACCAGATTGATGCTCATGAGTGATTTTTTTCCCTTTTTTTTCTTTGTTACATAAAGATTTTAGTATTTGAATGTCTGGGTGCATGGTTAATCCAGAAAGGTGATTCTGCTGAAAGCTGAACAGAATCATCTTTCTGGCTACGCTGCCATTCTGACTGTCTTTTTGTTATTTGTCCTAATGTTCTCCTTCATCCGTTGTCTTTATCTGTTTTTTCATCTGTATTCTCTCCCTCTTTTTCTCATTCTCTGTCTCTCTCCTCTTCTCTTTTTTCCTCTCTGCAGTGCACACTTTTCCAGAACACCTTTTCCCCCCGGCTCCCAGGAAACTAAATATAGAGACTGGTGCAGACAGCTCGGCCTTATAACAAATGGTAAGCAGAGCAAAGCACGGCACAGTGCAGCAGAGCAGCGGCAGCGTTCATAAGGATATACTGTGGCTTCACTTCACTAAACAACACACCTCATGCAAACAGCAAACAAACCATATGGAGCGCACTTTCAATTCAAACCCGGAAACAACAACCATGAAGGAAATTTGATATTTAACACCGAGATAAGTGTTTTATATTTGTGTGTATCTGTATAACAAGGTGGTTGTTGAAAACAGCTTCATCAGAAGTGAACAACAACTGGTGTCAAGACAAGTTTCACTCATCCATATGTACAGATGAGTGACACATTTAAGAACAATATGCAAATAATTGAAATCCCATGTTATAGCCTTTGTAACAATAAGATCTCAGCTCCGTTGAACACCTATGGAAGTTTTTCTAACGACGTGTTAGACAGGGTTCTTGTTGGGCTCTGCCTGAAAATTTCAAGCACAGGAATAAACACGACAACATGAGACACTGAAAAGAGCAAAGGTCCTACCAGACCAGTCTGACTGGGGTTCATATGTGGCTCCCTGATCTGCAAACATTCGATAGTCTATTTCTGCGGCCTGTAGCTTTTCTACATGCAAGCCATGATCACCATGTGACTTCAAGTTATACACCTACAGCTGAAGCACAGATGGTTGTGAGGAACTAAAGGCCAGGGAGGTTGCAGCAACAGGTTTACATCGATAATTCATCTGTTACATGTCAGATATTTATGTACACATTTTGTGTACAAATTATGCAAAACTATCTTAACAGCTTGGTAGGTGTATAGCTAACTACTCTAGCTACTTTCCTCCTTGGTTTCAGACTGGCTGCTGTTTTTACTATTTAGTGCTGCATTCTGTACTTCACTGATCTGATGAGCAGATGCTAGCCTGTAGGAGATCATCATATATGGTTTGTCCAATGCACTTGTAGCTGCTCTTATCCTAACAATTTCCAGGGACTTCCAGGCTTCTACTACCAGCAGGATTTTGGCTTGTCCAGGTAACTTCAGGGGTAACCCTGGGTTTTCAGTACTATGAAAGCATTTCACTTCTTACTGGGGTAAATCGCCATGGTAACATGGTAACAAGTTCAACATACTCACACTCAATCCGGTTGTTAAGTCTGACATCACTAGCCGTGTCTGGGCCTAAACTCCGCTGCAGCGTTCTGCTCTACCAGGTGTAACTATTGAGTTTAACATCCAGGCATCCATGAAAATGGAATTTATGACATTTAACAGAGTTAGAAGTTAGCAGGGAGTTAGCTCGCTAGCTTCTATCTAAATACAATATAGCATGTCCTGACTGCGGGGTTTTGGAAACAAATTCAAACGTACAGCTCTGCTATCACTTCCAACATAAATGAAGACAGAAAACTAAACAGCAGTGACGTTTGTAGGGTTACTGAAGTTTGGCTAGCTGGTGCTACGTGACCGCTAGCGACACAGCTATGTTAGCATAATATAAACAAGCTAACTTTTTTCCCACTCGATAAAAGTTACCGTGAGTGTTCTCGGTGGTCAGGAACAAATGTAATCGCATGGCAGGATGCTGTAAACGGACCAAACTTCAGCCAGGAGAACAACTGAGATAATCCATCCACAATACGAGGTTAGTCATTCATATACTGCTGCATGGGCTGGGCTGTAGTTACATCCTAAGGTTTTAAAAAAACTGAGCTTAAATAAATGATTAGCGGTAATAAAAGCCGAGGGAGGTCAACAGTGATCACTGACTGTTTTAGGAGCTTTTTGAGATCAAATAGAAGAAAATACAAAACATTAAACATGTTAACAACACAAAAGCCATATTAAACGCAGACTACTTTAGACCCGGAAGTAGGATTCATCACGTCATCACGTCATCACTTAACGACCGGATATTCTTTCTGTTATATGGATTTACTTAACATAACATTAGCGATTAGGTGAAGCAGCCACATAAAGCTGCTTATCAAGGTGTGAAATGAACAACTTGAGCTGTTTCATGTCAGGGGTGGTGTTCGTAGCATCTATGCTGGAAATTGTGTGAAACATTTTCACAGGAACGTTGTTAGGTTTAAATTGTTAAATGTTGTCATAGCGTTACTTAAATTTGTAAAGTCTTAACTCAAGCAGCATTATCAAAGACATCCCTTTGTCTCTGAGCACCTCTCCAGCTTGTTGAATGATGGGGGAGGATGTAGTGTTTTATTATGGGACATCCTATGTGAGGGTTCTGTTTTCTTGGTTAGTAAACTTCCTGCCTTTATGACCCTTTTGGTGAGCATGAGGTCACACAAACGTACCCCCAAACACAAACACTCAGATGCATACAGACACACACATACACACACGTGCTTACACGTGCACACACATGGTGTCTTTTAGAACCATAGGCGGGTTTTACAATGGGTGGTGCTTGTGTGTATTGTAACTGTTTTCAATAAAAGGCGGCAAGGAAGGCTGTTTATTTGAAGCTGGCTAGGAGACGGGTGAGGAGCGTTTAGCTCCAAGAGCCTGCTTCCGACCAGCCTCCCTTTCTCGCAAGAAAAATCGATCGATTGCTGATTGTCTTGCTTCCTTGTCGTTAACGGGAATACGTTTCTAAACCAGCGGGGCCTGTGGAAGCGGAGACCCAACAAATGTATGTATGTAATTTGTTGATTTAGAGCATGGTGTGCTACTCAATGCTAATCTGCTGCTACTCGAACACAGAACGCTAGGGTTGCCAACCGTCCCTTAAAAAACGGAATCGTCCCGTATTTAGAAACAAAAGCACACGTCCCGTATTGAGCTAATAAGGGACGCACTTTGTCCCGTAATACAGTGAGAATCAAAAGTAGTCTATAAATGTTAATGCAATTAACACTTTGTTTGAAAACATAATTCCCAGCCCCTCTCCTGCTTTGTGACCAATGAGCTGACAGCACACTTATGACAATTTGAGTATGACAAGTCGGATTACAGCTCATCTCATTGGTCGAGGAAAGGTCGCTTACAGAGAAAATATTGGAAGACAACAGATGACCACAACAACAAGCATGGCCAGCGGGGAAACAAACGCCGACACTGCGGTGCAAGTCTCGGACGACAGTACACCTAAAGCTGGGCAAACACTGTGCAATTTTCAAACTGCACGATTGACTCGCAGGGGTTAGAAGTTGGTAGGTCACGATGCAGGTCTCACACTATACGGCCCGATGCTCTGATGCGACCTGAGTGCTCACACTGTGCCTCCATAACATGAAGGTTATAACAGAAAATCTGTCGCTCTCTCTGTCTTTCACTCACACAGACACACCACCACCATCAACTTTGCTAAATTGCTAATGAAAAACATTGATCAGCTGTGATTGAGCAGCAGTGTAGATCCAACTATTTTCACGGTTGTTGTGGTCGTGATAATTTTGTGAGGCCACATCGAAAAGGCTCGGATGAGCTTTCCAAAGTTCTACAAGTTGTGCCTCCATCGCTTGTGTCCAGATCACACGCTGCACTGCTGCTCCGTCTTTTTCACCGACGTTTACGTGTTTGAGCGTGAGCAGTGTGAGCGGCTCACGAGCAATTCTCGTTACCCCACGTATACTACACCACGCACGATGAAGGCCAAAATTGGGCCGATCACCAAATCGGTCGCACGACTCAAAAATCGGCTCAAAATGGGCCAAAAATCGCACAGTGTGAGCCCAGCATTAGAGCAGCAATGTTTGTTCCCCTCAGAGAAAGAAAAAAAAGGCTGCAAAAGTACAGGGAGGACTGGGAAAGGGAAAACACCTGGCTGGGAAAGTGCACGATAACACCTATAAAGCGCACTGCACTGTGTGCCGGCGCACTTTTTCCATAGGCATGCTTCTAATGGTGGGCACAAGAAGAACATGAGGGGCGTGAAAGCTCGGGGAACCCTTAACCAATTTCTTGTCCACCAGGTCACGGCAGAAGCAGATATGGTATGTAAACACTGGTTTGTTGTTTAAACCCTCTGGTTAAGGTTAATATGGGCATGTGCAGTGAATATCAGCGCTATGTGGCCAGAAGTGTGATAATATAATTTATTTTGTGTAATAAACAACTGCAAGGATAGATGATTACAACAAATAGATGACTAATACATAAAAGTAATACATAGATGAATAATGATGATGAGTTAAGATGCGTAATCATGGGAACAAGCGGGTTTACAAACAGGAGCAGCTGATTAGCATTAGAAAAGCTGAAATAATACCTCAACTGAAGCCAATTGTACTAAATGCACTATATGTGCACTGTTACAAGAATATTTTTCTTTCTATTGTTTTCTATTAATTTATATAATTTTAAGTTAAGCAGGACAGAGTTCTTTTTAAAGAAAGATTTACTTATATTCTCAAAAGTTAAGCATGACAGGCTTCTGTTTAAGAAAGAGACCTGTTTTACTGTGTTAATGTTGTCATTTTGAGCTAAAAATAAATGGCTAAATGATCATTTGTTTCCCATATGGTCATATCACAAAGAATATGCATCTGCTTAAATCAAATTCAAGTCAAATGGTTAAAAAATAATTTCACACACAAAAAAAAGAGCTACCACACTGGGAAGGGTGAAGACAACTGGGTTGCCCGGCCCTGGCCACGAGGTGTCCCTTATTTATTTTTCAGGGAGTTGGCAACCCTACAGAACGCATACTAGGAATACCTGGAATAGTCAGTCAAACAAATGTCAATTTATCTGCCAAGAAATAAAAAGATTTCCACACCGTCTTCATTAGGCAGTACCCTTAATCATTTAATCCAGTTCAACGTTTGAGAGCTGTAATGTGCAGCCGTCACTTGAGAAATAAATAACAGCATTGACAGCACACACTAGATTATACTTTGTTTTCAAAACTTAATTTGATGTGTTTCATCAGGTTTAACAGATCCTTTAGGTTTATTTTCATAGTCACTAAATTAGTGCAACAAGTCATTAAGGGGAGAGTCTGGCTGGTAAACAAATCTGACTTGTGGGACTACTCAGTTAAATGCTATACATGAGGAAGCTGGGTAGGCACTGCAGGCAGGTAGAGCTAGCTGTGTCTGCCCACCACCACTTTAAAAGGGCGACAGTCTTTAGAAGCAGAGACTCTGACCCTTTAGACAAACAGTTGGTCGAGATTTCCTGTATGTGACGATGTACCAGTCAATTCATCAAACTTGATGTAAAGGAAAATCAAAGTTGTATGATGCTTCTCCAAAGCAGTTTGAACACAGACACAATATCTTCCTCTTATCTTACCTAACTGAACAATTACAATCATGCTGAGTGGAAACAGGTTATTTGTATCTAAATCTAAGACATGGATGCCAAAATATGAGGGATTTATAAATATTATGCATGCTGTAAAGACACTATACAGGAAATATGGACTACTTATTCAAACTGGTAACTGTAAGTTAGTACAACTGTTACAAGGCTTCAGTGCTTTTATCCATCTCGGTTTTAGAATTACAGCGCTCCCTCGTTTATCGCAGGACTTACGTTCTAAAAATAACCCACGATAGCTGAAATCCCCGAAGTAGCCAGCTTTATTTTTTACAATTATTATAGATGTTTTAAGGCTGTAAAACCCCCTCACTACACACTTTACACACTTTTCTCAGACAGGCATGAACATTTTCACACTTTTCTCTCTTGTTTAAACTCTCGAAGTTCAAACCTTCGTAGAAAAATAAGTCCAGTATCATAGAACGAAACCAAAGGCGCCCGCAGGTGACGACGTTTCGTCGACATTGTTGTGTCTGTTTGGCCAATCAGGACTCAGAACAAAATGCGCTGCACAAAAAAATAAAATAAAAAAATATCAAAAAAATTGCACAAAAAAATCAGCCAAACACCGAGGCCGCGAAAGGTGAACTGCGTTATAGCGAGGGACCACTGTACATCCCTGCAGAATGGTTGCACGCTGCCATCAGGAAAAAATGAAGCAAGTAATAAAGTTTATCAGAGAAACCAATGATTTTAGACTCATTCACAAAGTCAACATACATCTTAATATACATGCATCGTTGTTTTCGAAAGGAAAAATCATAGTGCCTTTAAGCCTACCTCATCATTAGCAAGATTATCAAGTCAGCAAGCTGTTTTGATCTTGACACAGTTGGTCCACCAAACACAAGCCTTAGCACCCAAATCTTTGTCCATTTGCATCATGACTTAAATAATTACTATAATGACAAAAAGTGCAGCTTTGACTCGAAATCTGACCCTGGAAAAGCGTATCTGTCTTCATTTGTACATTTTCTTCTGACAACCTGGGATAGCTAGGTTAAAGGGTTTTTTCATGCCAAATTAAAGAATGTTGTTACAATTTGATAAAATACTTTCAGAGAAACACGTCTCTTCATAGTTCATCTCAAAAAGAAAAGGGTTATTGTCCTAATAAGAAACGTGGGCTGCACTGATATAAAGGTATTTTAAACAGAGATGAATACAGACAAAAATGCAAACCACGTCCTAACCTGGCAACATGGAGGATTGGAGAACAGGAAAAAGAAACTGCAGCTTGAAAACTCCACGATGATGAGTGGGAATAGTGTATCTAGTATATCTGTGTACGTATGAATTTCAGCTGCAAATCAATTTTTAAGGAAAAGTTTCAAAGATAAATATGTGATCAAAGAAGAACATTTCTAATGTCCCGCTCCCTGAATGTAACAGCGAGCCAGTTAATGAAAGAGGGGAAGCCAAACAGTCAAATCAATCAATAAATCAATGAACCACTTATGCCACAATCAGCACTTCTCCAAACCAGTTAAAACACCACAATTAAAGCGGCGGACTCACCGAGAACTCCGAGCCGGTAATTGATTGTGATGACGATGACATTTCCATAGCTGGCCAGGATGCTGCCATCAATCATGTTGCCAGTTCCCTCCATGTAGGATCCTCCGTGGATGTAAACCATGACTGGCTTTAACCCGTTCTCATCGTGGATATCTGTAGATAAGAAAATACAACAAAAATGTCTTTTTTAATTGAACCCAATGATTTTTTTAAAATCAGGAACTCGTTTTCATGCAGAATGTGATTACATTTTATTTTGTTTACAACTTTTAAACAAATACACTAAAAGTGTTTTCAGTGCTATATTGGCACCTGAACCTACAAAAATCAGGAAGCGCACAATAATGTTTTACTGAGGTTACTAAAACAACTAAACAGACTAGATAAACAAATAATCTGAGCTAATATTCAGTGTTTCGCTTTTGTTTTATGATCTGTTCTAAAGACAGTATGATAACATATAACATATACTATTTTAATGTGTTTTAGGAGAACAGGAAGCACAAATCAAATGTATGCAAAGATGACAACGTTTCTCTAACTTCCCAGACCATAAAGGGCTCCAGGCCGACTGTGTGGCACTTCAGTGAAGTGCACATTTGTTTGTCATTAGTGGAAAGAGATTACATCAAAGCATCAGATGCTTTAAAGACCTTAAGGCAACCACTATGTTTTAATTGCGGGGCCCCATATTGACAGTGTCATGATCCACTGTTGGGTTCTTATATTTCACTTAATGTGAAACTTTCAAACTGAAAGTGGTTTACATCGTTTGAATCACAAGGCTCTGCTTTTTGAAATAACAATTTAAAAAACTCAAACTTCCCTGTTTCAGGGGCTGAAAGATTATGAGGGTAATGACTATAGTGTTACCATACTATACGATACACAGATTATTGTGTGTATGGTTAGCAGAATGCTGTAAAGTGTAAAAGGTCATTCCTCAAAATAAGATCCGTGGCTCCTCCAGTTCATGTGTCAAAGTATCCTTGGACAAAGTTCTGAACTTGTGCATTTACCCAGTAGGCACAGATAAATGCATGGTATGAATTTGGTGTAATAGACTGACTGACTCTTGTAGTAGCAAGCACTACTGCTCACGTTGTGTAGCATGGCACCTTTCTGTTCACTAAACTGGATATTCAATGTTATTTTTTACATTTCAGTAGAAAATATGACAACAAATTGTGCATTTGACTGGAAATTCATCTGGTAGCTTTTATATCACAAAGCAAATACATCAATATAGTGTGACTGCTCTATGACGACAACACAGTTATGTCGATAACTTTTACAGTTACTACATAATTCACTTTGGTTTCATTGAACACTGTCTGAGAGTCATTTCTCTGTGGTAAGAATTGCTGGTTACTGTTGGCAGGAAGCAAACATGTACGTTGTGTTAAAGTTTTCACGTGGCTCTGTGCAGTTCTGTTCCATACTGTGATTCAGCAGGTCCTGCCACAGTATTGAGTTGAGGTCTGGACTTTAACAACTGCTGTTTATTTTGTACCTAATTCCATTTGTCAAAATAACCACATCTGTGGATAAATGCCACTGGAAGTGTTGAACTGATGACAGATTGGCTGAGGTGGGTTTTAATGCACAGCATCCTATATGATTATTGTGCATTAACATCTGTGCATCCACTGTAATGAACATATGACCACTGTAAATTGTTTAACTATTGATAAGAAGAGTTTTAGTGCAGTGTTGTCATTTTAAAGTGATAAACTAGCTCTATAACATGTCTGTGAAGGTTCTCAGTCATCCAGGTCATCGTAGTCAAAGCAGCTTGCAAAGAAAAGCGTCTGGACTTCTTTAAGTTGCTTGAAGACGTTTCACCTCTCATCCGAGAAGTTTCTTCAGTTCTAAGGTCAAATGGTGGAGAGTCCCAGATATAAACCTAGTGGGAGTTTCCCCCCACAGAGGGACAAAAGGACCCCCTGATTAGTGATGGGATTTCCGGCTCTTTTTAGAGATCCGGCTCTTTCGGTTCGGCTCACTAAAAAGAGCCGGCTCTTTCGGCTCCGAACCGGCTCTTCGGGTTGTTTTGTTGCTTTAATTAATTTATTATTAACAATAATATAAAATTATGCACAAAAGGAATTACTAACATTAAAAAAAGTGGTTTTATTTATATATGTTTATATATAAATATATGCGGTGGCCCCTAGAGACAAAACACGTACAAACTCCAAAACACATTTCTAGCATGAACTGAACTTCCAAAGCAGAGCTACTAGATCACTTAAATTACACAATTGAAAGCATGTGTGCATTGTTTGTGTATTTATACACAGGCACTCATATATATTCAAATAATTTAAAAAAAAAAAAAGTTCATTTACCTGTTACTACCACACACCAAATCCGGTCGTTGGTACTTGCTGGCTTGTGTAGCCACGAGGTAACAAAAGCTCAACACTGCGCCCAGCATCCTGGAGCACTTCTGTTGTGTTTTGTACGTGTTTTCAGTTTTTACGTGTTTTGGAGTTTGTACATGCTTCAGAGTTCGTACTTGATTTGAAGTTTGTATGTGCTTTGTGCTACTGAGTGTAACTACTGCCCCTCCCCCCTCTGCCCAGCGTAAAGCACAAGGCTGGCGTGCAGAGTGAAGCGGGAAAAAAGTGCGAGAGAGAGGGTGAGAGAAGAAAAAAAAAATACAACCCACGTGACGGCTCGCGATAAGGAGCTGGCTCGCGTCGTTCACGTCAAAGAGTCGGCTCTAAGAGCCATTTCGTTCGCGAACGACCCATCACTACCCCTGATGATCCTCTAATCGCCTGACAGCTCCTTGGAGGACAGGACCAACTTCACCCCCGATCAGACCTGCACACTGTTAGACCTCTGCCTCACCACCACATACTTCAAATACAACGAAGGCTTTTACAGACAAAAACATGGCTGTGCCATGGACTCCCCCGTGTCACCTATTGTAGCCAACCTTTACATGGAGGAAGTGGAAAGGAAGGCTCTTGACTCTTTCAAAGGAAGAGTACCCAGCCACTGGTACAGATATGTAGACGACACCTGGGTCAAAATCAAGACACAAGAAGTGGAATCCTTCACCGCGCACATTAACGCTGTGGATAAAAACATCAAGTTCACCAGGGAAGACACAAAGGACGACTGTTTGCCTTTCCTGGACTGCGCCGTGCACATTGAAGAGAACGGCAACCTCAACATCGAAGTTTACCGGAAGCCCACACACACGGACCAGTACCTCCTCTTTGACTCCCATCACCCTCTGGAACACAAACTTGGAGTAATCAGGACCCTACACCACCGGGCAGAACATGTTCCCTCTAAGCCTGAAGGGAAAAAGAAGGAACACACACATGTAAAGGAAGCACTCAAAACCTGCGGTTATCCTAAATGGGCGTTCTTAAAGTCAGCAAAGAGGCACAGGAAAGAAGACCAGACACCAGCGAGGGAGGATAAGAAGGACAGACGCAACAACATTGTCATCCCCTATGTAGCCGGTGTATCAGAGACACTCAGGAGAGTTTTCTCCAAGCACGACATCCCGGTGTATTTCAGACCCAGCAACACGCTCAGACAAAAACTGGTTCACCCGAAAGACAAAACGCCAAAACACAGACTTAACAATGTGGTGTATGCTGTACAGTGCAGCGAGGAATGCTCAGACCTCTACATCGGAGAGACCAAACAGCCACTTCACAAGCGCATGGCACAACACAGAAGAGCCACCTCCACAGGACAAGACTCAGCAGTCCATCTGCATCTAAAGGTCAAAGGTCACTCTTTGAGGATGCCAACGTTCACATTTTGGACAGAGAGGACAGATGGTTTGAAAGAGGAGTGAAAGAAGCATCTATGTCCACTGTGAGCGACCATCTTTGAACAGAGGCGGGGTTTACGACACCAACTCTCTGCCATCTATAATCCAGTTTTGAGATCCCTCCCCAGACGCCTTAACGCCCACTCACATCCTGGGCCATCTGACCTCAGGAATTCGCATGATAAGGTGGGGCCAGGTTTCACAATGAACACACCCGAAACTCTGGCTGATTGGGACCCATGCCCAGTTTCACACCTTGGCTCAGGCGATTAGAGGATCATCAGGGGTCCTTTTGTCCCTCTGTGGGGGGTCACTCCCACTAGGTTTATATCTGGGACTCTCCACCATTTGACCTTAGAACTGAAGAAACTTCTCGGATGAGAGGTGAAACGTCTTCAAGCAACTTAAAGAAGTCCAGACGCTTTTCTTTGCAAGCTCCTTTGACTACGATGACCTGGATGACTGAGAACCTTCACAGACAATAATAAATCCTTTTACTCTCTCAGTGAGCCAAAGATGTGTTTGCAGCATAATGCAGTTGTTTCCGTCCTGGATGAAGTTTGCACTTCACCATCATGCCCTCGCCCTTTTGTGCAATAAAAATATAAGTAATATCCATATCCATGCTGCAGACTGCATCCCTATTTTCTGCCTCCTGCATTTTGATAAAATAGTTTTCAGATGTAAAAGTGGTCTGGCCCCAGTGTCTTTCTGGACACATTCAAGGACATGGCTAAAGGATCATCAGGGGGTCCTTTTGTCCCTCTGTGGGGGGAAACTCCCACTAGGTTTATATCTGGGACTCTCCACCATTTGACCTTAGAACTGAAGAAGCTTCTCGGATGAGAGGTGAAACGTCTTCAAGCAACTTAAAGAAGTCCAGATGCTTTTCTTTGCAAGCTCTTAGACTATCTCTATAACAGCATTGTACACTGGCTAGGCTAGCTAGCCTCTGTGTAACTCCCTTGTAGATTTGTTGTTGTGCTCATTCTGCTGTTTCATGACCCAATTTTAGCCGAGCTGTAGCTGTGGGGCAGATTTCCTTTTCTCTAGAATACTTTGTGATGGAAAATCGTGCGTTGTAGCCAAACATCCCCCCTCCTCACCTGTCCTCCGAACATTATTCCAGAAGCAGTTCATTACTGCAAACCTGTTTTTGCAATTACTCTGACCTTTGACCTCTGGCTTGGGCTGAATTTCCTGGGCTAACACACACCCGAATGCTCCTGACCAGCAAACCTTTGTGTTTATAGATGTGTTAGCTTCATTCCTGCAGACGCAGCAACAGTGTCCTTAGTTTTCCACATGCACAGAGTCCTGTGAAAACCTTTTGCAGTTGTGTAATATTCAGTTTAGATCATACAATCAATATGCAAGTTCTAAAAACTATTATAGTGTGTACAGCGGGGACATTAGTTTGACCTTTCTCTTCTTTAGTAGGACCCTTCCATTTAAGTACCAGCCCATTTTAAAGTGGACATTTGAGGAGTGTTGTGCTGGAGATATGGTTTGACATTCTCGAGCACAACTGCTGGCTTTTACCCAGTAATCTCTATATCTGTCTGCTCTCCCACCTCCTCCTTTTGTTCTTTATATAATGCACAGGCAGCATGGCAATCAGGCCAGATGAATACCGTGTTTATGAAGCTGCCCAGCTGTGATTAAGCAGCATGATTAGTACATGTGTAGGTGGTCATTATAAATTAAGAGCGGGTCCTTTGCATAAAAGAAGATGGAATGAGATGCAACCAGTCAGAAAAAGCAAGGTCTGCAATAAATCGCTCAGCAGCAGCTTCTTCGTCTGGACCTCAGCATATTTTAACAAGAAAATATCTGAGAGTACTCTGGGAGCACTCTGCTGCCACTGACACAGGAAAGCGTTAGTGGACACATCACTTCTATTAACCCAAGGGCAAAAACTCTAGAATGGAGTTATCAGTGCTGTCCTCACATTGCCCAGCATCTGCTGCACTATAACAGTTCTCAGTGTCCAACAGCCGAACGAACACATTATCAATGGCCCTGCTGACTAGACTGCTGCAAACTCTCCCAGATGTCATTTCGATGAAAGCAGCTACTGAGGAAAATACTGAACTGGGAGTAGAGGTGACCAACTAAACATCTGAAAGTAATGATTCTGCATATACTGACAGATAGAAGCCTTTATATACTTCCAAACATCTTAGTAAAAGCTTCTGTTTGAGAGAGCATATATATGTTTTTATATTATTTTAACTTATAGAAAGTTAGCCTGCTTCTTTTTTATTCTTGATGATAATTAAATGATGATTAGTTAACACAATATTGTGTTATGTGTTACATGCTGAAGAACCTAAACAACACAACCACCCCTGGACAATTTACTGATAGTTTTATGTCCTGTCAAATCACCTTAGGTTCACTGAGGCTTTCCAGTGCAAGGCCTGTGATCACCTGTGATCATTTGAGCCAGGATGAATAAGGTTATTCTAGCACGAGACATTTTTTATGGAGATTGTCTGCTCATGACTTTTTGGCTCTTTCAAATTGGCTCAGGTTTTACTTACAACGTATAGACTAAAAAGGGTTAACATTTATAGAACTATTAACCACTCTGTGTCATCTGAATGAGTGAAATGTTTTAAATCCTAATGTTTCACATTTCAGTATTCTTAATTTTCTTTCCATTGTCATCACAACCATCTAAACAGACCAGTTAGTGTGGATGAGTCTATCCGATTTGGCTAAAAACAAAGATGTCAGCGGCAGCTAAAACTGGTCACTTACTGGTCTGTTCTTCAATTCCTGTAAGCTGTGTGGAAAGCACACGGCTGTATGTATGAGGCATGCCAGTAAGCTTGCTACAAATGTAGGCAGGCGGGCAGGTGGGCATGGAGCAGGAGGAGTGTATCACTCCACTCCTCTGCATAGAAAACAATGAAGTGAAGCAGTGGAGAGCAGCCCACGGAGAGAGGTTATTAATCTCTGCTGTGAATTTGTACCTTAGATTTGCTAATGTCTCTGCATCAAAACTCTCAGAAGGAACTGGCGCTGACACCCAAAACCAACCTTGGACTTACTATGCATAAAAGCAGGCCTGTTAATTACAGGGCCATGATGGCTGCGTGGTGTTAGTGTGTTCCTGTTTATCACTCAGCTCCACACTAGTAGAGGCCCAGTGGAACAGTGTGGGTGGTGGAAACAACCTTGAAGAGGCAGCTGCGGAAAAAACAACTGTCATAGGCTCTAACTGATAGACATCTGATGGTCGCTTCAGGCCTCTGTGGGCTCAGGCAAAACTATTTGTTGGCTCTCCATCAAACTAACAGACAAACCGGTACTACCCATCTCTTCTGGTGTATTGCACCAGTGGAGTCAGAAGTCTGAGAGAAGGAGGAGGTGAGTGAATGCACTCAGGGCACTTTTATCCAACAGAGAGAAGCCCATAGATTTAGAGCTGTGTTTTATGACTGGAGAAGGAGAGGTGGTCTTGGGGCACCATGTCCCAATCCTGTCAGCTTGGAATGCACTTAGAATTAAAGAAATCAAAGTGCTTCAAGTACTCCTCTCTCTGCCCTGTTCTTACTATCTCTGGCTCTCTGTACTCTCTTGGGCATGTGGAGCTGCCGGGGTGACTGTGCAGCAACTTTGTCCCACACATTCATCACTGCCATCCAGGCTGGGGAGAGAATATATTCTTCTACTGGCTGCGCGTGTTGCACACATTACTCATTTTATATGGGTGTGGAGGCTGAAGAGAGTGAAGCGAGTGGGGTAATGTTTGGGGTAGTGTAGTGGGGTGGAGGGGTCCTTCAGCTTTTTCTGCTGTTGGCAGTGGAAGATGGTTAATGGAAACTCTGTAAAGTGCATCTCCATCGCACCACTATCACTGCAATCACAGTGATATAACCTCCTCTCTCAGGAGTGATAGTTGCCTTTTGGCCCAGGGCATGAGAAACAAACCTGCACCGCAGACCATCTACTCTGTATGTTTAAACCCATCAGAGAGAAGAAGGAAAAATCTTAAGCAAGGACACATTACACAAGAACGGGGTGACAAGTCTGATGTAGCGATGTATCTCCATTTGAAAGTTTTGAGTATTGACAACGTTTTCTTCAAGGTGCTTTATATTGTATATTACTGTTTATAGCCATCTGTAAAACATGGTGGAGGCTCTATCGGTGCTTCATTCCAGCAGGTGGTGTATGGGATTGTGTCAAAACTGAACCTGGAAAAACACCATCGGATTTTCATCTACGAGTCAATACAACCAGTGTTGGGGAGTAACGGAGTACATGTACCGCTGCTACGTATTTAAAATACAAAATATGAGTAACTGTACAGTTGCTGTTACAGTTACCATTTAAAAGGGTGGTATTCAGAATACAGTTACTTTGTTGAAATAAATGGATTACACGGCGGTATTTTCCTGTTTCACATGTTAGATTGTCCCTTCTCTATTTTTGGTAATTCCACACCGGTGTAAAACCAAACACAACACGCATTAAGAGGCTCTAATGCCTGTGTCTCATTCTCGCGGCCCATGTCATCCCTAGTAAATGGTAAAATGGTAATGGTCTGTATTTGTAAAGCGCTTTACTTGGTCCTGAGGACCCCAAAGTGCTTTACACTATACACCATCATCCACCCATTCACACACACGTTCACACACTGGTGATGGCAGCTACATTGTAGCCACAGCCACCCTGGGGCGCACTGACAGAGGCGAGGCTGCCGGACACTGGCACCACCGGGCCCTCTGACCACCACCAGTAGGCAACGGGTGAAGTGTCTTGCCCAAGGACACAACAACCGAGACTGTCAGAGCCAGGGCTCGAACCATCAACCTTCCGATTACAAGACGAACTCCCAAATCTGAGCCACGATCGCCCCTAGTTGAAAAAATATTTTTAAAAATTATTTTAAAAAATGATTTAATAAGAAGGCAACAGGCAGAGTGTTACCTAAAGATGGCGGCGCACACTGTTGCAGCGGCTTACGGCTCTCCGTCTCAGTACTCCTTTCTACACCCGCCAGGGCCTTGCTGAGGCTAAAAAACCAACCACACAAGCCACCTCTGCCAAGCCTCTATCTCTCCAATGCCAGATCCCTCATCCCCGGACGGTGTTCACATAATTGCAGGTGACTTTAATAAGGCCGACATAAAGACCCCAGCGCTCCCAAAGTTATTAGCATGTCAAATGTTGCATGTCAAAAACTTTGTTGAACGCAGCCTCTTGGAAGAGTCCTTTGGTTTCTTACTTTAGGACATTGGTAGCTAAACCTGGATGTAGTAAATGTCTGGATACTCGACTGGATGGCAGTTTGAAGCCTTGGCCAATGAACTGGTTTCTGTGAAGCCACTATACTCTAGACTCATCACAATGCTTTCCTAATCATGCAACACAATAAAAAAGTGTGAAACTGTCTTTGTACTTCATTTGCAGTTGTTAGAAAAGTTCAGCTAATGCTCGAAAGCAAACTTCAAGAGTGATTGTGGCAGATGAAGTCTAAAAGGTTCTCTGCAGTGCTGCCTGTTGCATCAGCCACTGAGGTATAGGTGGAACCACAGGGGAGCTACAGGAGTAATAAATTGCCACTGCAGATATTCAAACAGTCAGTGTGCATCGATCCCGAGTGCTTCCCTTAAAAAACAGGCAAGCCAAAGAAGTGCCTGAAGATGCTTTTTCGAGACCTTTCAGCATAAATCAATCTATTCTCCTGGTGCATCAGGCTATATTAAAATCTGATGTTTCAACTTAGCTGGTATATTACTCTTTAACAGTGAATTTGAGCTAGCAGTGTCTCAGTAGGAAAACTACTGAGTGCATAGTCACAGGCAGTGTGTTTCGCCCTTGCAGTTAAAAAGGTGGATATCCAATATGGCTCTTTTGTCTCTTTTCTCAACACCTGCTGTCAGCAAATAATGTGTTTTCAGATCTGTTTTAACATCAAAATATCATCTCCCAGTGGACTGGTCCATCTAATGTCATGTAAAATGTGCTAACCCTCTTTGGGGTAAATGCAATAAAAACCCCTGAGGAAATGCAAGGTTTTTGCAAGATCCTAATATAAAACAGTAAATAAATAAATCACAGTTACCTACAAAACATTCGGAGTATTTAAAATGTATCACTTCATAATATTTTTTCAGCATTTTATTCAACCAAAATTCATAGAAAGCAAGTTGACAACACAATAAAAAGCTTTACTCCTGAAATTGGTTCATCTGTCACAGATACCCGCTTGTGCTTTCATGATAGCTAATACATACATTTTAGTTCAGTTATTTCAGTTAATTTACTAATAGATTACCAATCCAGAATTTGGGATGGGATACTGAGCTGGGGAGGAGAAGGGGAATGTGATGGGAGGCATGGAAAACAGGGAGGGAAGGGAACCTTTGATTCTGCTGAGTCGAGCAGAGAATTACTGCTGTGGCAAAATAATCTAAGCAAGTAAAGACTAGAGTAAAAAGCAGGGCTGGACGAGGCGATGAGACCAAACTGGGACAGAGTAAAGTGGGTCGTTGAGAACAGAGAAACTGGTGGCAGATCTGGTGGAAGAGGAGGTAGCATTGAAAGATGAGATACATTTTTACTGTTCCTTATTTTATTCTCGCTTTCTGGTCAAAAACAGATTAGAAATTATATGACTGAAGATATTTAGGTTTCATTTAGTCATAGCCAATTTTCTGTGGACTTACTAACTCTATGGCTAACTAAGAGAGAAGGTGGGCAAAGACACTAAAGTGAAATGTCTTTAGTTCAATGTACCCTTTAACTGAAACATGCACTTTGGCTTTTTAATCTCCATATGATCTATAATTGTGTACACAGCACAGAGAACTCGATGCTGTGCTGTTTGGTTATTATCATGCATAGCAAGGTGTTAATAGAAGACAGGAACAAAGAAACACACACACGTGGCAAACGTTTTTCCAGAGCTACAAATTTCTCTTTCTAAACAACACAAGTTAGCGCTCATGCTGCACCAAGGAATGAAGGACAGAATGTACAAAAGGATGTTTAGATGTTTAATTATAGGGACCTCCTTCCTACTTAAAGCTACCCCTTTGCCTGAGAAACCTCTGATTTAAAAGGTTAATCCGAAAGATCAAGCCTGGATTTGAGTTTGCTCAAGGATACTGAAAGGAGAGCAAAAACTAGGAGACTCTTGAAAAACAGCTACGACCTGCAAGAACTCGGTCACATGATAAGTGAAACTGGCACATTTTAGTTATGACTTTTAGCAGCATTTGAAAATCACTGTTTTATGTTTTCTACTCTTCTGATTTTGAGGCTTCATGAACAAATATACACAGCCTATACAGGGAGTGCAGAATTATTAGGCAAGTTGTATTTTTGAGGAATAATGTTATTATTGAACAACAAGCATGTTCTCAATGAACCCAAAAAACTCATTAATATCAAAGCTGACTGTTTTTGGAAGTAGTTTTTAGTTTGTTTTTAGTTTTAGCTATTTTAGGGGGATATCTGTGTGTGCAGGTGACTATTACTGTGCATAATTATTAGGCAACTTAACAAAAAACAAATATATACCCATTTCAATTATTTATTTTTACCAGTGACACCAATATAACATCTCCACATTCACAAATATACATTTCTGACATTCAAAAACAAAACAAAAACAAATCAGCGACCAATATAGCCACCTTTCTTTGCAAGGACACTCAAAAGCCTGCCATCCATGGATTCTGTCAGTGTTTTGATCTGTTCACCATCAACATTGCGTGCAGCAGCAACCACAGCCTCCCAGACACTGTTCAGAGAGGTGTACTGTTTTCCCTCCTTGTAAATCTCACATTTGATGATGGACCACAGGTTCTCAATGGGGTTCAGATCAGGTGAACAAGGAGGCCACGTCATTAGTTTTTCTTCTTTTATACCCTTTCTTGCCAGCCACGCTGTGGAGTACTTGGACGCGTGTGATGGAGCATTGTCCTGCATGGAAATCATGTTTTTCTTGAAGGATGCAGACTTCTTCCTGTACCACTGCTTGAAGAAGGTGTCTTCCAGAAACTGGCAGTAGGACTGGGAGTTGAGCTTGACTCCATCCTCAACCCGAAAAGGCCCCACAAGCTCATCTTTGATGATACCAGCCCAAACCAGTACTCCACCTCCACCTTGCTGGCGTCTGAGTCGGACTGGAGCTCTCTGCCCTTTACCAATCCAGCCACGGGCCCATCCATCTGGCCCATCAAGACTCACTCTCATTTCATCAGTCCATAAAACCTTAGAAAAGCCAGTCTTGAGATATTTCTTGGCCCAGTCTTGACGTTTCAGCTTGTGTGTCTTGTTCAGTGGTGGTCGTCTTTCAGCCTTTCTTACCTTGGCCATGTCTCTGAGTATTGCACACCTTGTGCTTTTGGGCACTCCAGTGATGTTGCAGCTCTGAAATATGGCCAAACTGGTGGCAAGTGGCATCTTGGCAGCTGCACGCTTGACTTTTCTCAGTTCATGGGCAGTTATTTTGCGCCTTGGTTTTTCCACACGCTTCTTGCGACCCTGTTGACTATTTTGAATGAAACGCTTGATTGTTCGATGATCATGCTTCAGAAGCTTTGCAATTTTGAGACTGCTGCATCCCTCTGCAAGATATCTCACTATTTTTGACTTTTCTGAGCCTGTCAAGTCCTTCTTTTGACCCATTTTGCCAAAGGAAAGGACGTTGCCTAATAATTATGCACACCTGATATAGGGTGTTGATGTCATTAGACCACACCCCTTCTCATTACAGAGATGCACATCACCTAATATGCTTAATTGGTAGTAGGCTTTCGAGCAAATACAGCTTGGAGTAAGACAACATGCATGTGGAGGATGATGTGGACAAAATACTCATTTGCCTAATAATTCTGCACTCCCTGTAAAAAGAAAGCATGTGTACCATATTAGTTTTGCTGCCAAAATTAATTAATTAATTGTAAAGTGTTTATTTGTGTTAGCTATTATGCAAAACACGTTCCCTGCATTGCAAACTGATCAAGATATGATATGACAATGAAAACATTGTCATATCATAAAAAGGTAAAAAACAATGACTCTGATGATATTATTTCTGCACAATACTTAGGTTAAGACTTTTGATCCATGGCCCAAACAACATTTACAAATGGTGTAACTAAGCCATAAGCATTTAAGAAGCCCAAATTAAGCCCAAGTGTATATCTTTGTTCTTGTTTAAAAAGTCTTAACAACACCAACTTAGTCAAACTAATAGAACAGCCCAATTTTTCAAGTTAGTTATTGCAGTTCAAGTCATTCAAGTCCAATGAACAGCTTAAATGGTACAAAGGTAAGTGCTGAACTGCCAGAGGCTAAAAAAGGTAAGGTTGACCAAAACTGAAGAATAATGTGCATTTCAGAATTATACAAAAAGGCCTTTTTCAGGGACAACATGGGTTAACAGTTTAAAGCTGTTCTGCAGCAATGGAGGTTGATCAAGCCTTGAAAGCTGCTGCTACTAATTCCCACAGCTGTTCCAACCTTTCTGGATTACTTCCCCCTCTGTCTGCATAAAAGCAGTGCTGGGACACACTGATGTACCCTCGTGAGCATCAGCTGAACAATATTGTCCTGCAGAAAGTAATGTGTTGCTACAAACATGGTGAGAAAGAGGCAATTAACAGTGGAAGAGACACAGACCATCATAACACTTATAAATGTCGGTCTGTCCTACAGAGAGACTGCAAGTCAAGGTGTCGGTGAGTCCAGTCAGAAACTGTGACAGCAGGAGGTCTGCAGACCCAAAGACACGACTGACTCAGAGGACGAGTTTCTGAGAGTTAACAGCTGTGTGATCAGCAGCTCACAGGACAGCAGCTTCAAGCAGCTTCATAGTGGTCGTAGTGAGAAAGTCTCAGTTTCAGCTGTGAAGAGAAAACTTCAAGCTGCAGGTTTGACAGGACGAGTTGCAGCAAGAAAGCCCGAATAAGACAAAGAGGCTCGTCTGGGCCATGAAACACCGACACTGGACTACTGAAGACTGCAAGAAGGTTTTATGGGCTGATGGATCAAAATCTGAAACCTACGGTTCATCACGCAGGATCTTTGTACACCGTCAAGTGGGTGAAAGGACAGTTCCACAGTGTGTGGCATCAACTGTCAAACATGGAGGAGGAAGTGTGATGGTCTGGGGCTGTTTGCTGGATCCAGGGTCGGTGACTTGTACAGAGTGAGAGGCTCCCTGAACCAAAACAGCTACCACAGCATTCATGCAGCACTGTGCAGGACCCTCTGGTATGAGGCTAGTTAGTCAGGGGTTCATCCTACATCAGGATAAAGACCCCAAACAGTCCAAGCTGTGCCAGAACTACCTCAGGAAAAAGAACAAGATGGTGAGCTTGAAAACATGGAGTGTCCAGCACAGTCTCCAGACTGAAACCCCATCGAGCTGGTTTGAACTGGACAGAAATGTGAAAGCAAAGCAGCTACAAGGTCCACATTTATGGGAACTTCTGCAACAGATATGGGAGAATATTTGATTTCTATTGTAGAAAGAAGCCACGGCTGTGTTCAGCTGTTATATCTGTCAGAGGTGGCTCCTGATGAGTCAAAGTTTTGGTTCATTTTGGTCCATAAATTGATTCCATGATTTTTTTTAACTCCAATTGCTTTTTTGCACAATGCTTTCATTTCAGAGTGCAGTGAGACATTAAACGGAATAATTTTCAATGAAAAGGGATTAAAAAAAATGTGGTTTTTCTAAAAATTTTGACCATTAGTGTATATTACCATGTAATTTTCCATTTCTAAAAATAAACTCTGTAGATGCTAGAATGTTTATTTGTGTGGATTCTGCATGAACTGCTCTAGTCAAGGTTATAAATATTTTTCTGGCTATTCTGTTTCTATTCACATTATGCATGCGTTCCTTGGGCAGTACTATTGGAAGACATAACATAAATTTCCCCTGCTACACAGATGATGCCCAGCTTTTCTGTTTTGTTTTTATATGGGGTGGCTGTAGCTCAGGTTGCAGAGCAGGTCAGCCACTAATCAGAAGGTCGGTGGTTCGATCCCAGGCTGCATCCTGGCTGCATGCCAAATATCCAAGATACTAACCCCGTGTTTGCCTACTGGTGGTGGTCAGAGGGCCCGGTGGCGCCAGTGTCCGGCAGCCTCGCCTCTGTCAGTGCGCCCCAGGGCAGCTGTGGCTACAATGTAGCTTGCTATCGCCAGTGTGGGAATGTGTGTGTGAATGGGTGGATGACTGAATGTAGTGTGAAGCGCTTTGGGGTCCTATGGACTAGAAAAGCGCTATATAAATGCAGGCCATTTACCATTTACCATATATTTATTTTTTTGCTTTGAGAAATGGATTTGATGCAATTTGATGCCAGAGTGAGGTCACTGAAGCAGTTAAACAACTCCTTGGTGGCAGAGCCCCTGGGTGGAGGAGGTTCGCCCTGAGAATAATACTGTAATCTTGCTTGAGATGCCTCTACGATGTTGCGTGTTGATCAGACCAGGGTGTTAAATCCCATCTTTATGAAGGGAGACCGGAGAGTGTGCTCCAACTATAGGGGGATCATCTCAGCGTCCCTGGAAATGCCTACACCAGGGTGCTGGAAAGGACAGTCCTTTGTCTTTTCATAATTTTTATGGACAGAATTTCAAGACGTAGCGAAGAGCCAGTAGGCTTCTGCTTGGGTGCTCTCAGAATCTCCTCTCCTTCACTGCAGAGTGTGAACCGTCAGGAATGAGAATCAGCATCTCCGAGTCTGAGGCCATGGTCCTCAGCTGGAAAAGAGTGGAGCGCCCACGTCGGATCATGGATGAGTTGCTTCCCCAATTGGAGGAGTTTAAGTATCTCAGACTCTTGTTCATGAGTGAGAGGAGAACGGAGTGGGAGATTGACAGACGGATTGGTGCTGTGGCTTTAATGATGCAGACGTTGCACTGGTCCATCACAGTGAAGAGAGAGCTGAGCGTAAAAGCGATGCCCTTGATTCATCAGTCGATCTGCCCTCATTTTGGTCACAAAGGTAAAAAAGGTAAAAGTGCCGGAAATGAGCTTTCTCCCAAGAGGGGCTTAGAATAGAAGTCCACATGGAAAGGAGGTGGTTCAGGCATTTGACAAGGATGCATCCTGGGCGCCTCCTGGGTGAGGTGTTTAGGGCATGTCCAACCAGGAGGAGGCCCAAAGGCAGCCTCAGGACATGCTGGAGAGATTATATCTCTCTGCAGGCCTGGGAACGCCTCAGTGTTCCCCCGGACAAGCTAGAGGAGCTGGCAGGTGAGAGGGAGGTCTGGCCTTCTGTGCTTAGGCTGCTGCCCCTGCGACCCGGCCCCGGATAAGCAGAAGAACATGACTGGATGGTTGAATGAGTCTTCATATAGTTTCCAAATGCACATTGAGTTTTAATGACTTGCAAGTCATGCATTTTGTTTTTAACATCTCAGTTCTTTTGTAAGCTGTGTTGCATATCTCTGAGATACCAGTAACTTTGGCAAAATGGCAGTAAAGCTAAAAAAAAAGAAAATCAAAACCTGATTTGGGAGTCGACACGAATAGATGGGCTAATTGGGTTGACTAAAAGTTGGAAAACAGCGTGGAAACTGATCTAACTAATCTAAGCTTATGGTATCACTCATATGCCACCATGTACTTTTCAAGGGCTATTTTAAAGATGATGGCAGCCAAGTGCAAGATCACACACTTAACATGTCACATCCTGACTGCTGTTATATCGCTGTCACCTCGAGCGGACTAAGAGGAGTTTGCAAGACAGACACCACTTCTGTCTTTCTGCTACGTCTTGAACAGAGATGGGCAGTAACGCGATACTGTAATCCGATTACTTTTTTTGAGTAACGAGTAAAGTAAGGGATTACTATTGAAAAAAAAGGTAATTAGATTACTGTTACTTTCCTGTAAGCACGCTGCGTTACTGCGTTACTAAAACCATGATTTTTTTTGTGTCTCATGACTGTGACGTAAGCAAGTGCGACATTCGTGGCAACAGCTGTGTGCAGATCAAAAATGGATAATACAACGAGTGCTGCAGAGAGTATGAGCGTGCAGCGTTTAAAGCGTGGAAGTACTGACCTTACTTTGAGTTTGATTCCTTAAAAACATTAGCGTACAGCGAAAAAAACCCTAAACGTCCGAGCAAGCATAGAGATGAATGTGAAATCCACAGAGAAGCTGCCGTATCCTTCCACTGACCGCTGCGCACACCTGCACCAGGGCAAACCTCCGCCTGCCCCACTCCTGCTTTACAGGTGAAAATAGAGCAACAGGACCGCTGAGTGTTTGACTTTGTTTATTTTCTGCTGTGTTTTACTTGCATCTATTGAGTGAGTGTAAACACAAAAAACTATTTTATTTTATGTGCTGGAAATAGGTTTAAATGTTAAACACATTTCTTCCAGTCAGAGAATGTTGCATATAATTAAATGTTTGCTTGATGCGTAAAGTTAAAAGATTAAAACTAATAAAACAAGTTTTAAAAAGAGACTTTTCCATTTGATTACATTTTATATGATGGATTATGCAGAAAAAATAGAATTGGGCTGAAAGGTCTGTTGCAATATTACCTATTTAGGGGATAAATCATGTTTTAAAAAGTAACTAAGTAACTAATTACTTTTGAAAATTAGTAATCAGTAAAGTAACGGGATTACTTTTTTCAGGAAGTAATCAGTAATTAGTTACTGATTACTTTTTTCAAGTAACTTGACCAACACTGGTCATTTCCTTCGTCTTCTTCATGTGAATGAATGTGTGTCCTAACCTTTCCTGCCTTTCATGACACTTTCAACTCTAGAAGGCTTAGTGCTGAAAAGAGAGCCAAAAGATCACAGCTGTGGAATTAGTGAAAATGCAGCCTTGAACAACTGGGATCAGTAAAGCAACAAGAGGGTCCTTTTTTAACAGGTGGGAGCATGAAAGGCCTCACACACGCTGCATATTCATAAATCTTGGATGT
Organism: Maylandia zebra; assembly: GCF_041146795.1. Taxonomy (NCBI): domain Eukaryota; kingdom Metazoa; phylum Chordata; class Actinopteri; order Cichliformes; family Cichlidae; genus Maylandia; species Maylandia zebra. The sequence continues at coordinate 48,688,380 of NC_135188.1, read as the reverse complement.
GAACACGAGTCACTCAATACTTGAAGGAAATTTGGCCATTTCCCCTTGCTGTTTGGTGGAATATAGAAAGAAAAGTAAATAAAATAATACATTTAAAGATGTATTACTTCCTTTTATACCTCCTCATCATTTTAGATGAGAAGGTATAAAACATAGATTATTGTGATAAGATTATGGTAGATATTCATCAAGCTAAATGGAGCAAGGTGCAGCTGAAAACAGGCAAAAAGGGTAAACAGATTAGCAACATTAATACAGCATTATTAACCCTTCATGGTTCAGACAATTCACTTTGCATTAGCATACTTTTTTCTTGATGCACTTGTTTGACTTGTGGTCACTAATTTTAGAAAAGCTCTATAAAAATATGACATTTTTATTACATACAATGAAAAGACAAGAAACAGTGTGTAGTGTGTTTGAATGTTTGTTGGATTTGGCTGTATGTAGGCACTAGAGTCCATCCCCCTGAGCTTGTAGGGCACTGCAGTTAATTGTAGGTGCTGGATCAGTCCAATCATCTAACTGTGCGAGCACAGAAGAAAGGAGGCTGAATAATACTGTAATTGATTAGGACTTTTATAATGATAAAACATATAAAAATGACTGAAAATATTAATTGATTGATTTTATTTCCCAAAAGGAGACAATTTGATCCTTAGGGAAGTAAAAAGCTGGACTGCACTGGCTTGGAAAAGTCAGTCTTTTTGCCTTTGCTGCAACACTTTCCTCCAGTGCAGCACAAGGACCTGAAAAATGTCTTCTGGTTTTACAGTTTGGAGTAAATCATGACCACTGAAAGATTAATCTGCTGGTAATGCCAATAGAAGGGTATATGAAGGAAATGTTAACACTGTTTTGGGTCTCACAATTGAGCCTAATGTTAAGCAGTAAAACAGAACCAATGTGCGAGATGTTGGAAATGTAAAAACGGGAGTGAGTCAGCCTCAGCATTGTCTTACTCTGTGAGAAAGCCCCATGAGGAAACACCTTCACTCTGATTAATGCACTACAGCTGCATACCACCTCCCCAGTCTACTGCAGAGGCTGATAAAGGAACATACACACTCCAAACTGCCTCCCTTTCTTGTATCCACATCTCCATATCCACATCCTCTCTTTATGCAAACAAATGAAAAGAACGGCTGGGCATTTCTGTTGCAGACAGCCAGTGCCTCGTTTGCTCGCCCAGTGAATTCAGTAAGAAATCTAAAAGGCTATGAAAATACAGTCATCTGAACGTGCTCAGCACCGGCTGTGGTGGATTTGGATGACAAAGAATAGGTGTCTTAATCTCTCAACTCACTTGAGGTGCAGAAAAACTATAAATCCAGTCTGATCCTCAGCTGGCAGGATATTTTGACATTACACTGGATTTCTGAAAAGGCCGACTCAAGGGATATAAATATGATGGACAGTGAAGGGAGCTCTAACTGGGATACACATGTCACTCCCTGCTGAGCTCAGTCTGTAGATGTAATTTATTATAACTCTTTTAGCCACTGTGCCTCACACTTTTGGTTCTATATGTGCAATAATAAGACCTAATGAGATGCTGACATAGGATGCAATGTAATATTTGGCCCATTTATCAAGCCACAGATGTTGCACAAGCTTCACATTTTGTGTAATGTCAAAGTAAAAAGTCCATTGTAGGTGGCCTGCTGTAGTCTAAAGCCTCTATGTTGTGCTTTCCTACAGAGTCACCTCCAAACACAGCGGCTCCCACAGCTTTCAAAATTGCATTAAAATAACTCAGAGACCCCGTTGGATAAATGTCATTGCAGTGTTGAATAGGGCTGAACAGCATCTGTTATGGAGGATTTCAACAAAAACAGTAAAAAATGAGGGTCGGTACGTTTCTTTGCCTGTACCAAGAATTGCATGTGGCTGAATCTTTTATAGGTCAACTCCTACCAAACACAAATCACAATGCACAGTAACTATAACAACACTTGCACAGGTATGGCGATATGGCAGCCTGGCTTCTGTCAGTCTGCCCCAGGGCAGCTGTGGCTACAACTGTAGCTGCCTCCACCAGTGTGTGAATGTGAGAGTGAATGAATAGTGGAGTTATTATTATTATTCCAATTATTATTATTATTACTATTATTACTCTTCTGGCCTGGTTATTGCTTCAAACATGGAAGGAAAGATGAGACATCACCACGGCTTCTATTTGTTGTCTTTGCTGCAGCATTTTTGATTCACCACAAACTGAAAAGACCTCAGAGAGCTTTGGAGAAAAGTCCCAGCAGTCTTCTCATGACACTTTATATTTAGAGGTTTCATTTCATTGTAATAAAAATATAGGTACAATTCTGTCTGTCACCTGCAGGACTGTTATCTGTTTTCAGTAACACTATTCTGAATCACTGAGTCGAGGCCTTTGTCATGTATGTATCCTGATGAAGAGCATTTAAAAAAAGGAAAGTGAAAGAACCAACGTGAACAGAGTGACTCGATTTAGCCCAACTGAACTAAGGCCTTCTGTAACTTTGGAACCCACCTGAGATTCTCCTTATTGGCACCAAATCTAACCTTTTGAAGGCGAACCTTTTCTCACTCACCATCGATAACCCCACAGTTTTCCCTTCTCCTCAGGTTAAGAGCCTTGGTGTCATCCTAGACAGTTCACTTTCCTATAAATCTCACATCAATAATCTCACCCGTTCTGCCTACTTCCATCTATGCAATATTAACAGATTGCTTCCTTCTCTTTCCACCCAGTCTACGTCCATTCTTGTCCACAGTCTTGTTACCTCCCGTATTGACTACTGCAACTCTCTTCTGCATGGTCTCCCCCAAAAATCCCTCCATCAGCTTCAACTGGTTCAGAACTCTGCTGCTCGCATTATCACCAGAACCCCTCCTACCAGCACATCACCTGTTCTTCAGGAACTTCACTGGCTCACAGTGAAAATCCAGATAATATTCAAACTTCTTCTACTCACCTTCCAGGCCCTTCATAACCTCGCTCCTCCTTACCTTTCTGACCTGTTAACCACCACCTGTTCTGCCCGCTCACTTCGTTCTTCTTCTTCTATCCAGCTTGCTGTACCTTCCTTCCGCCTCACCACCGTGGGAAGCAGAGCTTTCAGCTGCTCTGCTCCCAGGCTGTGGAATTCTCTGCCCCCTGAAATAAGAAATATTGGTTCTCTCCCCCAGTTTAAATCCCAACTCAAAACCCATCTGTTCAAATCTGCATATTCACTGTGAATCCACTGTTTGTCAATTTTATCTTGTGCTTTTGTTTTATTGTTCTTATCTTGCCATTGTTTTACTAGGTGTCTTCTTATTGTAAAGTGTCCTTGGGTGACTTGAAAGGCGCTCATAAATAAAATTTATTATTATTATTTAAAGCATTTGTACAGCATATTGAAGAGGAAATCTTCTATTTAAAAAAAAACACTCCCACTGTGGAAGACAAACAAAGCTCTGTTACTGACATTACAGATCTGCACCAAATGTGTCTCTGGGATAAGAGATATCAATAATATTGCTTTATTTGCAAAACACAGTCATCTGCTGGTTTATCTGTAAGGGGAAGGGAAGTGACTAAAAGGAGATGGGACAAAAGAAACACATGGGAGACAGCCAGAGGTTAAAGTGAATTACTAATTATTAAATGTATTGGCCGTGTATAAACACAAAGAGAGTGACAATTTTATAAAAACTAAATATAAACTGGTTCTGAAAAAAGTTTTGATATGTAAAATAAAACAATAATCCTGCAGTTTGAACTTTCATAAACCCATATCCTACTGACAGAAGACAATATGTTTCTTAGTTTAAATATATCAAATGTTTAAAGTCAGAAAACTTTAAGAGAAATAATACATCATTCTGAATCTGATGGCTGGATGCAACAAAATGCTGGGACAGTCAGTCCTACTAAAACAAAACAGCTGGAAACAGTTGTGGGTGTACATGAGTATAAAAAGAGGATCTTAGAGAAGAGCTTCTCAGAAATAAAAATGGGCCGAACTTCACCGGTCATCAAAAATAAATCTACAAATCCAATGATTTAACATAGAATTAGAGTCTCATTTGCATAAATGTAACTCATGTTCTTCAAGTGTCGAAATGCATAGAAATCAATACAAAAGAAATTTTGTTCCTCTAACACAGTTATATAACTATACCTTACATTTATTAAAAAAAAGGTAAATACACAGTTCAAAGTGTGGCAGACGAAGCTTCCATGACAGCCTTCTATCTAAATGATTACTCTCGGTGCACTGTGTACTCTGCAGTCCGTATGCTCTCTAAAAAAATGTCCTCTGGGAAAAGCTTTACTGCCAATGAGGTTTTGGCACAACTCTGACAGTGAAAGAGACCTGGAGGAGACTGTGTCAGAGGATCATGTTGAGGAGGACACTGATTTTGAGGAATTCTCATCTGATGAGAACGAGAGTGTTGACCCTCCTGTTGTCTCTCAGCCACCAGCAGAAACAGTCCCCTCCAATGATGTGGTCCCTTTCCCAACTCCAAAAACAGGATAAACTGAGTGAGGCTAATATTATGAGAATGGTTCCAGACCCCACCAATCAGCCATGTTGAGGACATCAAGTCATCACTTTAGCTCTCCTTGACACCATCGATGTACTTTGAATGACAAACTTAGAGATGCTTTATGGGGACAGCTGGAAATACTTGGATGTAACTGAAGCTTACATTGGCTGGCTCATTTTGGAAGGAGTTTACAAGTCAAAAGGTGAAGCAACATAAGCCTTTGGAGACTAGAAGGGCAATATTTCCAGCCACCATGTCTCTCAAGACCTTCCAAGTTTTGTCCCAGGTTATACGCTTTGATGACGAGGAAACAAGGCAGGTCCGACAAGAACGTGACAAACTTGTGGCACATGTGGCACAAGTGGGTACAGTGTTTACCCCTGCGGTACAATTCAGACCCCCATGACTGTGGACAAATCCTTGGTTTCGTGGCTGCTGTCCATTTCGTATGCCGAGCAAACCTGCCAAATATGGCATCAGAACGTGGGCAGCATGTGATGCACAGTCCAGCTTTGCCTGGAATATGCAATTTACATAGGCAAGTTTGACCTGATGGGGGCGCTAGAGAAAAGGGCATGCCGTCACCAAAAACCAATAGGGTTCATCCACTTGTGGTCATTAATGCTGTCAGTTATTATGAAAAGATTTGAATGCAAACTTTTCAAGATACATTTATTCTAAATTAAACGTTTGGCCTGATGGTGGCGCTAGAGTTTCATTATCAATGGGGCTATTTATGTAGTCCAAAAATAAACAAAGTGCCTGACACAAACACTTGGTCAACAGTTGTATGTTTACCATTGTCTGGAGGCAAATATCCCTCAGGGTGAAATGGGTTGGTAATATTTGAGGAGAATAGGACGGTTAACAACACGTGCAACTCTGCAGCCGTTCATGTAGGTACATTCAAACTCTGTAAGTCTCTGTGGTTTGTGGTTCCTCTTTGGATCCACAATCAGCACACATAGAGCTGAGCTAATTTTTATAGAGTACAAAACCAACGTCTGAGTGAAAACACAAGTCCATCTCACTATAGAAGCACTCTAGAATAAGATCAACCGCACTCTGCAGGAGCTCAAACCACTCCTACCTTCCCCTATTTTTACAGAAGAGCCACCTTGATTGGACAAGACTCAGTTGTAAAGCTGCATCTAAAGCAGGGGTGTCCAACTCTAGGCCGGTGTCCTGCAGGTTTTAGATCTCACCCTGGGTCAACACACCTGAATCACATGATTAGTTCATTACCAGGCCTCTGGAGAACTACAAGACATGTTGAGGAGGTAATTTAGCCATTTAAATCAGCTGTGCTGGATCAAGGACACATCTAAAACCTGCAGGACACCGGCCCTCGAGGCCTGGAGTTGGGCACTAAAGGGTCACTCTGAAAATGTCCACATTTTAAACAGAGAAGACAGATAGTTTGAAAGAGGAGTGAAAAAGGTCATCGATGTCACTCAACACTCAAGTCAGGACACCAATATTCATTCACAACGACAATAAAAAGAATACAGCTAAGAGTTACTGGACAGGTGGGCATCACAGACATACATGTTTATAAGAACACGGAAACTGTCTCAGCTGTCCAAGCTGAGTATAACAGAGGAAAAAGTCTACTTTAGTTTCTACATGAATTTTGCATAATTTCTATGTAAATATTTTAAATCATATGTATGTATAAGTCATTATATAGTCATTATCTACATGGAGTTTACCTGCTGTAAGAAGACTACACTGCATTTAACTTCAACAAAACAGTGGGATTTATGTGACTTATTATAACATTCTTTCCGGCACTCAGGGGACGGTAGCAAGGATAGCGAGTCTTTACTCCAAAAAGTCCAGTACAAATATTTTATCTGCTAACAGTCTGACTATGCAGCAAAAGCCAGTTAGTTATAGTAAGGTAACTTTACCAAACATTAAATGATGCTGCACAGAGAATTCAATTTAAACACAGGCTTATCACGCATTTAAAACTTGCCTTTTTGTCCTTCGGGAGGGAAAATGAGCCTAAAATGGTGACAGTGCAATCGCTGTAATGCTCTGTATCCTACACAGACCATCACCAGTCTGAGAACTGGGAACTCTAAAGTGGACATGAGACACTACACTATGGAGCCCGACTCTTAAAAACTGACATAGACTTGTGAAGGTGGGATTAAGAAATAAGTCCTTAAAGTTATCAGAGCATGTTTAGGGCCATCTTGTGCCAGCACACAACATAACGTCATTGGTTAGTTGGTTGCGGCTAACTGACTTACATTGGTTTAAGTTAGGTAACTGGTGACAGAACTGATAACTCAAATGAAAATAATGAGAACAAAACTAAAAATCAGTCTGTGTGTGTGTGTGTGTGGGGGGGGGGGGTGTCCACTTTTGTAGCGTCTCTGGCTGCAACATTGAGTTTTATGTTAACAAACCAAGGATGTGCTATCCAGCTTCACTCTCTATCTCTCAAGCCATAAGTGGTTTCTCACTGTTTGGCCAGCTGCCCTGAAACAGGTAAATCCACCTGTAAGCTGTAATGTGTTTGTAAATGAGGACTATGTGCAGGAGATCCTGTTTGAATCACCAGACTGACAATCTGGAGTCCGACACTCTGAGTTCCCCTCGTCCGCCCGGCTGTGATGAACTGCACAAACCAGATGTGATCAGGACTATTTTATGCAGTAAAACAGTCTCATTTGCCAAGAACACTCAAACAGTTTATCACATAGTATCAGACTATTATATACATATGGTATGTATATATTAGTCTATACTAATCCATATCTTTATATGTCTGTGTGTCTGTCTGTGTGTGTGTGTGTGTGTGTGTGTGTGTGTGTGTGTGTGTGTGTGTGTGTGTGTGTGTGTGTGTTTTGCATGGAAGTGCTTAATAGTCCTTAATAATTTGAGATTAGCTCCCAACTGTGCACCAAAGTAGGATTGTGAGATTATCCCTCTCTTCAGCACTTTTTAATCTACAGCGTACTCAAGGGCTCAGACTAAATTTAGCATGGAACTGTCAAAGATATGAGCCAGACACACAACTTGATGTGTTTCACTGTCCTTTCAGAGTCTACAACAGATCTACAGCCCCTGATCTTCATTGACTCCGAGTTACACACTGTGCTTTTAGAATCCCGTCCACAGACGATGCTGCAGAGCCTGAATTGTTGAAGTGCTCGGCTGGTACCATTAGCACACCTACTCCAAATCACAAGTACTCCTTCAAACAAGAGCGTGTGGAAAATCAGCTAACGTAGAAGTCTTCCACTCAAACCTCATGCTTTTTAAAAAATATTTAATCAAACAGTGCTCTTGGTTAACACAGCAACGTGGACTCTAAGCCATTTGACAAGAATTTTTGCATTTCCTCTTTCTTTGGAAAAGAAAAAAGAAAGAAGAAAGGAAACGTGTGGTTATTTCAACCACTGTGTGCTGACTGTCAGGAGACCTCACTGGCTGAGCCCTAGAAATCAAATTTGCAAAGAAATCAAGTACCGTAATTGTCGGGCTATAAGCCGCTACTTTTTGCACAAGCTTTGAACCCTGCGGCTTTTAGTCAGGTGCGGCTTTTCTATGGATTGTCCGTGATTTTTGTGATATCGTAAGAGGATTTGTTTTGTTTGTTCCGCTGTTGTACGGCACTACGTTGCCTGGCGGAAGGATCGGGGTTCAAGAGTGGTATGTTGGTCACATGTCCATCCGCCAGGCAACATAGTGCCGTACAAGTAGCGCGAAAAACAAACTTCAAAGTAGCGCTACGCGTTCAGCGGGAGGCGTGGATGATGAGCGGCGATAAACTTGCGAAAAGCAAGTTATGCTCAACTCCACCGGTGGATTCTGACAGTGTGGAAAAGTGTGAAAACATCCACGATCACCAACGGATTTCGAAGGGCTGGACTGCTGCATGATGGAGAGGAGGACACTGCCACGGCCCTTCTGAGGGTGTTCGACTCTGACACTGACAACGAAGATTTCTTTGGTTTTGAAAGTGACAACGAAGGAAAGAAGCGGAGAGTGGATGACGAAGCCATCCTGAGCCTGTTCGTATCCGACACTGGAGGAGAGGACTTTGGTGGTTTTAGTGGCAGGAAGATGGTGAATGACTGACTTTTCTTCTTGTTAAAGCCGTGTCACTGCACCTGAGCATAAAAGGTAGTCCGAATCAATTTTTCTGGTGTGCTGTAGGTTACTGTTATGTACTACATTTGTTACTCATTTATGAAGCACAGCACATGTGCAAATATGTACCCATAACTTGTTTTTCAAAATATTAATAAAAGGGGTGTGTCTCCAAACAGCCATCTCTTTCCTGACAATTCCCTTTCTGCATATTCTCTTACATATGATAAGTCAACATTGAAACACCTGCGGCTTTTGGTCAGGTGCGGCTAATGTATGTACAAAACAGGATTTTCCCCTGATTTTAGCTTGTGCGGCTAATATTCAGGTGCGCTTTGTAGTCCGGGAAATACGGTAAGTAATAAATGAATAGGTAAAAGGTAATCGGCAATTAGAATCTGGAAAAGAAAATCAGACAACCTGACCAGGACCACCAAAAGACAGGTGTTGATTAGCTAATCACAGGCATACAAATGTGCAAGCATCACTTAAAGTATGTAAGCAACAGTCGTGGGTAACTGGTCAGAAGAATCTGTTGACAGCTTGTGCAGGTGATCCTCACCAAGCTGCTGACCACACTGCATATGTTTCACCTCTGTTACAGAGTTCACACATACATGTGGGAGATTCATTATATTTTGGTCATAAACTCAGACAACAACTATCCTCCTCTATCTTTACATGACTTTCACCCAATAATGAAACTGCAGAAGTATCATATCTCAATAAAGACCATTCTAAAGTTTTTATCGACCTTAAGCAAACTGTCAGTGTTTGACAGGTTTGAGGTTTCTACCTGTGCTTTCTCTCTCTGCTCTCTCAGGTGGAGAGGGGGGCTGTGTTCTGCCCACAGGTGGAACTGCCCTTCCCAGGCTCGCACTCTTGCACCTGCAGTGCATCCTCTCATAATGACTGTGCATTTATGAATCCACCATGGTGCTAATTTGGCTCGCTCATTAGTGCTTATTGCTGAGTTATTTGTCCCATAACCTTGTGCTTCTGTTTTTTCTCCCAGTTCTCCATCGGTAGCTCGATTCCTGTTCCATGGGCGGTTTAAGTAAGTTCCAGTAAGGAGTCACCTGAATGTCACACGTGACTCTGTGGATTTATGGATCAGTATAAGGTTGATTCAAAAAAATTGATGCTCTGTAATACTGAACAGGATGTATTTATCATCACATCTTTTCTTGAAATGAAATATGAATGATAACAAATGAAACTGCCAAAAAAGATCAATAAATGGATTCGATGGTTAAAGATCAGTGTTATTAGCTAAAATTAACAGGTAGCGACTTTTTATCTCTCACGTCATTAAATCATGTCATAATCACCATTGTGCTACTCACTCTGCTTTAAAGAGGTTTTAAAATGTGCTTTTATTAGCAACTGACTTGCAGAATTATAATTCCTGTATATACCATGTTTTTGTTATATCAGCACAAAAAACAATTAAATGTTTTGTAGATGTAGTTAACTAGAAAATAACAATTGTGATTCTTTTTAAAAATATTGTTATGTAAATTATTTAACATTACTACCCTGTGGATTCATGGAACTTTGAAGGAAATGTGGCGCTTTAACAATGTATATTTGAAAAGAGGATTGGGTCATTGCCCCGGCGCAGCACCTGTAGGTGATGCAGACCTGTCTACATCTAATCCAAGCTCATGTCTTCTATTAGTGGATGAATAATTCACTTAGTAAATGTCTTTCAGGGAACGGTGAAAGCAGTCTGTCAAGGAAAGAGCTGTGCTTTAGTCATAACACAATACAAAACTGCAGAATCATTACAAAATGGAAGTGGCAGATTGATGTGAGACTGAGCAGGTGTTGGGAGATGAATGTAAGTCTGCCAGAGGAATACTAAAGCTCAAATAAAGTGAAATATAAGCTGTAAAAACACAGACACATGACAACGAGCAGAAAAACGGGGTTTTCCTACCGTCCTCTGTGGGGACATAGATGTTCAGATAAAGGCAGTCCTCGCTCTGCTCCTGCACGTAGGTAACCACTGTATCCAAGTTAGCCGTGAACCACACGGGGAGCATATCATTGAGTAAAAAGCGGTCCTCTAAGAACTGAGGACAAACTGAAGGAAACTGAGTAGCATTCCTGATACCGGGCCACGACATGGGGGGCTCTGGTGGTTGGAACCTCCTCTCCCCCGTTGGGGCCATTGCATATGGAATCCCCAAATACTGCTCCACTGGTCCCAGTATCTCATTGGGCAATGTAAGTTTCACTCCCCGCAACTTCCCATAATTGGTGGTGACTACAGGGTGCTGCTGGGCTTGAACGATAGCTGACGAGATCAACACCAGCCCCATCCACGACAGAATGCTGACCTTAGCCATGCAGTAACACATCCATGAAAGGCCTCCAGATGCTGTCATGCTCCTTTTGTGCTGAGCCCGAGCCTGGCAGGTTGTGGTTTTGGTCCACGCTTGGGTCCTGGGCACCCCACCAAGAAGCTGCCTGCTTCTCCTCAGGATGCAAGTTGAGCACATGAGCCCCGGCCAGTCAAAGCAGCTTTCTCAGAGCTCCCCATCCCAAGACTCTGTGGAGGTTGATGGCTGCTGGGTAACTGTCACTCCCAGAAGAAAGCACTCTGAAGAACACTTTGGTTATCTCAAGTCCAGCTTGACGAGATAGATAGTCCTAAAAGAACAACAAAAAGCATGTTGAGTGTTTCCACTACGACATATTTACAGTGTTATTGCAGTTTACCAGATGAGTCTGAGCAGATTAATCATCTTTAATTCAGCAAATTACTAGGGAAAAATTACTTGGATATATGATGTGTATGCACACGTATGTTCTTGAGAGGGTGAACTTAACCTTGGTTATCTCCTAAATGGTTTTGTTGGTTAGGACGAAGGACAAAATTTTGACTTTAATTTAAAAAGTGTTCAAACTTTTATTTGAAATGATTTTCTGTGCTCTCAGAATATATTGTTTGTTTTAGGTTTTCTTTAAACTTACCTTGACCTCACCCCCAACTGTAATGTTTCTATGTGTCGTTTTGCATCATAGATTGAAACATTAATGGTTTCAAAATGTTTCTTTTTAACAAGCAGAACCACGATTCGTCTTATATTAAACAACCAGTTTGGCTGCATGTACCTAACCACATTTTGAGTGAAAGTAGCAGCAAATAGTGTAAATAAATATACTATAAAGTGTATACGAGTCTAAACAACTCTTCCTGTTTTCCATATTCCATCCTACATCCTGTTTTGCTGTTTTGTGTTGGTGGCCAGGAATGAAGTCAAAGTTTGATCTGACCTCTGCGACACTCGTAACTCTCTGCTGATTGTGTTTACATTAATTTGAATAAAACATGTGTTAACTATACTTTATTATTATTGTTATCATCATCATCATCATCATCACATTGGTTTTTGTTTTGTTAAAGTGACCGAAGGCATTGGTGTCCTGCAGTTATTCTGAAAACGTCTTCATTTTCACTGCTTGCTGCCCAATAGCTAAAAATGAGAATACTTTGTTGGCTCCAGAACAAAAGAAAAGAGCGAGCAGAGGACTGTGGAGGATTGAGACTGGTGGAAATGAGTCAATAACAGCACATTTTCTTTGGTGAGGGAGTTCTGGAAAGTTCCTGGAATTATAAATCTATCCTGTAGGCTCTGAAGCATCTCACTGATATTAATTCAAGGTCCTGTTATAGCACCTTCTTCATTTTAAACTATATAGTTTTCATATTTTATTGGTTAAGGAAAATCAGCTCCAATCCAAATGTGTTGATTAATTATCCTCCCATTAAGTGCCACTGAAAGCAGCCAAATCAGTGATTCAATCTCATGCTGACCAGCACTGAGTCCTTTCTCAAAATGAAAAAAACAAAACTGCATGAATAGATGATCTTAGTAAGAGAGTCAAAGTGCCGATCTGTCCGATTCCAACAGCTTTACAATAATGATTAGTAAAACAGAACAGAGGGGAAGAAAATGTTGACTACATAGTTGAGACAAAGGCAAATGGCTGTACAGGCACCCTAACACTAACTGAGTGAATTTCCGAAACATTAACATCACAAAGTCAATCAGCCCTACAATGAGTGTGGATGTAGTGAAAAGAGAGTATGTCCCTGATCAGCGACACTGCAGTGCAGCAAGTGTAATTAGTTAAAGTCAACACAAAAAATGATAAAGAATTTTATAGTTTTCATGTTTCAGGAACACTGTATATGCCTGTAACACTGTGTAACATGTGACTATAGTTGCCTGCAATGCACTGGGTGTCTGCTGCTGTGCTCCATATGTATCGAGGATCATTAGTTTCCATGATCAGATTCACATTTAGTTTGTGAAAAGAGACACAAGTATACACATTTGTGTTGGCAGCAAGTAGAAATAGTTTCCCTTACAAATAACTTCCATTCACTGAACTAACACAACCAGTGCCTCAACATTTTAATGCTTTGAGCTCATATTTCTTTAATGCTACCTTTTAAATCTTGAAATGGCCTGACTCAGCGGTCCCCAACCTTTTTTGCTCCAGACCGGTTTAATATCAGACAACATTTTCACGGACCGGCCTTTAAGGAGTCGCGGATAAATACAACAAAATAAAAGGATGCAGCCAAGACAAAAACTGCTATTTTGTAAATATAATACTAAACATCAATTCACTGTGTAATTGTGTAACTTGCACCAACAACATCGAAAGTAACATCCTCCTCTCTGCCCCTTAATGCTCTCTATGGTAACGCGTAACTATTTCTTTCAAAATAAGACACACAACCACAACATTTGAAAAAAAAACAAGGGAAACCGAGTTAACGACAAAAACCCTGAAAACCATCAATTTCACACCCGAGCCTCGACTCTCGCGGCCGCTGGCCTAACAAATAAAACACCTGAATACACGTTTACACCAGACACATGATAGCTGTGGAGGACCAGAAGAGCCATGTGCATCAAATTCATTTTTTAATCACTGTATTTATTTAAACATTAATATATTATTTAATCATTTCATTTAAATAAAAATTATATTTATATTTCAAAATGAATTTCATTAATAAATACTACAACTTTAACATCCATTATCTGAGCTGGCTTCCACTCTGGAGGTTCTTCAAAAGGTGAGCAAATATGTCTTTCTTATTTCTCAGACCTGAGAATCTCGCGTTATAACAATTGTAATTGAGACTCTGGAATCCAGGTCTGGCTCTGAGTCTTGGCTGGGTTTGGACCCGGATTCAGACTGTTTTTATAAAATAACAGTCTGAATCTGGGTCCAAGCCTGGCCAAGATTCAGGGCCAGACCAAGACTTGGCTGACATCTGACTACCTATAACCTTTTTTTTAAAAATGCAAAAGTGTGATTTATCACTGCAACAGACACATGTTTTTGACCATGCAGTGTTCACTTCCCAAAGCATTTTGGTTATATTTTAACTTGAATTTGGGGAAAACAATTGTTATGGTAAATGGCCTGTATTTGTATAGTACTTTACTAGTCCCTAAGGACCCCAAAGCGCTTTACACAACCTGTCATCCACCCATTCACACACTGGTGATGGCAGCTACATTGTAGCCACAGCCGCCCTGGGGCGCACTGACAGAGGCGAGGCTGCCGGACACTGGCGCCACCGGGCCCTCTGACCACCACCAGTAGGCAACAGGTGAAGTGTCTTGCCCAAACACACAACGACCGAGACTGTCAGAGCCAGTGCTCGAACCAGCAACCTTCAGATTACAAGGCGAACTCCCAACTCTTGAGCCACGATCGACCAGGGCCACGGTTGTGGTGACAGCAGAGTATGTGTCGTGCGGGATGGTGATTACGGTAATTTTCGCACAATATGTCATTTTTTAGTCTTAACAGGTTACTGTAACTTTTTCTGGTAGAGGGTGTGCCACATGCTTGTTTAATGAAGATGGTTCTTGCTTTGTGGCAATGTTCCACAGTTTTATAGCATTTTGATTGAATTGTGTGACTGCTGTGCAAGTTGTTGTGTAAGTTGGAAAAAATGCATCCAATTGTTGTCAATTGTTTTATTGATAATGGCTGCAAAATGCTGCCCCCGCGACCCGGCCTCGGATAAAGCGGATGAGGATGGATGGCTGCAAAATGAATTCCCCAAAAGTGATATTTTCCTCACTAGTCTTTTCTGAAGATGTATTTTTGCATGTTTAAGTGAAGGCACAGCAGTAAGATGTTTGCAGGTTTATGATTTCAAATTTTACATTAAAACATGAAAATACAGCATAGTAATAGATTTTATGTATAATATAAAGAGCAGCTCCATTTAAAATGCACAGTTTCACCGTTGTTTTACCAGTTCAATTTAGTTTTTTGTTTGACATTTCCCTTTTAATTTTACAGTTTATGGATCCACAATAAGCAATTATTACATGTAAAAAATACAGGAAATATTCTATGAATACACAACAATTGTTGTGTGAAATTAATTTCTTTTTTTGTAGATTTAACAGTTGTGTGTTTCATTCACTGTAAATCAGTTTACATAGTTTTTTTTTTCTTTTCTCTTTTTTTTTGCCTGAAACCCTAAGGAACAACTTTATTACCAGACAAACATGTTTCGGCTTGTGGCCTTCATTGGGGCTATTACAAAACACCAAACAGCTTGTGCTTAATTTAAAATAAAACAACAGAAAATAAAAAAAACTAATGACCCAATCAGCCACTCACACATAAACATCATCATTAATGGGGATGATGATTGTTGAAATAGGTTCTGGACCGAACCATTATAGGATAAGGTGACTGGATGTCACCTTATCCATGTAAAAGTGGGTCATTCCCACAGGTGCACATAAAATGCAAACAAGATAAAAATATACATAACAATCACAGGAACTCTACGAAATGAATTCCATGAAATAAACAACAACAATTTGCATCACAATTTTTAGAGACATTTTTTCAGAGACAAAAATAGATTGAATCAGAAACTTTTTTAAAAGGTTCCTTCATGTAATGATCTGCTAGAGGGTGTGGGGGGGCCACAGCCTCGTCCTCCAGGGCATGAAGCAGGTATGGAGGAGATCAAAACTCCAGACATCCAGAGGCCCCCAGAACACAAGAGACCAAGGAAGACCAACAGAGGGGCAACAGAGTGTGGGGCCTCCGTGGAGCAGAAGCCAGGGGGGGTTGCAGCGACGTGCCCGTGAGCTCTGCCGGCAGCCAGCTGTGCCAGAGTGACCGAGCCCCAGACCGAGAGGCCGAGAGTACCCCACCCCTGAAGTGGCCCTAGCGAGCCCCAGGCTCCAGGCCCCGATAAGCAGCCACCAAGCAGTGAGCCAGTGTGTACCCGGACGCCCATCCCGGACACAAAGAACCACCAACGCACCGATGTCTGAGGGAGTCCGCCACTGGCAGGGGAAGTAGTGGTGGTGGTAGTGGTGGTGTTGGGCGGGGGGGGGGGGGGAGATAGGCCTCCAAACCTTGGAGGGCCTGAGATGTCCCCAGAGAGGTAGCGTCTGATACCCAACCTGACATATAGACACAGACATACAGGCACACACAGACACAAACATCCATTCCCACCCTCATGCTCTCATATGCACTCATTCCACACTCAACCAACGTGGAGACAGACATAAAGAGACGCTGTACACACGATCACACTCCCCAAGCGTACTCTACAAACCGGGTCTAGGTACCCTTGCCCCTGGAGGGGGGAACTGCACCCAGACCCAGGTGGTGTTACCCTTTTCCCTGCGGTGGGGAGAGGCAGACCGCCCCGACTCCACAGCAGCAGGGAGGCCCCACACTCCAGACCGCAGTCGGACGGCCAACTCCTCCTCCTAGCCCCCCCGCTCCAGCAGGTCGCAGAGAATGGGGATGAGAGAAGACTCCAAACCTCCCTCCGCCCGCTCATTGTAGTGTTGATGCATGTGTGTTCTAAGGTGCAATTAAAACCCAGGAGGGCTTGGAGCTACCTGCCAGAGAGCAGCAGGTAAGCGCATGGTCCCTCCTGCTAGCCCTCAATGTCTACGTGTATTTAAAATTGAGAGGTGGGCAACGACGCCAGGGGTGGGGTGTACACCCTGATGGTCTTTTGGAGTCCGTGTAGCGTGCCCACCCCCAAGATCCTATATGTATGTGTAATGAGAGTGTGAGTAATGTGAATGTCTAAGTTGTGGGATAAAATTGAGGCAGAGGCAGCCAGGGGGGGGGGGGGGGGGGTAGCCTCCTCTGCACCCTGGTGACATACCCCTACTCCAAGGCCCTGCATGTGTGGGTGGTTGTGGTGAAGCGGGAAGGGGGAGGCAGCTGGAGATGGGGAGGGAAGGAAGGGAGGGGCAAGTGACCCCTCCCTGGGGCCAGCTCCCCCGCTGACCCCAGTAGGCACCCCCATACTCAACCCACCAGGGAAAGGGGGCCCAGGCCCATCCGGACCGGGGCCCAGTACAGCAGCGCTGCCCGGCCCCACAGAGCCCGGGACAGTCCACCCAACCCCACCACAGAGAAAACTGCACCCACCCCACCATCCACTCATCTTCCAGACTACATGAGACAATAGATGCCCAGGCTGAGATCTTCCTCCACCTCTCCTGTATCTCCCCCTCCTTCAGAGAGAGTTCCTGAAGAGAGGAAAGTTCCTGCAAGATGTGACAATCTCCCCCACCGGTTGAAGAGCCCCCCAGGTGGCTCAATGCACTGGCGGCACCCTGCTCCAGGGCTGGGCCCCATGCACCCACCCGCCCACAACCCCGGCAACACACCAACCAGGACCCAAGCCCCCAAGACCCAGCCAGGGCCCCAGCCCAGAGACGGAGCACCCCCAGAACCTCACGCCCATCCCGGACCCACCCAGGGGCAGCCAGGCTACCAGGTCAGTAACCCACGTCCTTCAGCACAGACCCTCCCCTAGCCCCGCTGCACGCAGCCACGAGGAAACAGTCACCTGAGAGCCAACAGAGCCCTTAAAGGGCCATGACCGCTACCCCGTGTTGAGTCCTCCAAGGAAGATGCTCCTGGGGACCCCCCCCCCGACGCCCTGAGCCTGTCCCTACCCCCACACCAATCACAACAGTGAAGGCGGGACCAAACTATGACCCCTCACCCCCACTAGGTGATGGAGCTGATCAAAGGAGCCCAGAGCAATTGATCTGATGTGGTGGCAGAGGCTGTATCAAGACTAATGTAATCTAATAGATAATTTCTATATTGGTTAGAATTAAGATTATTTTTATTTTTCCAGTTCATGAGGACTGTTTTCTTGGCTATGCATAGGGCAGTGAAAACCATATGGGCTATATTCTTTTCTGAAGTGACATTATCTAAGCTGCCCAACAAACACACTAAGGGGGAAGTTGGAATGTTACATTTCAGACACTTCGATAATTCTTCACATATCTCGCGCCAAAACTTCTGAACTGGTGGACAGAACCAAAGAGCGTGGATATAATTGTCCGGTGAATTGGTTTGGCAGTGTGAGCAGTTGTTGGTAGACGTAAAGCCCATCTTGAACATCCGATGACCTGTATAGTGCACTCTATGTAATATTTTGTATTGAATTAATTGCAGACTGGGATTTCTAATTAGATTAAAGGTTTTTAAGCAAATCTGAGACCAGAAGTTTAGGTCTAAGTTAACTGATAAATCCGCTTCCCATTTTGCAATAGGAAGTGATATTGATTCATCTGTTTTAGAAAGCATTCTGTATATTTTGGATAGTAATTTGGGGGGTTTAAGAGTAAGAAATTGAACCACACTTGGTGGTGTTTGTAGTTCAACTTGACCCGGTTTAAATTTCTTTCTTACTATGGATTTAATTTGTTGATATTCTAAAAGTCTTTTCTTGTTGATCCCATATTGTGTAACTAGTCTGTCAAATGAAATAAATTCTGTTTCTTCTAGTATATGTTCTAAATATTTGATTCCTTTACCACTCCAGTTTACATATCTTCTGTGTAAAGCTATCTACTGCTGCTGTATTTTTTACAGGAAGTCCCTGGTAACCCCAGCTGCCAGCGTTTTCCTGTAAAAACAGCACTTTTTGTTTTTTTTACAGTGATATGTCTAAAAAAACACACAAATATACATTTGTATACAGTGTTGGGAAGGTTACTTTTAAAATGTATTCCGTTACAGAATACATGCCCCAAAATGTATTCCGTTACGTTACTCAATGACAGTAACGTATTCTGAATACTTTGGATTACTTAATATATTATCGTGCTTTTTACAACAACGTGAATGTACTATTGCTGTGTGATTTATTACTATTACTGAAGGTCCGCGACTCCGAACTGTAGTAAAGGGACCTCTGACTAATACGGCGGGGTCCCTGTCGGCCCGTAGCCGAAAAATAGCTTTACTTTCTTGTGTGGGTCAATTTTTCTTGCGAGAGACAGAGAGAGGCGTTGAAAGACTGCTCCAACGGAACTTATTGTTTCGGAGGAAAACACGAACACAGTGTACAGTCGAGTCTTAACAGCTTACTTACAACTGGGCTCGTCAGGCTCTCTTCTTGGCTGCAGTGGTTATTATTATATTTACATGCTTCCAGCTCCCGTTTTTGCTCGACGACAACTCGTACCTTTCCACTCGCCTTTTTCTCCCTCCTCGCGCTCACAGACACATAACGTGTATGGCAGTCCATTCTCCCTGCAGCACGGACTACACTGCCCATGATGCTACATTCTTTAGAGCTATGCTTGTAGCATTCTGCCTGTTAGCTTAGCACAACAACAACAACGAAAAGGCGCTCTCTCACCCAGGAAACACAGAGAGAGAGAGAGCATCACCCTGTAACCATGGCAACCGTAACGCTGCCGCCTGGAACAACAGAACGTAGCTGTCAAACAAACCCAAACAGTCCTGACCCGCGACAATATGAAACAGGAAAGTACCGCAGTGTAATCCATTTATTTCAACAAAGTAACTGTATTCTGAATACCACCTTTTTAAACGGTAACTGTAACGGAATACAGTTACTCATATTTTGTATTTTAAATACGTAACGGCGGTACATGTATTCCGTTACTCCCCAACACTGTTTGTATATGTATTTTTAACAGTTAGTGCTTTTTTCCCTTTTAAAGCATATATTGTAATACTGTGCTCAATAAACTAATCACCTCTGAGTCCATTTGTGCTTTCTTTCTTGCCAGCCACTTGGCAGCACTTCTGTTCACACAGCTGAGCCATATTTACTCTGATGGATGTTACAGATGAAACTCTGAGTACAGCTTCCAGGTGGGCATCTGGAAGCCCTGACCTGAACTTGCTTTAACAAGCAAGACCTGGAATATCAGCAGCATGCAGCTCGTCAGCTGTCAGGTAACTTACTTCAACTGCAGCGTCAATATCCAAATTCCTCAATCCATATAAGTCATCTCACACTTCTATTGAACTCAACAAAAAAGTACTGGAACATCCATCTTTCTTGAAATTTTCTTCATTTGGCACCGAGTTTTCTTTTAGGTTTTTGAGAGCAACTTTACAAAGCATTCACAAAATTATGTTTAAGTAATGATTTTTAATAATAATTAGTGCTGTCAGCATGGATCTAGTTAAAATGACGTTAACACCATAACTGCATTAAAGTAAATCCTGTTAACGAGTTACCACGGATCAGCCCGTGTGGGCTGCACGGTGTCAACGCGTTAGCACCGTTAGCTCTTTAACGATCCGTGGTAACTCGTTAACGGAGATTTACCGCATTAATGAATTTATCCTCAGCAGCAGAGGTGGCTCTTGGTCCTCATGTCAGACAGTTTCATCGTGGTCTTGATGGTTTCTGCGACTGCACTCGGGGACACATTCAAAGTTTTAGCAATTTTCCGGACTGACTGAGCTTCAGTTCTTAAAGTAATGATGGGCTGTTGTTTCTCTCTACTCCGATTGGTTCTTGTCATAATATGAATTCTAACAGTTGTCAAATAGGGCTGTCAGCTGTGCACCAACCTGACTGCTGCACAACACAACTGATGGTGCCAACGTCATTAAGAAGGCAAGAAACTCCACCAATGAACCCTGACAGGCTCACCTGTGAGGTGAAACCATGTCAGGTGACGACATCATGAAGCTCACTGAGAGAAGGCCGAGGGTTTGCAGCTGTCGACACAGCAGAGGGCGGCTACTGTCAGGAATCTAAATATAAAACATATTTAAAGTTATTCCTCAATTTTTTTCTTTGCTACATAACTCCATATATCTTTCTTCGTGAATTTGATGTGTTCAGTTTGTATCTACAACGTAGAAAATAGTAAAAATAATGAAAAAAACATTAAATGAGAAGGTGTGTCCAAACTTTGACTGGTAGTGTACCTGGTAATGCTGAGCATTCACTTGTTTCAGGTGCTTATAAAAGTCAGGACTGGTGTCAGGCAGGACGGCCTCTTGGCTCTATGGCTCCTACACCTGTACTTTCTTCCTCCCTCAGAGGATTTACCAGACCACCATGGTCTTCCACTACATTGCTCTACAAGTTCCCAAGGGCAATAAAACCTCCACCACAAAAGAGCCATAGTGTTATGTCTTCATCAGCGCATGCAGAAAACTACTGATGGATGAATTAATACAATTTTGGCTTTTCAAGCCACTACGGGATACTTAACACAGGGAACCCATAAATAAAAACATTATACATGTTTGCATATAAATAATAAGGAAAAAGCAAGTTTCGACTCATTTAAAAGTCTTATTAATGAAAATGATGTGAAATAAGCTATATGCCTTTGAAAATGGGCAAGGGCTTTTATTCACTGTAACATTATATAACTGCATATATTCAACATATATTTAACAGAAGATGTATTGATTTTAGTGAGCAGTTGTTTGGTGTTTGACTACAACCGCAGGCTGTACATCACTGGCTCCTATTATGTTCACGCTGCCTCGCATGGCAGCACAGGAGTCACCAAACAGTAAAAGCATGAATGCAGCAAATGAAATGAAATTGTTACTCATTCTTAACTGAGGGTATATGCTTGTTTTTCTTTTTTTCCCTTGTGTGTGTGCGCGTGTGTGTGTGATAAATTGACAGAGTTTATATTACTTGCAGTAATGGGGCATTTTATGATGTGTGTTTGGGGGATAGGGTGTGTTTGTGTTTTTCAAAAAAGTCCTTCAGATGGCTCGAGCTGAATACAGAGTATGCATCCATAGGTCTCCTTGACAGAAGCACACAGGAGATTGTGAACATTGTTCTGACTCGTAATGATTATATGAGATACGTCTTATGAATATCAATGAAGCCGCAGTCTGTCATTTGCATTTCAATCATCATAAAATGATCCAGTCAGGCACTCTCTACTCCTGTGGCTATCACAGGAAGTTGAACAGACATAAAACAATAGAACTGCAACATACAGTTGCAAGAAAAAGTAAATCTTTTAGAGTTGTCAGGATTTCTGCATTGATTATTAATAAAACTGTTCTGAGATTCATCTAAGTCATAACAACAAAGCACACAATCTGACAAAGCTAATAACACACTTGTTTTTTTCAGAATCTCCACTTTACAGAAACAACCACTGTCTTTCTTGAACATAGTGAGTAATCAGTAATGGATTACAGGCTGGAAAAAGTAAACGTGTCATTTCTCCAGAAGCTACTTGGATCAGCTGACTTTAGAGCAGCGCCACCAAAGAAATCTGTGCTGCCAACATCAAACTGCACACCAACAACAAAATATCACCACAAATTTAAAGGAAAGTGGAGGGAGCATCGGGGTTTGAGGCTGCTTTGGTTGGTAATAAGTGAAGGAACAATGAATGAAAATGCTACCCACAGCTAGCTGCCTCATCTTAGACAGAAGATAACTAGTAGATGTTGCATGAAAGAACAAGACAATAAACGAGCATATCACATGCAGAAAAAAGAAAAAAATAAATTTTTAAAGAAAATTCTAAGCTTTTTAATGAAGGCATCCAATAAATCTGAATAATCTGAAATATTTGAAGGATAAATGATCTTAAATCCCTCTTCACTGTAAAAGTGTCTTAAGCAGCAACAGGGAACGTGTGAAAGAGGCCAACGCTCCTAAAACACATGCTATGAAACTTGGGAAATTCCAGCAATCACTCTGATGTGCTAAGGCCGGACGGATGGATGGATGGATGGATGGATGGATGGATGGATGGATGGATGGATGGATGGATGGATGGATGGATGGATGGATAGATAGATAGATAGATAGATAGATAGATAGATAGATAGATAGATAGATAGATAGATAGATAGATAGATAGATAGATAGATAGATAGATAGATAGATAGCATGTCTGTTTTGCATTTTCCATCTCGCCTACTAACATTGGTTTTAAACCAGAGAAAGAAACTCAGATATGCTGTGATGTGAAGAATGTCTCTATTTTCTCCTTCTTATGTTACACAAACATGATGAGTGACTCAAGTTGTTAGCTTCTTAAATATGTGTTTTCCTGAAGTATCCTTTACCAGGACGATGACGTTTACACCTGTGCTCTTCATCTCAAAAGTCATTTCGATATAGTTCAAAGATTTCATAGCATTTCATATAAATGACATAAAATGTTTGTGCTGATCAATAACTATTGACTGTGAGCTCTTTGCATCAATATGACTGCTTAGCACTAGAAGCACCCGGAGGCTAACTCTGATCCCTTGGCGAGTCAAATAACTTCATCATCTCGTTTTTCATAACTTGTCTGAAGATTGGTTTAATCATCACAGGGTGATTTTTGAAGTGTGTGGGATCTCGATGCGCGGCCACCGTATCCTAGAGAAAGCAGACTAATCATTTTAATTTTGTAAAGAAACATTTCTCAGGGAAAAAGAACCCAATCTGATTTTTTATCAGCTTGTAATCGACAACATTAACTTTTAATTTCTTCTTCCTGATAAAGGCAGGCCCTTGCAACGGGGTGCAATGGTATAAATAGCAAGGAGGCTGCACTTTGCAAGAAGTCTTGTAATGGTAGCATAACAATGCTGGGACTTTCTTCACAGCCAAGCCACTTAAGGGCCTGATGTCTGATTTTTTACATTAACTGTGGGTAACTCCCTCTAATTCTGCCAATTTATGGACACATTGATAGAAAATGTGCATAAAGGGGTCAAGATGTTTACAAGAAAGTATTCATACTTACTAGCAACCATGTTGCTAGCAGGTTGCCATAGACCTAAACGTTTCCATACAGTACTCTACTAAAAACACACACCCCATGTGCCAAGTAATTCCTGTTCCAGTTTAGCAGCAATGTGAGAAAGTACCCCAATTATGTAACCAATCTAACGTAAACATAACCTGCAAATGTCAGGGAGAAGACCACCTGCTTTGAGCAGCATGTGAAAATGCACTGACACTTTGTGTTTGCCAGGCTCATCCCATCAGGTGTCATTTACGGATTTTAGCCAAAGTCAAGTCTTACCTTTGCAGGAACGATCTAGAAAGAGTGGTCCATGCTTTTATTACTTCACGGCTGGACTACTGTAATTCCCTCTATGCTGGCCTAGATCGTTCCTGTCTACATCGCCTTCAACTGGTGCAGAACGCTGCCGCTCGCCTGTTGACCGGTTCAAAAAAAAGAGACCACATCACTCCGGTTCTTTGCTCTCTCCACTGGCTCCCAGTTGCTTTTAGGATTGATTTTAAAATCTTACTGCTGGCTTTTAAGGTTTTAAATGGCACTGCACCTTCTTACCTGTCAGAACTCCTTAGTACTTATCGCCCCAGGAGATCTTTGAGGTCAGCCGATCTGATGCTTTTAGATGTTCCCAGGTATAAATTAAAGACAAAGGGAGAGAGGGCGTTTGCTGTGGCTGCACCCAGACTGTGGAACAGTTTACCTCCTCACGTCAGACTCTCCAAAAGCCTAGAAACTTTTAAAACTGCTCTTAAAACTCACCTCTTTTCATTGGCTTTTAGAAAGGTTTAATTTATTTGTTTATTTATTTTTTATTTGATCAGCGAGGTGTTTTACGAAATTGTGTTCTATTGTATTTTTATCTGTATTTACTGTACAGCACTTTGGTCAGCCTTGGTTGTTTTTAAATGTGCTCTATAAATAAACTTGACTTGACTTGACTTGACAAAACATGAACTACCCACAGAAGCCATTGTGGGGTAAACTCACACTCCACACCCTCACATGTGTGGTAACATGGTGGCAGAACAACCACTGGCTAAGCATGAGTCGGGTCCATCTCTGTTTGCTTATTCTACCATCACAGAGGAGCCGGCCCTTTGCATTGGCCCCTGTGGACACCAGTGACACAATGAACTAAAAGTTAAGGTAGGCCCAAGCGCGTAGCTCATGCCATCAACATGCAACAGTAAAAACATTCTCTAAGAGAGATGATGCTTTCAAGCACCCTTCTTTGAACATGAGAGAGTTACACCCCCCCCCCCCCCCCCCCCCACACACACACACACACACACACACACACACATCAGAATGAATCAAAGCTTTGCTAAACTCAAG
Source organism: Maylandia zebra (assembly GCF_041146795.1). Lineage (NCBI taxonomy): Eukaryota > Metazoa > Chordata > Actinopteri > Cichliformes > Cichlidae > Maylandia > Maylandia zebra. Next base: position 48,663,346 of record NC_135188.1, on the reverse strand, counting down.
TCTTGGTGTTTGAAGAATGTATTTCTTTAGAGAATCATATGATTATCAATAATAATCAATAATACTCCTGCAGCGGCTTTCAAATGCAAAACATATGTTTCACCTGATGTTCACACATCACATCTATTTTCTGGGTGTGTCTATGTTTTTATGGTCCCTTTTGCACCAAGTTCACCACTCCATTGTGCGTTCATGAATGACAACACATACAAGGTCATCCGTTTTTAAACCAGCAGCCTGTGTGGAACTGCAATCTGCTGCTGTTACGGAGCCAGTGTGAATGCCACAGATCCATTGAAACCACAGCATTAGCAGCGATGAAGCTGTAAATATCCACGCAAGAGACAAACCCCACTCAACCTTCCACTCTAACCGCCTTTTTTCCTGTTTTTTTCCTCCCTTTTTCTCAAAATCCACGTACAGATATCCACACCACCATCTTGTGGATGCTTCGATAGAGACGCACGCAGAGAAGTCCTGCTGGAAGATGCCCGTCTTTGTTGCATCCCATACACACAAGAGTTGTGGAAAAACGCGAGTGTGTGGCGTGTTGAAACGTTTTGCCACCTAGAGGGAAAAACGTTTTTAAGCTGGTGGAATACATCCGCCTATCGTGTCGGCGCTGTCGCAATAAAGGTAACCGAGCTGTTCAACGGGCGCAGAGTTTGGTTTAAGACACGATTCCAAGTCTGCGTGTCTACACAGAAATACACAAATAAACAAAAAGTGCAGTTCGGGATTTGAGATGTATGTTTATCATCTTCTGCATCAACCGACATCTTTACTGCAGCAAATCGTTTCTCTAATCAACACGTTCACGTGAACTGGAGTCTAATGAAAGTGCGCAAGAACAAGCCTGTCGTGCTGCGGGGTTTTCAGGTGAAAACATCGCCATGCCAGACTCCTAACAGTTTTTCCAACTGTAAAAAGGAAAAGCCTGATTCTATTAAGGTTACCAGTGTCTGGAAGAATCCCCTTTGGACTGTGCTATGTTGCGAGACAGCAGAGGAGGGGGTCAGCCCATGGAAACGCACAGACCTTCTCCCCTTCTCTATAAATCTACACTGTTATTTCTCACTCGGGAAAGCTGTGAGGCTCGCCATGACATCCCGCCGGCAGCGCACTTACCTCAGCCTGTATCACCACCGTCTGACTTAAATGTAAGTCCCGACTTCAGGCGAAATACACACCACATAAGAAAAACGCAATAAAGTCCACGTCCAACCCGCTGCTCTGCAAATCCAAAGTAAGACGCGCAGTCTTTGCGCTCTGAACACAGTTAACTGTACGTCCAGCATGTGTCTTTGAGACAGACTGAGTGTGTGTGTGTGTGTGTGTGTGGTATGGGAGAATAGAGATGCGGCTTTATCAGCACAGAAGATGTTTCAATGAGTCACTGCAGAGGCACTGGAAACGGTGCTGAATCTAATTGCTCTCGCAGACCGAGTGTATTGCGCGGACAAGATTAGTGATAGAGAAACCAGGTCTCTCTCTCTCTCTCGCTTGCCATTGGACTACACCGACTGAAATATACTAAGCCTGCAGCCAATGGATTGCCGCATTCTCTCCATCACCCTTAACCAGCCGCTGAGTTGTGGCAGCTCTGGCATGGAGCATGGCACCAGCTACTCTTCAAACCCGGTTCTGGGTGCTAACATCACTGCACAATAGCTCACAATCACAAGGCAGGCTTTGCACTCATGCAAATGAAAAACTTTGTCTTCCTATTCTTGTCATAGTTTAGGATAATCTGACAGGTTAGCACTGTCAGATTATCCTAAACTTCACTGTCCACTTTTAAATCACGTCTTAAATCCCGCTTTTGGCTTTTAACCTCAGTGAGACTCAGTTTCTCTTGTAATGAAATTAGTTATTTAATTAATTATTTTACTTTTGCTTTTATTTATATCTTATGTAATTTTATTATATAGTTCCAATGTACAGCACTTTGTGTCAGCTGCGGTTGTTCATATATATATCTATATATCTATATATCTATATATATATATATATATATATATATATATATATATATATATATATATATATATATATATATGTGTGTGTGTGTATATATATATATATATATATACACACATATATATATATATATATATATATATATACACACACACATATATATATATATATACACACATATATATATATATATATACACACATATATATATATATATATATATACACACATATATATATATATATATACACACATATATATATATATATATATACACACATATATATATATATATATACACACATATATATATATATATATACACACATATATATATATATATATATACACACATATATATATATATACACACACATATATATATATATATATATATATATATATATATATATATATATATATATATATATATATATATATATATATGTGTGTGTGTATATATATACATATATGCGTGTAAGCGCCAGACGTCTGCTTTATATTTTTATTTACGATTGAGTTCATGTTTGTTTTATAATTCATAGATTCATTACATAGGTCATCTTTTCAGGATTAATAAATGTGAAAATATATGTGTTTACATAAAGTAATTTTAAGTCACTGTTTTGGGATTGGAACCTAAAAGGGGGTACCTCTCACTTTAAGTATGTAAGTGCAATAGTAGCATAAAACCCTGTGTGAGAGGGAAGGGGAGGAGCATGGACAGAGAGGTTAGGAGTCTCACGGTTTTCTGACCGTGTGCACAGCTAGTTCTGGATAACTGCTATTTTTTGGAACTTTCATGCCTTTTAGGAAGGAGTTCATTGTTACATCTTCAGTTTGTAATAAATAAACAGTCTTCAAATCAAAATGCAACTGGAAGCATTTCTTTTGGAAACCAGGAACACGCGTCAGCCATAGACTCTTCTTTTTTGAACTTGGTTTATTGGAAATTACCCTACATTTAGTCAGAAAACCCCTCTTGCTCCTTTTTTGGGAAAAGGAATACTGAAAAGGATCATGTTTAGCAACGCCGTGCACTGTGGATTGAAGGTAATAGCCTACTTGGAGGAAGAATCACGGTAAGCAGTGAAAACAAGCTTTGCTACTGTGGAAATTTGTCATAATGCATGAGAGTGATGAAGAACTAGTGTGTGGAAAAAGAGAATCAAAAATGACAGAAAAGGCTGTCGAGGAAAAGCTGCAGAGGTTGACCCAGTCTAGAAAGGCTAAGCTAGGCCACCTAACTAGCCAAGCTAATCAGCTCGAACGGCTAATGGAAGATGATGCTAACATGAATGCTGTTAAGCAAAAATTGCGTTTAGACTACCAAGATTCATTTGGAGAACTGTGTAAGATAAATGATAGTTTGAGAGTATTAATGCATGAGGAAGAATTTGAAAAGGACCAAAGTGCTTGGTATGAACCTAATGCTAGTCGTATTCGTGGATTTATGCAACATGTGGAAACGTGGGTTAAAGCAGCTGAGGAGCGCACAGAACAAGCTAAACAGTGTGATGCAGACATCCAGCCTTCCGACAGTGTTTCTGTGATGTCCGCTGCATTAAGCAGTAAAAGCAGGAAGCGCAGGTCAGCCGTTGGGAGCCAAGTGTCCACTGCTTCCTCAGTACGCCTCAAAGCTGAAATGGAGAGGGCCACATTGCTCGCACAAGCAACTGCTCTCAAACAAAAACAAGAGCTTGAACGACAGGAAACTGAGTTGAAAGCAAAAAGAGAGCAGCTAGATCTGCAAACTGCTATTGCTGCCTCTGATGCTAAATTAAAGGTATTAGAGAATTTTGAAAATGAGCGCTCGTCACATGTGAGTCCTGCATACCCAACGACTATTGATTCTGGATTCATACCATTACCTGTAAGTCAAACTCCAGTCACCAACACAGAAAATGGATATGGGGAATTCATGCCTTTACAAAATCACCCTATTGGTACGCAGCAGTCTAGAGTGGATTTTGCAGCAGATGAGCAAGCAGTTGAAACGCTCTGTACTGTTATGACACGTCAGAATAATATAACTGAGCTGATGGTGAAACAACAAAAAATGATGACATTGGCACCTTTAGACATCCCTACCTTTAGTGGTGATCCTCTAGATTACAATACATTTGTAAGCGCCTTTGAGCACGGAGTAGAGTCTCGCACTGAAAGTCCTAAGGACCGCCTCTACTTCTTAGAGCAGTTCACTAATGGACAGCCGAAAGAGCTAATAAAGAGCTGCCTTCATATGAAGCCAGATGTAGGCTATCACAAGGCTAAACAGCTCCTTAAAGAGCATTTTGGAAATGACTACAAAGTTGCTGTAGCCTACATGAACAAGGTCTCAAACTGGGCACCTATCAAGCCAGAAGATGCAGAAGCTTTAAATGCGTTTTCACTCTTTCTGACAGCTTGCTGTAACACCATGGCTGAAGTGAGTTACATGGAGGAACTTGATAACGTCGCAAGCTTGAAAGCCATTGTAGCAAAACTTCCATACAAGTTACGTGAAAGGTGGAGATCTGTTGTGTGTGGTATGCAAGAGCGAGGCGACAGAAGAGTCAAGTTCAAGGATTTGGTGGAGTTTATTAATAAACAAGCCAAAATTGCACTTCACCCTGTTTTTGGTGACATAAAGGATAGCACCACTGCTAAACCATTCACCATTAAACAAAACAGTAACAAGGATCAGAAAAGGGTTGTAATGAAGAAGTCATTCACCACCAGTGCCATACCATTGGACATGCAGGAGAAAGACACAAAGCCAATGGAAAACACAAATTATGTGAAACCCACTCCACAGGCATGTCTGTTCTGTAACGGTGGGCACATCATAGACCTGTGTGGTAAGTTTAAGGGCAAGCCACACAATGAAAAGTTGGAATTTTTGAAAGGCAAAGGACTGTGTTTTAGCTGTTTGAAGCAAGGTCACATGAGCAAACTTTGTAAGAGAAAGGTGAGCTGTGAGGTATGTTCTCTTGCTCATCATACATTGTTGCATATTAAGAAAAGGGACACAGATGCTGACACAGAGAAGAAAACTAAGAACAGTGAAAGTCAAACGATCTTAAGTGCCTTTGTCTGTGCAGAGTCTGAGGATTGTGGGCCAACTGGGGCCGGGGAAGATAACTGCACACTTGCAATAGTTCCTGTACAGGTCAAAGCCAAAAAGGGAAGTGTAGTAGTGCAGACTTACGCCTTCTTGGACCCAGGAAGCTCTGCCACATTCTGTACAGAGACATTAATGGACAAATTGAAGATCACTGGAAGGAAAACTGACATACTACTGAAAACTATGAATGAAGAGAAACCTGTCTGTACTCATGTAGTGTCAGGCTTGGAGGTCAGTAGTTTATCTGGTGACGACTTTATTGATCTGCCAGATGTCTTCACACAAAGGACAATACCTGTAGGAAAAGAAAACATACCCCTACAGAAGGATCTCGAAAAGTGGCCTTACCTTAAAGAAGTAAAACTGCCTCGAATTGAGACTGACATTGGATTGCTCATCGGAGCAAATGTACCTAAAGCAATGGAGCCATGGGAGGTTGTAAGCAGTGTAGGTAATGGACCGTATGCTGTAAGAACCAAGCTAGGTTGGACTGTGAATGGACCTTTGAGAGAAACTGGCTGTCATGCAGACAAGAGAAACCCAGCCAAGGCTAATGCAAACCGCATATCAGTGAGCCGTTTAGAGAACCTGTGGCTTCAACAGCTCATGGTGGATTTTCCAGAGGGAGGAAAACATGATGAAGTGGAAATGTCAAGAGAGGACCATCAGTTTATGGACATGGCCATGGAATCTGCAAAACTGATGGATGGCCACTATACAATATGTCTACCTCTGAAGAACAGATTGGTCAACATGCCAAATAATCGCTCAGTCGCTGAACAACGAGCACGTAACTTGAGGCTTAAATTTCTCAGGAATGACTGCTTCCGACAAGAGTACACAGACTTCATGGAAGACCTTCTTAAAAAGGGCTATGCAGTACAACTGTCAAATGATGAACTGGCGCACAAAGAAGGAAAAGTGTGGTATATACCCCATCACGCCGTGTACCACCCTGTGAAGCAGAAATTAAGAGTTGTGTTCGACTGTGCAGCATCCTATCAGGGCACATCCCTGAATGATCAACTTCTTCAGGGTCCAGATTTGACCAGCAGTCTCATTGGTGTTGTCATACGATTTAGACAGGAACCTGTTGCAATTATGGCAGACGTTGAAGCAATGTTTCACCAGGTGAAGGTGCCTGACGGTGACTCTGACTTACTTAGGTTCCTCTGGTGGACAGGTGGCGACTGCAATCAAGCTTTGACTGAGCACAAGATGACTGTGCATTTGTTTGGGGCCACATCCTCACCCAGTTGTGCCAATTTCGCTTTGAGGAAGTGTGCTGAAGACCAGAGTAGGCAGTTCAGAGCTGAAGTTGTTCAAACAGTATTGCAGAACTTTTACGTTGATGACTGTCTCAAGTCTGTTGCTACGGAGGAGGCAGCTATATCAATGTGTCAAGATCTAATGAAAATCTGTGCCAACGGAGGCTTCCGTCTCAACAAATGGGTGAGCAACCGAAGGAAGGTGCTTGACTCCATCCCAAAGTCTGAACTGGCAGCAGAAATGAAAAGCCTGGACCTGGATCATGGCAAACTTCCACTTGAGAGGGCCCTTGGTCTCAATTGGTGTGTTGAATCAGACACATTCAGATTTAAGATCAACATCAAAGATCGCCCATTCACAAGAAGAGGACTTCTTTCTGTCATTGGATCAGTGTATGACCCATTAGGCATTTTGGCGCCAGCAGTCTTGCCAGCAAAGATTACCCTGCAGGAATTGTGCAGATTGAAGATCGGGTGGGATGACGACTTACCTGAGCACATAAAGAGGCGGTGGACTGACTGGTTAACCAGCCTTCCTGCTTTGGAACACTTCTCAGTTGCAAGATGTTTCAAGCCCAAAGATTTTGGAAATGATGTATTTGCACAACTACATCACTTTGCAGACGCAAGTGAGGATGCATATGGCTCAGTCAGCTACCTACTCATGCGTAACACGAGCAATGAGACACAATGTGCATTTATGATGGGCAAGTCCAGAGTGGCGCCTCTCAGGCCTCCTACCATACCCCGCCTGGAATTGACTGCTGCTACAGTAGCCATTAGGATGGATAGTGTCCTGAGAAGAGAGCTACAACTGAACCTTGCAGAATCGGTTTTTGGACAGACAGTACGGTGGTGCTCCAGTATCTCCGGAATGAGACCACGCGTTTTCGTACGTTTGTGGCAAACAGAGTTGCAGCTATTCTGAAAGGCTCTGATGTGGAACAGTGGGAACACATCAGCACAGACAAGAATCCTGCTGACTGCGCCTCAAGAGGGCAAAGAGTAGATGAATTTATGAAGAACAGAACGTGGGTGTCTGGGCCAGATTTTCTTCGCAGTCCAGTGGAGTTTTGGCCTAACACTCCACTGAATTGTTCGGAAATCACTTCTGGTGATCCTGAGATCAAGAGAGCCACAGTTAACAAGATAGAGGTGGAAGAAAATGTTGCTCCATTCAAGAGACTGATAAATTACTTCTCATCATGGACAAAGTTGAAAAGAGTGGTGGCGTGGTTCCTGAAACTTAAAGCCTTACTTTGGAGTCTCTGTCAAAAACGTAAAGAGCTATGCGTAACCAGTGTGGAGAATAGCCTTGACAATGATCGACAGCTGAGGCAAAGTCAGATTGACAGTTTCAGGACAAGCTTTAAGCCTACACAAATTTCAGTGGAAGACCTGAATCAAGCAGAGCTCGATATAATCAGATTTTGCCAAAAGGAGAAATTCTCGGAAGAGGTTTCAGCTCTTCACAAGGAACAAAGTGTGAAGCGCAATAGCCACTTATACAAACTGAACCCTGTACTACAGGAAGATCTGTTGAGAGTTGGTGGAAGATTGAGCTGGGCAGCTATGCCGGAAATCGCTAAGCAGCCTATTATCCTGTCTAGAGACTTTCACATTTCTGACTTAGTCCTCCAACATATACATGAAGAAACTGGGCATGGAGGGCGCAATCACATGCTCTCTGAATTGCGACAGAAGTTTTGGATCCCAAGTGCCAACACAGCCATTAGAAAGATCATCGCAAAGTGTGACATGTCGTCGCTTGCATGGGAGAATTGGGAAACAACTGATGGCTGATCTTCCACGAGAGCGAGTGCTGCCAGATGATCCACCCTTCACCAGGGTTGGTGTAGACTACTTCGGCCCATTCGAAGTAAGACGTGGAAGAACCATCTTAAAAAGATATGGTGTTATATTCACTTGTTTAGCGGTTCGTGCAGTACACATAGAGCTGGCCTCATCATTAGACACAGATTCATGCATAAATGCAATCCGGCGCTTCATAGCACGGAGAGGACAAGTGAAGGAGATTCGCTCAGATAATGGGACGAATTTTGTTGCTGCCAATCGTGAGCTGAAGGAAGCAGTCACTGACTGGAACACTTCACCGTTTCAGCATCTATTTCAACAGCATGGAATTAAGTGGACATTTAACCCTCCCACTGCTTCACATCATGGCGGAGCATGGGAGAGGTTGATAAGATCAATACGAAAAGTGCTGAATTCTACTGTGAGAGAACAAGTTCTGGAAGAAGAATGCCTTCATACAGTCTTATGTGAGGCAGAGTCGATCATCAACAGCCGACCAATCACCAGGGCATCAAGCGACCCAAATGATTTGGAGGCTCTGACACCTAATCATCTTTTGTTGTTGAAAACAAAACCTTCATTGCCTCCAGGATTGTTTGACCAGAATGACCTCTACTCACGACGTAGATGGAAACAGGTGCAATATATGTCCAATCTATTTTGGAAGAGATGGACTAAAGAATACCTACCTCAACTTCAGGAACGTCAGCGGTGGGCCACAGCATCAAGAAACTTTGCAGAAGGAGATGTCGTTCTTCTTGTGGATGACTGTGCACCACGAAACTCATGGATTATGGGAAAGATCATCAAAACTGTTCCAGACAAGAAGGGTCTCGTTCGCCGAGTACGGATAAAGACAAAGACTAATGTTTTGGACAGACCCATCACCAAGATTTGTCTGCTTGTGGAATCTGAATGGGCTAGTGGTAAAGACTAAGCCCCTACGATGAGCCATGTGCTAGCAACCTCTGGCTCTTTCCTTCTTTCTCTCTTTCCTTCTTTTCTTTCTTATTCTTTTTCATCTGTTCTTTTGGAAATGGACAGAAACCAGCCTTAATATACTTTGCAAAGCTGATTGGCAAAGTATTGGACAATTCATTTGTCTATAAATAATATTTTGTCATGTGTTTAAACATTGGATATGTCTAAACGTGGTTCATATTAAGTTTGTAAAGTTAAAAAATGTGGTAATTGTTCTAAGGCAATACATTATTAGAACAATTAGGGGCTAGTAATGTAAGCGCTTTACATTGCTTTATATTTTTATTTACGATTGAGTTCATGTTTGTTTTATAATTCATAGATTCATTACATAGGTCATCTTTTCAGGATTAATAAATGTGAAAATATATGTGTTTACATAAAGTAATTTTAAGTCACTGTTTTGGGATTGGAACCTAAAAGGGGGTACCTCTCACTTTAAGTATGTAAGTGCAATAGTAGCATAAAACCCTGTGTGAGAGGGAAGGGGAGGAGCATGGACAGAGAGGTTAGGAGTCTCACGGTTTTCTGACCGTGTGCACAGCTAGTTCTGGATAACTGCTATTTTTTGGAACTTTCATGCCTTTTAGGAAGGAGTTCATTGTTACATCTTCAGTTTGTAATAAATAAACAGTCTTCAAATCAAAATGCAACTGGAAGCATTTCTTTTGGAAACCAGGAACACACGTCAGCCATAGACTCTTCTTTTTTGAACTTGGTTTATTGGAAATTACCCTACAATACATATATATATATATATACATATATATATATATATACATATACATATATATATATATATACATATATATATATATATATATATATATATATATATATATATATATATATATATACATATATATATATATACACATATATATATATATATACACATATATATATATATATATATATATGTGTATATATATATATATATATATATATACACATATATATATATATGTGTGTATATATATATATATATATACACATATATATATATATATATATATGTGTATATATATATATATATTTATATATATATATATATATATATATATATATATATATATATATATATACATATATATATATATACATATATATATATATACACATATATATATATATATACACATATATATATATATATATATATATATATATATATATATATATATTAGGGGTGCAACGATACACAAAATTCACGGTTCGGTTCGGTTCAATACTTTGGTGTCACGGTTCGATATTTTTTCGATACAAAAAATGTTCATGCATTTTTAATTTGTCATTTATTAAAATTATAAATATATATTTTAACTCAAAAGTACAGTTTTTAAATTTAACCCTAACCCTTGCGCGTGTTTTTTATTTTGACAGCGAATGCACACCTGCGGACCACTTATGTGCAGCCCTGGTTATTTAGCTCGTCATATCGCAGCCACAGAAATTATTTTGTCCATGAAACCATAAAGCTGCACTTTCTTTTTGCCTTATAGTCTCATTTGTCATAACTTCTCCGTTTTGTGGTAAGCTTTTCTTTGGCTGTCACTTCTTCACCCTGACCTGTCTTATTTGGCTCAGCAGAACTGAAATGCTTTTACACACGCACTCACATAAGCTCAGCGATTCTCTGCGCGATCAACCTCTCACATGTTTAAGCTGCGGGAGATTTCACTTGTCATGTTTGCGTAGTAAGCTAACGATTAATAAGACGATGTCAGAGGAATTGGTGCACAAATTATCATCACTCACAGATCAGTGCTGTCGCTCTCTATACACAGTTCGCGCGATTGCAAAGTGAAAGCAAAAAAACAAGCGCAAATTCAAACGCGACTTCAATATGTCACATATTGGCAGTGGCTCACCGATGCCAATGACATATGATCACCATTTACCCCAACCAGAAGCCTTGGATGAACCGGGATGTTCGTCTCCTCCTGAAGGCCCGCAACACTGCCTTTAGGTCAGGAGATGCACACGCCTACAGTACAGCCAGGGCTAATCTAAAGAAGGGCATCAAAAAAGCCAAACACCATTACAAAAAGAAGGTAGAAGAACACTTCTCCAACTCCAACCCCCGACGCATGTGGCAAGGACTCCAGACCATCACAGACTACAGGACCACCAAACCCTCCCCCGCATCCTCTGATGTCTCCTTCCTCAACGAGCTCAACAACTTTTATGCTCGTTTTGAGCGAGGGAACCCCACAACCACAACCAAAGCAGACATGACGCCAGACCACCAACCTATGACTCTCTCCCCCACCGATGTAGGAGCGGTGCTGAGCAGGATCAATGTCCACAAGGCTGCAGGCCCTGATGGCATCCCCGGGCGTGTTCTCAGAGCGTGTTCTGGGGAGCTTGCAGGAGTGCTCACAGACATATTCAATCTGTCCTTGGCCCACGCTGTGGTACCGGCCTGCTTCAAATCCACCTCCATCGTCCCGATACCCAAAAACTCCAACCCATCTTGCCTCAATGATTACCGCCCAGTAGCACTCACCCCCATCATCACTAAGTGCTTAGAGCAGCTGGTCCTAGCACACTTCAAATCCTGTCTCCCCCCCACCCTGGACCCCCACCAATTCGCATACCGCCGGAACAGGAGCACAGAGGATGCAGTCTCCATCGCACTGCACTCTGTCCTCTCACACCTGGTCAACAACAACACCTACGCCAGAATGCTGTTTATAGACTTCAGTTCAGCATTCAATACAATCCACCCCTCACAACTCATCAGGAAACTGACAGACCTGGGTATCAGTTCCCTCATCTGCAAATGGTTACTGGACTTCCTGACCAACCGCCCCCAACATGTCCGGCTGGATAACCGCTGCTCATCTACCATCACAATGAACACCGGTGTACCACAAGGCTGTGTGATGAGCCCTTTCCTCTACTCCCTCTTCACCCACGACTGCAGACCTGCTGATGGTTCCAACACCATCATTAAGTTTGCAGATGACACCACGGTGATTGGCCTCATCAGTGACAACGATGAGGCCGCCTACAGGGAGGAGGTGGATCGTCTGGCTGAGTGGTGCGACAGAAACAACCTGCTGCTTAACACCGAGAAGACCAAGGAGCTCATCGTGGACTACAGGAGGAATGCTGACCCACATCCACCCATCCACATTAAGGGGACGGCTGTGGAGCGTGTGAGCAGCTTCAAGTTCCTGGGAGTCCACATCTCCGAGGATCTCACCTGGACGACCAACTGCTCCAAGCTGGTCAAGAAGGCTCACCAGCGCCTCTTCTTCTTGAGGACTCTGAGGAAGAACCACCTGTCCTCAGACATCCTGGTGAACTTCTATCGCTGCACCATCGAGAGCATCCTGACCAACTGTATAACAGTCTGGTACGGGAACTGCTCTGCCTCGGACCGGAAGGCGTTGCAGAGGGTCGTGAAAACTGCCCAGCGCATCGCCGGAGCACCACTTCCTGCCATAAAAGACATCTACAGGAAGCGGTGTCTGAAAAGGGCTGGGAAAATCATCAAAGACCCCAGTCACCCATCACATAGACTCTTCACCCTCCTGCCCTCTGGGAGGCGCCACAGGAGCCTCCGGACTAAGACCACCAGGTACCGGAACAGCTTCTTCCCCACAGCTGTCAGACTCCTGAACTCTGCCTCCTGACATCTGACCTACGTTAAACTCATGGACTGAACATACACACACCCACAATGGACAACTGTACCCTCAAACACAATAATAACATGGACTGAACCACCACTCACAACCACTAGCACTTTATATAGCCTCTGTAGAAACTATCTACACCCTCACTTATCTTAACTGCACTACTGTATAGCTCTGTGTAAATAATCATTCTGTGCATTCGATAATCTTTAATCCTACAACTGTTTACAATTTGCATAGTTCCCATTTCTGTATAGCTGTATATCCCAGATTCTGTAAAGTTATTTATTTCATATTCTGTATAGTTTTTCATATTTATATCCTGTTCATATCCTGTACATAGTTTGTACTCACTACAGCCTGTACATACTTAGTTATAGAATATTCACAACATACTTCATACCGTGTACATTATAACATACCATAATAGACCCATTTCTGTAATATACTCACATATCTATATTATTGCTAATATATATTGTAATATATCTATATCACTAAAGCACTTCTGGATGGATGCAAACTGCATTTCGTTGCCCTGTACCTGTGCATGTGCAATGACAATAAAGTTGAATTCTATTCTATTCTATTCTATAATTACCCAGCTACATTTCTGAAAGAATGCAAAAGCATTGACATATATTTTCCTACAATAGCCCGACGGGCAGGGAAGAGATAGATTTTGGTAGCCCGACTGAAAAAATCGCTAGCTCCGGGACGTCGGGCTAGCGATATTGCGAGCCCTGTATCTGATTGAGGAATCACTCATCTTTGGAAAAGAGAGTTTATTACAGAGAAATGGCTCTTTCCAAAATAAAAGCTATACTATCCGCTTCTTCTGGGCTATATTCTCAGCAGCATAAGGAGAATCATGTGCTAACAGCTGTCTAAATGACTCGGCTAAAGTTAGTAGCATGCTTGCTTTTTTTTGTCTGCTTCCACTTGTCTTTGCACTAGGATGATGTCGGCGTAAATGTGCAGTCATATTCGTTGTGTTCCCACTAGTGCTTTCAGGTTAATCTCGTTGAAATGACCTTAACGCCACAACACGGCAAATCTCCGTTAACGAGCTACCGCCGATCGCTCCGTGCATGGGGCTAGACGGCCAACACGTTAACGAGCTAACTGCGCTAACACACTAGTTCACACCAATGTAATTGAGCATTGCATGGCACATCCAACATACTGTTTTACTTTAGTCCATGACTCGCTTACCTTCAGGGTCATACGTCACATGAAAACCAAAATAATTCCAAACGCCAGATCTGAATGAGGGTGGGGGAGGTGCCCTGCACTCTTCCTTCTGACGATGCTGTCTGTGTTGAGCGCTCAGTGGATCTGCGCTGGACAGTGCAGCCTAGGCGGAGTAGTCGAACGCAGATTCACTGAGCGCTCAACACAGACAGCATCGTCAGAAGGAAAATTGATAAAATAAATTACAAATGTTGTATTGTTCGATACATATGCGTACCGAACCGAAAGCACTGTATCGAACGGTTCAATATCGATACGAATATCGTTGCACCCCTAATATATATATATATATATATATATGTATATATATATATGTATATATATATACATATATATATATACATATATATATATGTATATATATATATATGTATATATATATATATATATATATATATATATATATACATATATATATATACATATATATATATATATATATATGTATATATATATATATATATATATATATACATATATATATATATATATATATATGTATATAAAAACACCCAGCACGCCCCTGCGGGCGGTTTATCCTTCAAGCTCGGGTCCTCTACCAGAGGCCTGGGAGCTTGAGGGTCCTGCGCAGTATCTTAGCTGTTCCCAGGACTGCGCTCTTCTGGACAGAGATCTCCGATGTTGTTCCCGGGATCTGCTGGAGCCACTCGCCTAGCTTGGGAGTCACCGCACCTAGTGCTCCAATTACCACGGGGACCACCGTTACCTTCACCCTCCACATCCTCTCGAGCTCTTCTCTGAGCCCTTGGTATTTCTCCAGCTTCTCGTGTTCCTTCTTCCTGATATTGCTGTCATTCGGAACCGCTACATCGATCACTACGGCCGTCTTCTTCTGTTTGTCTACCACCACTATGTCCGGTTGGTTAGCCACCACCATTTTGTCCGTCTGTATCTGGAAGTCCCACAGGATCTTAGCTCAGTCATTCTCCACCACCCTTGGGGGCATCTCCCAGTAACCCCGGCGGCAGGGGCTACATGAATAGGATGACGGACCTATGGATATATATATATATATATATATATATATATATATATATATATATATATATATATAAAACACCCAGCACACCCCTGCGGGCGGTTTATCCTTCAAGCTCGGGTCCTCTACCAGTGTCATGAAACGCTGTGCGGCAGGCAGGAGTTGGACCCAAAATGCAGGCACTCAGGCACGAGGTTTAAACACAAAGAACTCAGCTTTATTCGCTGGCAGGAGAAAGTCACACAAAGCAAACTAAACTGGAAACTCACAAACTAAACCCACAGAGAGACACAGCATGAGGGACGACGCGACACTGACTCAGAAAAACACAGGGTTTAAATACACTGGGAAGTAACGAGGGGGATGAGACACAGAAGGAGGGCACAGCTGGGAGAAATCAGGACTGATGAGACAAGCAAAGCAGGACGCATTCACATAAGACACGGACCTTCAAAGTAAAACAGGAAGTATCACACAGAGACGCAAACTTGAGACAGTGGAGACAGCAACTAAGAAACACAGAGACATAAACCATAAGGCAGAGGACTCTAAGAACCGAGAGACACAGAGGGGAACTCAAACATGCAGACACAGACTTACACAGAACAGAGGGGACACAGAAACATGAAGGGCAAGGGATCGAAACTAGAAACCATCGAATAACTCACACAAGTACGATAATACAAACATCACAAAGAACTAAAAACGCTGGGTCAGGAGACCCAGGACCGTGACAACCAGAGGCCTGGGAGCTTGAGGGTCCTGCGCAGTGTCTTAGCTGTTCCCAGGACTGCGCTCTTCCGGACGATGTTGTTCCCGGGATCTGCTGGAGCCACTCACCTAGCTTGGGAGTCACCGCACCTAGTGCTCCGATTACCACGGGGACCACCATCACCTTCACCCTGCACATCCTCTCGAGCTCTTCTCTGAGCCCTTGGTATTTCTCCAGCTTCTCGTGTTCCTTCTTCCTTATATTGCTGTCATTCGGAACCGCTACATCGATCACTACGGCCGTCTTCTTCGGTTTGTCTACCACCACTATGTCCGGTTGGTTAGCCATCACCATTTTGTCCGTCTGTATCTGGAAGTCCCACAGGATCTTAGCTCGGTCATTCTCCACCACCCTTGGGGGCATCTCCCATTTTGACCTCGGGACTTCCAGGTTATACTCGGCACAGATGTTCCTGTACACTATGCCGGCCACTTGGTTATGGCGTTCCATGTATGCCTTGCCTGCTAGCATCTTGCACCCTGCTGTTATGTGCTGGATTGTCTCAGGGGCATCTTTACACAGCCTGCACCTGGGGTCTTGCCTGGTGTGATAGACCCCAGCCTCTATGGATCTTGTACTCAGAGCTTGTTCTTGTGCTGCCATGATTAGTGCCTCTGTGCTGTCTTTCAGTCCAGCTTATATATATGTACATGTAAAAAAGCGTCATATGTACATGTAAAAAAGTGTCCTTGTCTTCTTGTCAGTGGCTTCTCCTTTTCTTCTCTTCTCTGTTGGCCAGGTTATTATCCCAGCACGATATCTGATCACAGGCAGGGCGTATGTGTTGACAGCCTGGATCTTCTTCTTTCCATTCAGCTGACTCCTCAGGACTTGCCTCAGCTGGTACTCGGTGGTTGCATCTTTCCTAGCGGCCTCTTCATGATGTTGTAGCGGTCCTTGATGTCTGCAATGTTGCCTTCTGGTACTGCATCTCCCCGTCATGTCAGTGATCTCACTGAGGGGGTTCAGGCCTATGCAGAAGAGCAGAGGGGACAGAGCATCTCCTTGGTAGATCCTCCTTGATGGTGACTTGTGCTATAGATTTGATAGATCATAGGTCCCACATCCTCTTCATGTAACCCCTTCTGCTGTGGTTCCTTGCATAGTATCATTCCAACAACACCCTGTTCTCATCTCTTGCTACTGTTCCAGTCAGAACGTCCAAGCCCAGTTATGTCTCCGTCACTCATCCGAGGTAGGCTTGGTTAGTGGGGGGGGGGGGGGGGGGGGGGGGGGGGGTGTCTAGCCTAGGGACCCTTACTGTCAAACCCCTGACCTGAAGTTCCAAAGGTCTTATCACTATGCTATCCAGCTGTCGTACAAAAACAAATCATCTTAATTTTGTTATGTTTTGCAACATTACAAATGTATGACCAAGTGAAGATAAAATGTGACTTCAGTGACTGAAGTCAGGATTAGACAGGGGTTTAACATTGTACTCCTCATTTACTAATATGAGAGCTTTGTAGTATGATGGGATTCAAAGCCAACAGCCATTATGTCTTCTCAATGTTTTTTACTTATTAAAAATGGTGAATGAGCTGCTGCTTATCTATCGAATTCTGTTCGAATTCTGTTTTTCTATGGATTCAAAGTACTTTCAGCTGCAAGTTTCATTTACCCAGTCAAACACACATTCATCGTTTTATCTAGTCACGTACACATTGACATGCTAATGGATGCATAAGGGGTAACTCAGGGTTCAGTATCTTTGGCATGCATACTGGAGGAATATGGGATTGAACCAGATGGAAGATGACCTGCTCTGCCCCCTGAGCCACAGTCGCCATTATCATAGCAGCGGTGTGGGACTCTAAGTCACTTTGGCATTCTTAAACAAATCGTCTTCCAAACAAAGAACAGCTACAAGCATTGTGTATTGTTTCAGGAATA
This sequence comes from Maylandia zebra, assembly GCF_041146795.1. Taxonomy (NCBI): domain Eukaryota; kingdom Metazoa; phylum Chordata; class Actinopteri; order Cichliformes; family Cichlidae; genus Maylandia; species Maylandia zebra. The sequence goes on along the minus strand of NC_135188.1, from coordinate 48,645,630 downwards.
AACAAATAATTGGGTGTTAGCATGCTGTTGACCAGTAACACTAGCATGCTAAACATGCAGGACTCATTGGGGTGGTACTAATCAAAATGCTTTTAATGACACCTTCCAAAACACATCTTTATAAAATGAGGACTCAGAAAACCTGGTATCTAAGCAGAAGTCAATACGGTAATGGGATTTTCCATTTTTAAAGATGCCTTTAGGTAAACAACTTATAAATGCAATGCTGGAGTTCTTTGTTGGATTTTTAAAAACATCAATATTCTGTTCTCACATGCACTGAATGTAATATCATCAAGGAGCTGTGCAATGTGTTATGTAGAACGATAGGTTATAAAGTCATGTTGGCAGTATTTTCATTTCTCCTTTTAAAAATTCAAAATATGTTGTGTACATGTTCTCTCATTTCATGTGATCAGCACACAGCAGACTAAACAGCCTATAACCAAGATTACCTGGTTTGCAGTCACTGTCTGTTCTAGAGTCGGGGCAAACTGACACTTAAAACATTCCCACACTATGCTTCCTTGAGCAGTTCAAAGTATGCCTGCATATATATTGCCAGTTATGAAGTGTTGGTTGTCTGGGGAAAACTATAGAGTATGACTAATTCTTTTATAGGTGGTCAAATGAATTTAGAAGCTGTGACTGTGACTCCCTACATGACAGGACCCATCATAAGCTATGGATGTTTAAGGGACGTTCAACCTCTTCTGAGTCTGTGGTGTGAACGGTAGCAAAATGAGAGGAGTGATTTATTACTCAGGCTACGTCCACAATAATGCGTTTTCATTTGAAAACGCATTGTTTTCTCTCCTTTTTGGCCTCCCGTCCACACTGAGACGCTGTTTTTCCCAAATGAAAACAGAGCGTTTTGAAAACGCTCTCAAAAACACTAGCCCGGATAGATTTGAAAACGGCCTTTTGGTCTGAAAACTCCGCGTACACACTAGCGTTTTCAGTCATTTTCACAGAGTTGTGCGTCCACACTGAAACGGCCAAAGACGCTTACGTTCCAGTCCTGCGCATGTGTGAAACTCAAGACGATTCGACCTGCCTCATTTCTGTCTGCAGCTTATTTACTTTCCGGCTCTTTGAAACGTTGCGGCAAAAGGATGAAGAAAAGCATCCATCTTTTTAAATGGACTAGCAATGAGGTGGAGTTGTTGCTGCGAGTAACACAAAAGTACAAAGTTGCAAAAGCGAGTGAGGATTAAAGAATTTGAAGAAAAGCTCTCTGGAGCACGTACAGACTGATATTAATCTTTAATAAGGCTGTCAAACTTGAGAACAAACAAAACAACTGCTGCCCTCCGCTATCTTAGTTTAATTGGTCACATGACTGCATCATATGACTAACATGCGTCATCGTTTTTGAAAGTCTCCGTTTTCGCCGTCCACACTGCGACGCGAAATCACCGTCTTCAAATGTGTGTGTTTTCCAGAGCGTTTTCAAAATGCCGTCTCAGTGTGGACGGGAAGCCAAAGCGGAGAGAAGACGATGCGCTTTCAAACGAAAACGTATTAGTGTGGATGCAGCCAGAGAGTCATCTGCACTGAAGTTTCAGGTCATGTGTGCTACAAACTACACTCTCACCAACAGTCTAAGGAGCTTGGAAAGAAAAGTGTCAGGACTTCTTTAAATTTCCTTGAAGACGTTTCATCCGAGAAGCCTCTTCAGTGCTAAGAGCGATTGGTGGAGGTAGAGGATCAATACGGGGTCCATGACCTTCTTGGGGACTCTCCCATAGGGCTGAAAATCTGGGACTCTCCTCCAGAAGAAGCTTCTCTCTTGTAGTGAGCTCAAGTACATTTGTTTTCTTTGTTTAGCTTTCTTTGGCTTATTATTCTCTGTTTCTCTGAGGCTTTTGGCATCTTTCTTGATTTAGTCATCTGCTTCAAACAGTATTTAAATAGAATAGAATAGAATAGAATAGAATTCAACTTTATTGTCATTGCACATGCACAGGTACAGGGCAACGAAATGCAGTTTGCATCCATCCAGAAGTGCTTTAGTGATGTAGATATATTACAATATATATTAGCAATAATATAGATATGTGAGTATATTACAGAAATGGGTCTATTATGGTATGTTATAATGTACACGGTATGAAGTATGTTGTGAATATTCTATAACTATAAGTATGTACAGGCTGTAGTGAGTACAAGCTATGTACAGGCTATGAACAGGATATAAATATGAAAAACTATACAGAATATGAAATAAATAACTTTACAGAATCTGAGATATACAGCTATACAGAAATGGGAACTATGCAAGTTGTAAACAGTTGTAGGGTTAAAAATTATCGAATGTACAGAATGATTATTTACACAGAGCTATACAGTAGTGCAGTTAAGATAAGTGAGGGTGTAGATAGTTTCTACAGAGGCTATATAAAGTGCTGGTGGTTGTGAGTGGTGGTTCACTCCATGTTATTATTGTGTTTGAGGGTACAGTTGTCCATTGTGGGGGTGTGTATGTTCAGTCCATGAGTTTAACGTGGGTCAGATGTCAGGAGGCAGAGTTCAGGAGTCTGACAGCTGTGGGGAAGAAGCTGTTCCGGTACCTGGTGGTCTTAGTCCGGAGGCTCCTGTGGCGCCTCCCAGAGGGCAGGAGGGTGAAGAGTCCATGTGATGGGTGACTGGGGTCTTTGATGATTTTCCCAGCCCTTTTCAGACACCGCTTCCTGTAGATGTCTTTTATGGCAGGAAGTGGTGCTCCGGCGATGCGCTGGGCAGTTTTCACGACCCTCTGCAACGCCTTCCGGTCCGAGGCAGAGCAGTTCCCGTACCAGACTGTTATTCCTGGTTTTTTAAAGTTAAAAATGTTTTTCTTTAATAAGACTTTCTGTTGATATTCTTTTGTTATTTAGGTTTTTATTTACCTTCAATTTGTTTCAGCATAATTCAATATATATTTTGTGTTTTTCTTTTATTGTTGTGCAGCACTTTGTGACCTTTATGTCTGTGAAAAATGTTATTTAGATGAACCTTATTATTTTACTTACTTTCTTACCAACCCTTAGTAAACAGCAGGTACATTTTTCCTGATACTGTTTCATTGGGAGCTCAGCACTTGATTCTAATACGCTCTATCATTCAAAATTCATTTGCATCTATACCGTTATCTTTCCTAGCTACTTGGAATAACTTCTTTGATGTAATTTTTTGGAGTCAGTGTCAAAGAATGTTTAAAAAATAAACATACTTTAGTCAAATGCAAATTTTATTTGACCTCAACAAAGAGAGGACAAGCAGATGGATGATATCATTTTCTTTAAAACTCTACATTTAAATACAGATACTTATTAAAATCCTAGAAATAGATGCTAAAACATTTAGTTTCATTAGGATTCCTTTTTATTTCAAGGTTAAGTTAGTTTAGAGTCATGATGAACATCAGTGTTTCTCATCATCATGTTAGTGAAAAACAGGAAAAAACAGTGCAGTCATAGCCTGCAGACCAGGCAGGCTGAGAAGTGCACAGAAGGCAGACTTCCTTTGATATCATCATCATTTATTTCCTCTCCCCACATCATAACCCTCAGCGGTCGGGGGTATCCTCCATGCCTCTGAAGTATATCAGCTTCAGTCAGCAGCTTGGCCCAGATTGACCGGATGACTTTCATGAGACTGATGAAGGGATGTCACTGCTGCCTGAGTGAAGCCAAATCAAATGTTCAGTAGGATTACAATGCCACCTGCAACCTGTGGCAGTGGACCTCTGAATCTGACACGCACCGTCTTTCTTCCTCTGCTCTGGCTGTATGTCAAGACACGAGCACTGAAACTCAGAGGTGTAAAATGTGTTATTCTGCTGCGGCTGCATTCCACATGATTGTTGCAAAAATAGAAACAAATGTCTGAATAATTAAATAAGAGTTTGCTCCATGTAAAATACCTCCTTTCCTCCAATTCAGTGCGATTAGAAAAACGTGTCACTTTCAGCTCAGGATGAAACAAATCGTGTGATCATGACATCATCTGAAGCGTTTCACTTTCATCGTTGTCACCTTAAATTATACCAACCAATTATTGTGTGTGTGTGTGTGTGTGTGTAAAACCAGACTGACCTAGTCGTTCTCATTTGATATACTTTGTGTAATTTCTGCAAACCCTTTCCTGTGTCTGAATTAAACAGTTGTGCAAAGAGCCGTGGGCCTTTCTTACATGGTGAAAAACTCCTTGCTCATCATAGCAGACACTTGATTGCAGCAGCAGTGTTTGTCAAAAGAGAGAGCACCGATCCACAGTGTTTTTGTCCTGTCTCCATCCTCTCACCCCCAACCAGTCACATAAAGCCCGTGTGTTAGCCTCCCTGTTAGGTTGAAAATGTTAAATGTTGTCATTGTGTTGCTTAAATTTGTAAGTCTTGGTTCAAACTGTATGATCAAAGACATCCCTGTGTTTCTGACCCCCTCCCCAGCCTGTTGAATGGTGGGGGAGGCTGTAGTGTTTTATTATACGCACATCCTATGTGAAGGTTCTGTTTTCTTGTTTAGTAACGTCCTGCATTTATGACCCTTTGGTGAGCAGGAGGTCACACAAATGCACCCCCAAACACAAACACACACACTCACAGGCACCTACACACACACATACATTCTCGCACATGCATACACACACATACAAGGGCCCGACACACCACATGGGTGTTAGAGTGGGTGGTGCGCGTGTAAACTGTAACTGTATTCAATAAAAAGGCTGCAAGGAAGGCTGTTTATTTGAAGTTGGCTAGGAAACAGGTGAGGAGCGTTCAGCTCCAAGAGCCTGGTTCCAACCAGCCTCCCTTGCTAGCAAGTAAAACCCGGTTCTGTCATTGTCTTGCTTTCTGTCACCAAGTGCTTGCTCAGAGAGGGTCGTTTGATTTTTGGGGTTTTCTCTGTCTCATTGTAGGGTCTACCTTACAATATAAAGCACACCGAGGAGACTGTTGGAGTGGTTTGCCTTTATATAACTGAGAAAAAAGGCAAATGTGTTATTTTCTAAGTCAGAAGTAAAATTAAAAAAAAAAAAGAAAACAACCAACCACATTTAAAAATGAGATAACCTGAGTTAAGGAAAAAAGCAAATTCAACATTTTCATTGATTAAGGACAAAATGTAGCCAAACTATCTGGCCCTCTGTCAGAAAGTAATTGCCTCCTAAAGCCAATAACTGCTCGTGCCACCATGTGCAGCAAGAACTGGGATTGACTAAAGAAGCCACAGGAGAAATAAGATTGCTGTAGCAAAGCAGTCTCACCCTATTCAGGCCCGAGCCCCACATATAAGTTATTAGTGTTATTATTAATTAACACCACTTATTTCCAAAGTGCAAATCAGTTTTGCAGTTACTGTGTGCAGATAGAGCAGATACTGTGTGTGATAGGTTTAGAGTTGCTGTCCAGGTGAAGATGTTATGATATTATGCACCTGCAGATTAACCCAGTATGACACTAAAGATTTAACTTTAGTCCCCCCCCCCCGGCTGTTGCATGGCAACAACTGGAATTTTACGTATCCTAATGCCTGTTCTCAGTCTTGCACTTGTTTTCACACCATCGTATTGTTTCTGCTGCTGGCATGCTACACACTTGTAGCCTAAAGTAGTCCTCATAAGGGCTTGCTGTCTATTCAACAGTGATGCTCTAGTTGCTCCCCATACATGTTCTGAATCCCGAAAACACTGTTGACATTTTAGCACTCGTCCCTTAATTAGTGAGTGACTGTCCGCTGGTCAGCATTTCATTAAAACAGACTCAGAGAACTCGCCACTGTTTGACCACACGTACATATCTTTGCGTCTTTTGTTGTAGTTCAGCACCTATTTATACAATCTGCTTAATCCAATCACTTTGTAACACTGTGTTATGGTTCCTTATTCCCCTAGTGGTTTGTACCGTCACTACATGTTACAGGCCAGAGTATGCAGTTTGTCTCAGCAGCTCTTATCTGCGTATCACTGTTGCTCACTCTCTCTTTCATGCACACACATGCTTTCTGGTCATTTCTAGAGTTACATAGGATCTATTTTTTTATTCTTTCTCCATGAAATCTGCTTTAAAAGACTGCTGAAATGCTATTCTAAGTAGAACTGAACTGGTAAAAAAAAGGTTTCCTTCTGCTTCCCAACCATCATTTCTTGGTCCAGTATGGCTCTGCGTCCCAGCTTTCAGACTGAAACACTTCTTGTTCAGTTCAGTTATAGACCGTCCCAAAACCACGCCCTAACCTGTGTGTGTATTTTCTTAATTTCACCTTATATGCAGGATCAATTCAAAGTTGAACAGCTAATGAAAAATACATTGTGTCATTTGTGTACAACAAAATGACACAACAGCAGTAAGTTATTACGTGTACTGTAAAGGCAAAATGTGGTATATGTACACTGGGTACAGTTTACGTCCAGTAGTGGATTATGTGTGTATGGATGAGTGGATGTGAGGCCATGTGCTCTCTTATAGAATGAACTGCCTACCAGGCCTGTAGACTAAACAGCAGCATCACAAGACGAGGGCAAGAAGTGTGGCAGTTAATACTTCACAAAGTACAAGCTTGCCTCTGATGATTTAGACAAACAGTGGCACTAGCCACATGCCGAGAGACAGAGATGGTAGGATGTGGGAGAGGAAGGATCCTGAGACAGCAAGGACTCTTTCCTTTGTGCTTAAACAGACAATTCCTGTCGCCTCAGGGTAGCAAACAGATACATAAAGGCAGTAAAGAGGCTAGTGAGGCATGACAATGGGATTCTTCAGGAGCAGCCAGCCTCTGGTGGCTCCACAACGCATGGAGACAAGGATGAGGCCCCTTCAGTGAATACTTGGCAACAAGTGCTGTGTATCTGCCTTCACTGGATTTTGACATGCTGTAGTCTCCTTGTTAATGGCACAGAGGCAAAGATGGCCAATTTAACCGTAACAAAATAACTACAAATATTTAACACTCTATAAGTACACTGATGATTAATACGTCACTACTTTGCTTAAAAGAGCTCCTGGGCCTCAAGATGTTGGAAACACAATCACTTTTAACCCAAAGACTCGGCTGTCTAACTCAAAAGACATCACCTTAAAAACTCTGTGATCAGACTCCCAAGTTTAAACTCCAGCTTTAGCTGCTCTGTAGTTTTCTGTCAGTTTATCTAAATGAACATTTCCGCCGTACCAGTAAATATCTGTGTCAGCAGAATTCGACTTTGTGGCACAGACTTACTAAGGTCACACTTTTTAAATTGCCTTATTTTTTCCATCATTCTGGAGCCTTCGTACTGATTACGTAAAAAGATGCTGACATGAGTTTTCTTAGGCTACAACTCACTTTTTTATAATCATCTTTAAATATGAATATTATATTATATATTTCTATTTTAACAGAAAAATGGGCTGTTTGTAACGTATCACCATGTTCAACCGGTGTCCGGTCAAAACAGATTAAACGATATAAAAGGTCCATGCTTATCTTCTAAAAGTAATTTTCCAATAGTTGTTTTTTAACACACACTTTCTTATTCTGTTCGTTTAGTAACACATGCTGTGAACATGTGTGTAATGTTGCCATCCACTTTTTTTTGTACAGGTCCATGAAAATGATCATACAGCACCATCACTTAGTCTTCACAGATGGCTTAGTTCTCCTCTAAAACTACTGCAAGCTTTGTCACGGTAATATTGCTGATGATGGTTATATTTTCTCCACCATCCAACACAAATCATTAGCATTTGTTTAATGTTGAAAACCAGCCCAACGAGACTTCACAGTGGTTGCCACGGTCTATTACATAAACATGTAGAAGTAGAAATGAATGCTACAAAGCTACAGGCCTGACTGCTCATCATTTCTCCGTTGAAGAGTCCTTCTGCTGCTGGGGTTGGTATACACTCAGCTGGGTATGAGTGTGTAACATCTATAGGTTCTTGACTAGCTATAGCATGTCATCTGTGCAGATGGAATGAGCCAGCATTGTGTTAGCAGTATCATGCAGCTGTTTCTGTGCTGTTGATCAGACAGTGCACTGAGCAACAGGACGGCAGACAGATGGGGCGTCATGCATCACAATTTAAAGGTGAGGTCTGAGGTGGCGCACATATCTGGATGGTGCAGCTGGTGTTTACTGTGTCTTTTAATCAAAGTATGTCAGCCGTTAGGCTGTGATAGTTCCACTCCCAATTCTGAATGGTCTCTTCTGTCTGATCACATAAACCTTGTTATCATTCACTTCTTTTCTGTGCCATTGCATTAGATTTTACATGGCTTTCAAAAACACAGGAGAAGAAGGACCTGAGTCATCTCTATTCTTTGAAGGTCATTTAATATCTGCTGGATGATGCCCAGGACCTTTTATGAGTTTGTTGTGGCCAGTAGCATCACCTGTGCTGTGGATCTGCAGGGCCAGCAATGCTGTGACTGTGGAGCTTGATGGAGGTGTCAGAAAGGAGAAAAGTCTTGTTCTGCTGCAGTACAACATATTAACATATTAAGTATTCTGATTGTGATTATCGTGGCTATTCCAAGCCTGCCCAGAAATATTTAACTTGCTTTAATCCGAGCCTTGGGGCATTGACTCAGTAACCAAACAAGCACACAAAAAGACGTGTTGTTAACATTACAACCAAATGTAAATAACTCCATCTAGTTCACTAGCTAAACAAATCAAAATCTAGTGATTCCTGTCATCGTCACGGTGTTCTCCATTCGGACTTTCTTACTCTGTGGGCACTGCAAACGTTTGAGTCATCACATCATATAGTCTACAGGGGATTGTTTTCAGTGTCTCCATGTTTTATCCAACTCACTCCAGAGAAACATGGAGCTCTGTGGGGGGCCCACCATGGCAGGATTCAACGAATAACTGATCTATATTATTCTGGTTGGCATTCAAATCAACATCCAGCTATTAGTTTTACATTTTAAATCATAGCGAAATGACTGAAAAGCAAATACAATGTGGAGCCTATATAGCTGTCAGTCTCTCCTTATCAGGGGGGCAATATTTGGATAAACATCTGTACTAATATCCTGAATACTTGTACCAGAAAACCTGAAACAAACCCAGAATGTAAAACTGGGCTAAAGGGAATCAACTTGAGTCCATGACCTTGACTTGGTAAAAGCAGTCCCTGCTCTGCAGCACGCTGTTCACTGGCTGTGGTCACTGGCTGTGGTCACTGGCTGTGGTCACTGAGTGCCCATTAGCTGCTGGCAGGCACTGCAGATGTTGCAGCTCACACTGCCTGGTTTTAGAAATGTTGTTTAATCATATAAAATTATAAGCTGTGGCCATTAGTTTGTGTAATCACGCATGTCTCCTGGCCGTGTGAGTCAGCAGCGTGAGGAAACAAACTATGTCAAATGTTCATTATAGCTGCATTAGAGCTCTATCTGTTGGACAGTAAGTGGCAGGGTGGGAGGGCACAGTCACACAGCTGCCATGCTGGATAAAGATGGATTATTTGTTTGGCAGCAAAATAATCCTGTGCGACTGTTGATTGGCTACAACCTCCCTTTGTTCTGATTTGCGGTTGTAGAGGTGTGATCTCCTCCCAGAAATGATGTTTCGATACAGTTTATTTAAAGTATGCTGCTGTCTGTGCTCACTAAATGCAGGCTCTCTATTAATATAATGACAATATGTTATATATGTTGTAATAAATCATTTATACCCTGGAGGTTCCTGCACCAGGAACGGACTGTGTCTTCTTAAAACAAAACTTAAATCTGAAATCTGTTTTGAGGTAGTTGGTAGTGAGTGTCACAACCAAAGGAGGCGCTGCCGTCGTGTGCTGTGCTTTGCTTTTAAAGGCATCGTCCTGTAGATCATCATCCCACGCCTCATGTTTTTGTGAATAGAGGAAATGGGTAAATCTGTACACCATAACAGCCACAAACTATCAGCACATGTTGTTTTGGTTCAAAGCTAAGGAGCAGTTTGTAAAATGGTCAATGTCAAATGTTTTATCCTCAACTTCTCCACCTGACAGAAATTCCTCTAAACAGTGCCACTGTAACCTGACTTCACTCGTTGTTCGTAATAGAAAACAGAAACAATGTAAAGGTTTTGAATATGAGAGAAAACCCAGACATATGACATCAGTCGTCAAAGCAAGTGATTCTGGCAATCAAAGTCCAAAAAACAGCTAAAGGTTCTCATACAGTGTTTAAGGAGAACTTGACTAGTGATATAAGAAAATTAAAAACTACTGCGTTGTACAAAGACAATCTGGCAACTGGGGAGTGTTACAAAGAGGGCATAGATGCTTGGGAGACTGACAGGTTAAGTGGAGACCGATGGTGGTGAACTACCAAAGGAGCCTGACGATAGTGTGAAGAAACCAAAGAGTGCACCACAAAGACAAATGTATAGGTTACACTGAGCTTAAAGTCAGTTTCCTGTGTCAGGTAGCTCTGTTGTTACTGGATAAAGCACCATAATGATTAATGGAGAACACATTACCTGGTCAGGACAGATATGTTTTTATCTGCAAGCTAAGCTATGCCTCACTAACATCATGAATGAAGTGCACTTGTAAAGTTTGTGGATACCTATTGGTCAGTTCAGCGTGCATGGATTAAGTTGGAGATGCGAAAAATAAAAGTAAAAATATTTTTCTTCCAGGCTACTGCCAAGTCTCTTTAACAGCCCTGCACCTGCAGCTCCTGACACAGAAAACGCACAGTGAATACCTGCAATCAATACAATCAATCACTTTGATCTGCCACCAAGCTGAAGGGATTTCCACGTCCTGCATGTTAACCAGTGGAACTAAACACACCGAGGACCCTTTAATGTTTAAACGTATGCAGTTTAAAGTTTCAGAGTTCTAAGGTGCAGCTGTCACAGTAGAAATGAACAGCAGCACTGAGAGTGCACTCAACATTAAAAGAATTAACTCATGTTAAAATGTTTATGCTACCACTCTGGTACCTTGTGCAACATTAACAGCTTGTTTGCAACCATCTTGCATTGCATTTTACCATATAGATTTTATCATTGTTCCACCTTCATCTAATTATGTTTCTAAGTGGAGCAGGCAGCACTTATAGGGATTATTATGTGCTGAAGAAGAGTCAAATGATATATGAAACGTCTCCTTTTATGTGCTTGTTCACAGAGCCTGAAGCAGAACGCACAGCTTAACACAGAAAACTGACAACCTGTTATCTCCTACGCAAAGAAAGCCCGGCTATGTTGAACTTCCTCCATATTACACCTCTAAGGGATAAAACAAGAAATCAATGCATCTTTAATAAAGCCACAATCTAAAACCACAACACATTCTCTCACTACATGACACTGTCACAGGTGCTGACTGTGAAAACAAGCCGCCAACTGTTGTAGGCTCAACTGAAAAATAAATGATACAGATACTGGACGAAAGAGCAAAGAGCTCTAGATTTTGTTTTTGCATTTCTTTGAATAATATCTCATTTCCTTGTGAACTGTGAAGCTCATGGTGAAGTCAGATTCTTTGGGTGTGAGTTCAGGGTCAGGGAAGTGAAGGAAGTTAAATCCAAGCAGAGCGATGATGCCTCTGGGTGGAACTTCAGTTCAGGAATAGTTCAGCTTTTACAGAGGTTTGCACTCCGAGGGCCTTCTAATTAGCATGAGTGATGGAAACTCCTCCTGATTTTACAGTTGGCCTTGAATTCATTTTCACAGCGTCTCCATGCAAATACTGTTTTCCACCCCCATTAAAGTGTTTGGAGAGCATTTCAGGCATGTCGGGAGGGGGGCTGCAGGAGGATTGAGTGACTTCACAGCACTGTGGGGCCACCATGTACACACACATGCACAGAGACACACTTCCCCTATAATTTCATACAAATTGCATACATAACTCTCTCTAGAAATGTGACTAAATAACACATTAATACTGTGACTTTATTAAGAAAAAAAGTCACAATTCACAACAACACACAACAAAAACAGGTTTCACAGTTCACTGATTATATCCTTTATTCAGTGGATCCAGTCCAGGTAAGTCTGTCAGAGGAATGTTATGACCGTTGCTCCAGAGATGGATGAGCAGAGTCTGTTCAGGTATCTCTGTAGTGCTTCCCATTGGTAGTTTTTCATCCTCAGTAAGTGTATGCCCCAACCTGATGGGTCCTATCTGTATAACATTAGTTATTTATTATTTTATTTAAAAGTTGCTCATTTTCTTACACTTCCGTTGTATTCCCAGCTTGTGTTCTGCTTCCCATTCTTCTGTGCCAGTCCTGTTTTCATTTAGTTATCATTCTCCTCATACCTGCAGCTGTTCTCGTTACAGTTGCCAGATGGTCTAGTTTCATTATTCAAACTTTTTTATGCTTTTGTCTCTTTTACTTTGGATCTTTCCTTGTGCATATGATATATAGAACTGTTTATCGGACTATGACCTTTGTCTGCTAGCCCACTGTCCTCCTCCCTCACTATGTATTGCTTCTTTTGGATTAAGTGTTTGGATTTTGAACTTTGTTCTCCGTGAGTCCTGCATTTGGAACGTCTTGGCCACTTTAGTTGCACTGAAACATGGTATAGGTGACAGAAAGCTCGGGTGGTAGAGCCAGTCACATACTAGTTGGAAGGTTCGATCCCCATCTGTTCCAGTCTGCACACCAAGTTGGTCTCCAATGCATCAATGGGAGTGTGAATGTTAGATAGAAAGTGCATAAAAAAGTGCCTGTTTGAATGAGTATACAAGAACCAGACCATTTACCATTCAGCACAATAATTAGCTGCATGTTTAGTTTAGTCTGTCTTTGTAGCAAGTAAGGAAGAAACCTGTTATTTTTTTGGCCGTGTACATGGTTTGTTTTTCTTAATGTTCCATTGTCGTTTCGATAAATATATGTCTACATGAAAATACTGAAAATGTTCCTGGGAATGTGGAACTGGGGCTAAAAAAGGAGTAGGCCCAGGTCCAGTGCTGGGTGCATGCTAAGATCCAGTAGCATCAGGAAGGAGTACCCATTTGGTAGTAGCCCAAGGAGGGGCACAGGCAGATCTGCAGACTGTCCTCTGCACTAGTGCGGGATTCTGTCAGGTAGTGTTGGGAGCCCACCTGCAGCCAGGATGAGGAGCTCTACTAAAAGAAAAGGCTCTGTAATGGGGTGGACAGCAGGAGTTCCTGCAGCATGCTTGTAATGCCCTGTCCTGTGAGAATACAGTGGGGCAAAAAAGTATTTAGTCAGCCACCGATTGTGCAAGTTCCCCCACTTAAAATGATGACAGAGGTCAGTAATTTGCACCAGAGGTACACTTCAACTGTGAGAGACAGAATGTGAAAAAAAATCCATGAATCCACATGGTAGGATTTGTAAAGAATTTATTCGTAAATCAGGGTGGAAAATAAGTATTTGGTCACCTCAAACAAGGAAAATCTCTGGCTCTCACAGACCTGTAACGTCCTCTGTAAGAAGCTTTTCTGTCCCCCACTCGTTACCTGTATGAATGGCACCTGTTTGAACTCATCATCTGTATAAAAGACACCTGTCCACAGCCTCAAACAGTCAGACTCCAAACTCCGCCATGGCCAAGACCAAAGAGCTTTCGAAGGACACCAGGAAAAGTATTGTAGACCTGCACCAGACTGAGAAGAGTGAATCTACAATAGGCAAGCAGCTTGGTGTGAAAAAATCAACTGTGGGAGCAATCATCAGAAAATGGAAGACATACAAGACCACTGATAATCTCCCTCGACCTGGGGCTCCACGCAAGATCTCATCCCGTGGGGTCAAAATGATCATGAGAACGGTGAGCAAAGATCCCAGAACCACACGGGGGGACCTGGTGAATGACCTGCAGAGAGCTGGGACCAAAGTAACAAAGGTCACCATCAGTAACACACTACAACGGCAGGGAATCAAATCCCGCAGTGCCAGACGTGTTCCGCTGCTGAAGCCAGTGCATGTCCAGGCCCGTCTGAAGTTTGCCAGAGAGCACATGGATGATACAGCAGAGGATTGGGAGAATGTCATGTGGTCAGATGAAACCAAAGTAGAACTTTTTGGTATAAACTCAACTCGTCGTGTTTGGAGGAAGAAGAATACTGAGTTGCATCCCAAGAACACCATACCTACTGTGAAGCATGGGGGTGGAAACATCATGCTATGGGGCTGTTTTTCTGCCAAGGGGACAGGACGACTGATCCGTGTTAAGGACAGAATGAATGGGGCCATGTATCGTGAGATTTTGAGCCAAAACCTCCTTCCATCAGTGAGAACTTTGAAGATGAAACGAGGCTGGGTCTTCCAACATGACAATGATCCAAAACACACCGCCCGGGCAACAAAGGAGTGGCTCCGTAAGAAGCATTTGAAAGTCCTGGAGTGGCCTAGCCAGTCTCCAGACCTCAACCCCATAGAAAATCTGTGGCGGGAGTTGAAAGTCCGTGTTGCTCGGCGACAGCCCCAAAACATCACTGCTCTCGAGAAGATCTGCATGGAGGAATGGGCCAAAATACCAGCTACTGTGTGTGCAAACCTGGTAAAGACCTATAGTAAACGTTTGACCTCTGTTATTGCCAACAAAGGTTATGTTACAAAGTATTGAGTTGTATTTTTGTTATTGACCAAATACTTATTTTCCACCCTGATTTACCAATAAATTCTTTACAAATGTGGATTCATGGATTTTTTTTTCACATTCTGTCTCTCACAGTTGAAGTGTACCTCTGGTGCAAATTACTGACCTCTGTCATCATTTTAAGTGGGGGAACTTGCACAATCGGTGGCTGACTAAATACTTTTTTGCCCCACTGTATGCAGACTTAAGGTGCTGTTGGAAATGTGTACAGAAATGGATAAATTCTTACAAATGTCTTGGATAACCTTAGAGGCCGTATAGCACCATATCACCCTATTAGAGCACTTCACACTCAGATTGCGGGCTTAGGATATTTAAAAGCAGAATAGGAGGCACAGCTTTTCCTCTTCTGTGGAACCAGCTTCCAGTTTGGATTCAGGAGACAGACACTATCTCTACTTTTAAGATTAAGCTTCAAACTGTCCTTTTTACTAAAGCATATAGTTAGAGCAGCTGTTGGTGCTATCATCATCCATGAGTGTTTCTTTTTACACAGCTTTTTCACTCACTATGTGTTTATACACCACTTTGCATGTAATTGTTTGTCATTACTGATAACCTCTGACTCTCTGCGTGTTTTTGTCCTGTCTCCCTCCACTCAGCCCCCCACACAGATGGCTGCCCTTACCTGGGCCTGGTTCTGATGGAGGTATCTTCCAGTTAAAAGGTCACTTGTTGCCAAGCGCTTGCTCATATTGTATTATTGTAAATATTATAATATAAAGTGCCTCAAGACAACTGTAATTGTTATTTGGTGCTATGTAAATAAAACTTGATTGAATTTAAAACACACACAAAAAACAACAAAACAACAAAAAAAGCCCCCACAATATCACCCTCTCAAGATAACAGCAAAACAACAGATTTCACCCTAGCTTTGGCATTGCAAGACAAAGTCATGTTTTTCCTCATTCACGTCAGGCCTCTCTCTCTGGTAAGACCACAGGTGGAGGCGTCTGCTTCTACATTAATAGTGGCTGGTGCACAGATGTAACAGTGATTGCTCAGCACTGCTCTTCCTCTCTGTAATACCTTTTTATTCACTGCAAACCGTTTTATTCTCCACGGGAGTTTGCTTCATTCATCTTGGCCACAGTTTACATCCCGCCAGATGCAGATGTGCAGGCCGCTCAGTGCGCCCTCGTGGAGCAGATACTGCATGTAACCGACCCAGAGTTTGGGCCGGTAAAACAGATTAAATGTTCCTGCAAAACAGGGAAATGATGAGACAGAGACGACTGGTGAAGTTTCTCTTTGCCTCGCTTCTGCCATATTTATTTATACAATCACATGTATTTTTAATTTGCAGCACCACCATTCTTCATATGCAACAGAAATAAGAATACAACCGTCTGGACATAGAAAACAAAAATACTTCATGTGTAGTGACCTTTAAATAGGGGCGACCGTGGCTCAGGGGGTTGGGACGCGTATTTGTAACCGGAAGGTCGCTGGTTCAATCCCCGGCCTCTCTGTCCTGGTCGTTGTGTCCTTGGGCAAGACACTTTACCTACCGCCTACTGGTGTTGGCCAGAGGGGCCGATGGCGCGATATGGCAGCCTCGCTTCTGTCAGTCTGCCCCAGGGCAGCTGTGGCTACAACTGTAGCTGCCTCCACCAGTGTGTGAATGTGAGAGTGAATGAATAGTGGCATTGTAAAGCGCTTTGGGTGCCTTGAAAAGCGCTATATAAATCCAATCCATTATTATTATTAAATCATCCACTCAGCTATTCTCTCTGAATGACAATTCAAAATAATATGAAGTGCATGTTCGAATACATTTTTACCTCTATTTAACTTTTAACCCAAATACCTATGTATTCTGATTGTTTTAACCAACATACCAGTGCTTGGTCTTAAACCAATTTAGCTTAGTAGCTCACGAATACATGAAAGAGTCATGTGTATGCTGGCAGGCTTAGCTTTAGCTTTAACATTCTCAAAATCACTTTTCAGAACCAGTAAACAGTCGTTCTTCACTGCCAACAGCAGATTAACATTCATATTCACAATATCAGGACACAACAAGGAGCTTATTCAGCTAAAACGACCTGACATAAGTGGAGAAAGGAAACCAAAATGGCGCCCGCGGCTGGCTAGGCTTTGGCATTTTTCCAGTCCTTCTACTTCATACAACGTAACAAATAACAGGGTTTACCCACTGATTTATACCCCCACATTTAGCTGTGTTTCTTATCAATATTTTACAACCGTTTTAATATAGTTTTACCGGTTACAAACCTGCAAAACAGGGAAATGATGAGACAGAGACGACTGGTGAAGTTTCTCTTTGCCTCGCTTCTGCCATATTGGAGAGGAGGACCTATGACCTCGCTATTCTGTCTCACTGAGCAATGCGCCACCCGGAGGCTGGGGGGGGTGCAACTACCTCATTACACATAGCTCACTTCGGTGACAAATCTCTCATTTTTTTAACAAGTACTACTTCTGATGGGATCACACATTAGTGTGTCACATGCACATGGAGCAGACATTCCCGGACTCTCTCATTATTGCTCTTGTGGACTTTAACAAAGCCAATCTGAGCCAAGAGCTTCCCAAACTTTCTGACCACATCATGATCCACCTGATCCCCGCGTACAGACAGAGGCTGAAGCTCTCCAAACCTGTCATGAGAACTAAAAAACTGTGGAGCAACGAGGCTGTGGAGGAGCTTCGCACGTGTTTGGAGTCTACAGACTGGGACACGATGAAGGCTGCTTCTAACAGCTTGGATGAGTTTACGGACACTGTAACCTCCTATATCCACTTCTGGGAGGGCAGCATTGTGCCATCACACACCAGGGTGAGTTATAACAATGACAAACCCTGGTTTACTCCTAAACTCAAAAAGCTGGGACTGCTACAGATATCTATCTATCTATCTATCTATCTATCTATCTATCTATCTATCTATCTATCTATCTATCTATCTATCTATCTATCTATATATATATATATATATATATATATATATATATATATATATGATCTCGCACTCCACGAGCGTCTGGCAGCACAAATGAAGCAGCTGCTAGTTAACGAGAGACACCCGGAATGGCTAACCAAAGGTCGGACTGTCCTGATCCCCAAGGACCCCAAGAAGGGACCGGTCCCCTCCAACTACCGACCAATAACCTGCCTCAGTACTACATGGAAGCTCCTGTCAGGCATCATATCGGCTAAGATGAACAGGCACATGGGTCAATACATGAGTGGGACACAGAAAGGAATTGGCAAGAATACCAGAGGCGCAAAACACCAGCTACTGGTAGACAGAACAGTCAGCCGAGACTGCAAGACCAGACTGACCAACCTGTGCACTGCCTGGATTGATTACAAGAAGGCCTATGACTCAATGCCCCACAGCTGGATACTGGAATGCCTAGAATTGTACAAGATCAATGGGACCCTAAGAGCCTTCATCAGGAACTCAATGGGGATGTGGCGTACAACACTAGAGGCCAACTCCAAGCCCATAGCACAAGTCACCATCAAGTGCGGGATCTACCAAGGAGATGCTCTGTCCCCACTGCTGTTCTGCATAGGCCTGAACCCCCTCAGTGAGATCATTAACAAGACTGGCTACGGATACCGACTACGGAACGGAGCAGTTGTCAGCCACCTCCTGTACATGGATGACATCAAGCTGTATGCCAAGAGTGAACGAGACATCGATTCACTGATCCACACTACCAGGCTATACAGCAATGACATTGGAATGTCGTTCGGACTGGAGAAGTGTAGTCGGATGGTAACAAAGAGAGGGAAGGTAGTCAGAACAGAGGGGATTGAACTACCAGAAGGCAACATTGCAGACATAGAGGACAGTTACAAGTACCTGGGGATCCCACAGGCGAATGGGAACCATGAAGAGGCCGCTAGAAAAGCTGCAACCACCAAGTACCTGCAGAGGGTCAGGCAAGTCCTGAGGAGTCAGCTGAATGGTAAGAACAAGATCCGGGCCATCAACACGTACGCCCTGCCCGTGATCAGGTACCCTGCTGGGGTAATAGGCTGGCCAAAGGAGGAGATAGAAGCCACTGACATAAAGACAAGAAAGCTCCTTACCATGCATGGAGGGTTTCACCCCAAGTCCAGCACCTTGAGGCTGTACGCTAAGCGGAAGGAAGGGGGCCGGGGACTGGTGAGTGTCAGCACCACAGTCCAGGATGAGACAACGAACATCCAAGAATACATTGGGAAGATGGCCCCAACTGACCGAGTGCTCAGTGAATACCTCAGGCAGCAGAAACCCAAGAAAGAGGAGGGAGACGAGGAACCATCATGGAAGGACAGGCCCCTGCACGGTATGTACCACCGGCAGATAGAGGAGGTGGCTGATATCCAGAAATCCTACCAGTGCCTTGACAAAGCTGGACTGAAAGACAGCACAGAGGCACTAATCATGGCAGCACAAGAACAAGCTCTGAGTACAAGATCCATAGAGGCTGGGGTCTATCACACCAGGCAAGACCCCAGGTGCAGGCTGTGTAAAGATGCCCCAGAGACAATCCAGCACATAACAGCAGGGTGCAAGATGCTAGCAGGCAAGGCATACATGGAACGCCATAACCAAGTGGCCGGCATAGTGTACAGGAACATCTGTGCCGAGTATAACCTGGAAGTCCCGAGGTCAAAATGGGAGATGCCCCCAAGGGTGGTGGAGAATGACCAAGCTAAGATCCTGTGGGACTTCCAGATACAGACAGACAAAATGGTGGTGGCTAACCAACCGGACATAGTGGTGGTAGACAAACCGAAGAAGACGGCCGTAGTGATCGATGTAGCGGTTCCGAATGACAGCAATATCAGGAAGAAGGAACACGAGAAGCTGGAGAAATACCAAGGGCTCAGAGAAGAGCTCGAGAGGATGTGGAGGGTGAAGGTAACGGTGGTCCCCGTGGTAATCGGAGCACTAGGTGCGGTGACTCCCAAGCTAGGCGAGTGGCTCCAGCAGATCCCGGGAACAACATCGGAGATCTCTGTCCAGAAGAGCGCAGTCCTGGGAACAGCTAAGATACTGCGCAGGACCCTCAAGCTCCCAGGCCTCTGGTAGAGGACCCGAGCTTGAAGGATAAACTGCCCACAGGGGCGTGCTGGGTGTGTGTGTGTGTGTGTGTGTGTGTGTATGTATATATATATATATATATATATATATATATATATATATATATATATATATATATATATATATATATATATATATATATATATATATATATATATATGTATGTGTGTGTGTGTGTGTGTGTGTGTGTTGCACAGGTATTCTAGCTTTTGGTATGCTACTAGACACACACTGATCATTTTTTGCTGGTTTTAAATGCCAGCCTCATTTTACCCATCATGACAGTCTTACTCAGCCTGTGAAAATAGTTGCGTAATGCATTTTGTTGCTCTGGAGTGAAGAAAAAAACTTGATGTTGCCATAGTGATGTCATCAGCAAAATCTCAGCTGTGTGCTTGGAGCCTCAGAATGTATTACAAAAAGCTGTTATTACATACTGGAGGTGTGGAGATTAACAGCTCTCTGCAAAGCTATCATCCTGCAATAAAAAATTACATAAAAAACACTCACATGCAAGTTGCACAACAGTTCATATAGACTCCAGTGCATCAGAGGCTAGAGACTAAAGCTTCAAGGAGTAACTTTTAAATATTACACTTGAAAGTAATCGGTTTAAAAAGAATTTGACCT
Organism: Maylandia zebra; assembly: GCF_041146795.1. Lineage (NCBI taxonomy): Eukaryota > Metazoa > Chordata > Actinopteri > Cichliformes > Cichlidae > Maylandia > Maylandia zebra. Next base: position 48,625,373 of record NC_135188.1, on the reverse strand, counting down.
AGAGTCTAAATAAAATTGAATTTCATGTTTGAGTTTAGGGCAGCACGGTGGCACAGTGGTTAGCACTGGTGCCTCACAGCAAGAAGGTCCTGTGTAGAGTTTGCTTGTTCTCCCCGTGTTTGCGTGGGTTCCCTCCGGGGGCAGGTTAATTGATTAGTCTAAACCTTCTTGTTTAATGATTTTTCTTTATTTTACAAAGGGTTGGAACAGTCATTGATGATATTTTCCTGTGTTTGCAGGTTAGTACGTGGTAAAAACCACTCGTGTCTGCGCCTATGCCATGTTTCAAAGGGGCTGAGATTCTGATTCTAGCATTTAGAAGTTACAGTTTGCCACAGTGGAGTCAGACTTTGCAGGTCAAAAGTGGCTGCACTATGGCTCTGTTGTATTGTGCTTTAAGCTTTATTTACACAGTGAATATTTGCATTCACACGCTTTACAGTTGAATGCAAAGATATGAAGATGTTTTTGTGCCACAGGTCGCAGAAAGTTTCAAGAAAACAAAGTTTACCTGAATGTTATTGACTTAATAATGTTAAAAATAATTACCGTAATTGTCGGGCTATAAGTCGCTACTTTTTGCAAAAGGTTTGAACCCTGCGGCTTTTAGTCAGGTGCGGCTTTTCTATGGATTGTCCATGATTTTTGTGATATCGTAAGACGATTTGTTTTGTTTGTTCCGCTGTTGTACGGCACAACGTAGTGCCGTACAAGTAGCTCGAAAAACAAACTTCAAAGTAGCGCTACGCGTTCAGCGGGAGTCGTGGATGATGAGCGGCGATAAACTTGCGAAAAGCAAGTTATGCTCAACTCCACCGGTGGAATCTGACAGCGTGGAAAAGTGTGAAAACATCCACGATCACCAACGGATTTCGAAGGGCTGGACTGCTGCATGATGGAGAGGAGGACACCGCCACGGCCCTTCTGAGGGTGTTCGACTCTGACACTGACAACGAGGATTTCTTTGGTTTTGAAAGTGACAACGAAGGAAAGAAGCTGAGAGTGGATGACGAAGCCATCCTGAGCCTGTTCGTTTCCGACACTGGAGGAGAGGACTTTGGTGGTTTTAGTGGCAGGAAGAAGAGAAAGATGGTGAATGACTGACTTTTCTTCTTGTTAAAGCCGTGTCACTGCACCTGAGCCTAAAAGGTAGTCCAATCTATTTTTCTGGTGTGCTGTAGGTTATTGTTATGTACTACATTTGTTACTCATTTATGAAGCACAGTACATGTTTCCTACTTTTAATTACCGCTACTTTTACATATACCTAAAAAGTTATGCAAATATGTACCCATAACTTGTTTTTCAAAATATTAATAAAAGGGGTGTGTCTCCAAACAGCCATCACTTTCCTGACAATTCCCTTTGTGCATATTCTCTCACATATGATAAGTCAACATTGAAACTAGGGCTGGGCAAAACGATTATTTTCCTAATCGATGAATCTAGCGATTAATTTTTCGATGCATCGATTAATCTAACGATTCGTTTTTCAATCCGATTCGATTTCGATTCGATTAACGATTTTTTTCCCCATTATTTGACTTGTATAGCAATTTCACATTTACTAATTTATGTATATAAATGAAAAATACAAATTTATTCATTTGAAGACTTTTTAATAAAAAAAATTGCAAAATAAAGTTGTAGAGGTCGTACAATCAATACAATAGAGCATTTAACAAGAAATGAAATGTGCAAACATACATAAAATTAAGGAAAAGTTAACAAAACATTTCAAATAAATAGCAACAATGGTGTCTTTAAACAAACAAAATGTAACATTCACTTTGCTTTCTGCCAAAAAGTGCTCTTCATTCACAAAACAAAATCCACAATAACATTGTACTACAATCTGCTGTTTTTAACAAAAAATTTAATGTTTTGCAAAACAAATATAACAAAGGAAATCATAGCAAAAAATTAATAATATACAAACAGCAGCAATGGCGTCTTTGAACAAATAATGAAATGACAAGTTACCCCTAAGTAGGACTCTGTGACCAGACTTGTCCAAGCATCAGTGGTAAGGGAGATTTTGGATGTGGCTTTTTTAGTTCATTCCTTAGTTTCTCCACTGAAGTTTCATACTTTCTCTCCATCATGCTTGTAAAATGACGCTTAGACAGTTGGAAAGTGGTCAGCATTTCTTTGAATCCCTCACCCACAGCAAGTGGTCTCTTGTCTTTTAAAATCATAGATAAGACGCCCTCAGTAAGTACAGCCACCTCCTGGGGGGTGCATGGTGTACTTCTTCTCTGACAGTAGTCCTCCAGACTTCTCTGTTTATTCCTGAAATCATAAACCACACACAGCACACAGATGAATTTGAATAATTACAAAATAATCATATGGAAAGCATAATATCAAAATAATTTGATAAGGATCTGGTTGAGATAGATAGATACACACATACTGTCATGCCATGTTCTTTCATAGCATAACAGTAAGAGGTTAATAATAATCCCCAATGTTGAACATATGATATGCAGTAATCATGATGGCTGGAAAAGATAACGTTTAAACAGCCATAGCTGATGGCACCTTTACTGGTGCACTGCTTTCTAGTCATTAGATGGCATAACTTTGACCTATAAGATCAAGCTGGAGAAGCATTATGTATAAAAACAGCGTTCAAATAGGATGAAACACATTAAATTTGACAAATCAAGAGTTCATTGTCATTTTGCTTTTGCAAGCACTTTAACAATGTTGTAATAGTGTCCACGACGGCTACGTTTAGCAGGTGGTGCATTATCCTTGTTAACATTTCTCCTGCGGCCAATTCGCTGTCTCACATTTTTGTCTTTCGCCGATTCTGATAATCAGCCTGCGTGCATTCAGACTCATTTTGCCAGCATGGGCCACAAACCAAAAAAAACAATAACAACAGCAGCTGCTATATGTTACTGCTAAGGAGCTTAAATGAGTTTTGCATTTACGGAGGTTGGGTGTTTATCTCTGTGTCTATGAGTGAGTGTACGTCTACGCGGGGGGGGTCTGGATGAATTAACGGGTAAAAACTAGCGTTAGTAAAAAAGTTGAAAACTTACGGTGGTTTGTCCTTTGCAGAAGCTGCTCCTGGATGCAGTTGTTTGAGGTGCTGGTGCATAGCCGTCGTGCTTTTATGATAGGCCATTTCCACCTCACAAAGCCGGCAAACGACTGAATCACTTCCTTTTCTGTTAAAATATCCCCATACTGTAGAACTGCGTGTTCGGGTGGAGTGATTTAAGTTGACTGCAACTGCCTCATTCATGATTCCGCTACTCGCTGCCGCCATGTCTTTTTTTGAAAGTGACGACGCATCGACGCAGATTTTTTTTATGTCGACGTATTTTTTGCGTCGACGTAATCGATTACGTTGACGCGTTGTCCCAGCCCTAATTGAAACACCTGCAGCTTTTAGTCAGGTGCGGCTAATGTATGTACAAAACAGGATTTTCCCCTGATTTTAGCTTGTGCGGCTAATATTCAGGTGCGCTTTGTAGTCCGGGAAATACGGTAAGTAATTTAAAAATGTGCAGCATTACTATACAAATATGTTTGTATGACAATGTATGTATGTATGTTCAAAGCAGCTAAAAGAGTAACCTACTTTTAGTATAGCTGAGTATTGTTAGACGTTAGTGTCCTATACTACTGTGTGCCTTTCTCTTGTATAATAATCCTCCTCTCTGTATAAATTTCCTGTTTGTTATTTATTCATGTGGCCTTAATATTTACATTTAATCCTGCACAGGTTGTATGGTGCACCCACAATTTCATTGTACATGTACAATAACGGGCTATTCTACTCTAAGTTGGACTACATATTCATTTATGTGAGACTGACTGTGTGTGTTCATTTGGACTGAAATGGCAGGGTGGCTGTGACTACAATGGCAGCTACATTGTAGTCACAGCCACCCTGGGGCGCACTGACAGAGGCGAGGCTGCCGGACACTGGCGCCACCGGGCCCTCTGACCATCACCAGTAGGCAACAGGTGAAGTGTCTTGCCCAAGGACACAACGACCGAGACTGTCCGAGCCGGGGCTCGAACCGGCAACCTTCCGATTAGAAGACGAACTCCCAACTCTTGAGCCACGATCGCCCTTTATATACAGCATAATATATAGTATGTGTCTATTTGCATGCACAACATAGTTTGATAATTCAGAGGTTATATAAGATGGTCCTCCTTGGCATTCACAGCGCAGTAAAGAACTGGGATTTTCATGCATGCAAACAAAAAGAATTACAGCTGGCCTGAAATTTCAGGAGACAAACGCTGTTGTTTCTGGTCCTTTCTTCTGTTTGCACATTGCAATGTGTAGCTAATTATTCTGTGGAAGACAAAGAAACACACAATTTATTTTAGTTGCATTCACAAAGAAATAAAGATTATTATGACAAAATGAATTTGTAACAAACATATTAGGCTACTCATAACAGTGTAGGTGGACATAAATTAAAGCCCTCCCGGGTGCCTCCCTGTGAGGTGTTGAGGTGGGGAAGACCCACCACCTGCTGATGAGATTTCTCATCATGTCTTGGAATATCTATCATCTATCTATCATCTATCTATCATCTATCTATCATCTATTCACAGCGGAGGTTTCAAGAGCAAAAATCCAAAGACTAATTATTGCAGTTACTGTCACGTTAGTATATTTACTGTCAGTCTCCACAGTGTTTATATGCTCATGACTTTTATTTTACACCTATTTGTATTTTTTGGGATATCAAGCAAAATGTATCACCAATGATTTCAGCAAGTTCTGGTTCCTGCTGCACTGCTAGTACTCACTTTTCCAGAGGACAAGTCTGAGCCATGAGCAATTTATTGGTGAATTTTGCTGTGCTAAACCAAACCCTTCTCGAGCACTCGGTTCCTTAAATCACTGTTTTACAGTCATATTATCACACAGTGTGGGTGAATATATTAAGGAAAGGATCTGAGTGAAGGGAAGGGGATGGAGGGGTTAATCAGCCACAGTTACACAGACTCAGGGTGGAACATCAGTAGCATTCAGCTGCCCTGCATATCTCATGTGAGTGGCATGTCACAGCCCGGGCTCACTTTTCCCCACTGAGAGACCATTTATGGACCTTGCAATGGGAAGAGGGCATGCATAAAACAAGGCTGCGCCTCTGGGGTTAGTGTGTGGACAGGAAGCATGAGTGCAGAAAATTCACTGACACAAAAAGCCTCTTGCAAAGCCAGAGAGGGCAAGCAGGGAGGAGAAGCATTGCTGGACACATGGAGAAGATTATACATACAAAGTAAAATCCATTTTAAGGAAGGTATACATACATATTAAGTAATTCATACGCCACCTTTTTTCTGTGGACTTTACACACTCACATATTAACGGAGATTAATATCCATGGACATTCAGAGGTTTCACTTAAATCCTCACTAAGTGATACATTTATTTATACTTTAGAGACCAACAGTTTATATAAATCACTGTCACACATCAATAATGTATATAGTTTCATTTAAATTTTTGTTATTATTATTATCTCCATTAATATGTAAGTGTGCATAGAAAAAGTGTTGTATGAATTGTATGAGTGTCGTGTGTTCATGTACTAATATCAATGCTGCCAATTTGTTTAACAACAAAAGGATTTAAAGCAAAACAGAAACAAATGTAATCATTTACTACAAAACTCAAGTAACTAATTGAGTAATTTCTCCTGCTTCCTCCCACTGTCCAAAAACATGCACTTAGTGGGGATAGTTTAATTGAAAACTCTCAATTGCCTATAGGCTTGAATGTGGGAGTGAGTGTGAGTGCGAATGGTTGTCTGTGTACACGTGTTGGCCCTGCTCCCTGAAAAAGGATAAGCAGAATGGATGGATGTGTCATTGATGCAGAGTGGTGAGAAAGTAGCAACTATAATGCTATTTATTAGTATTTTCATTTAAACTTGCGAACACAGTGATGCTTGTCTGTCTTAGCAGGAGGCTGCGAAACTGCTTAAATGAATGGAGAAACATGAACACCCACCATGGTTGTGTTAGTGGGGAAAATGTTTGGCACATGAGTTAATACTGGTAATGGCTATATGACATGTACAGTGGGTAGTTTTTTCCATATTTGTCAAAGATAGATCTGAATAAATGCAAAGTTTTTAAACTATGATTTCATTTACTAAGAGTGAAAACACTACCTGGCTCTGTGCGAAAAAGTCATTGTTGCTTTTGGAGTTCGGTTTTGACTAGTCACACCGTCAATACTGCCAGACATGTTGACTCAATAAATCTGACCAAGTGAAGTAGTTAGAATATTACAGAAAGGGGTCATGATGCCACTATAAGAAATAGCTGAGAAACAAGGTCATTGGCACTGATCAGTCTGGAAAGGATTACAAAGCCATTTCTAAGGCTCCAGAAAACCACAGTATGAGTATTATCCACAAATGGAGAAAGCCTGGAACGATGGTGAACCTTCCCAGGAGATTCCTGCCTACCAAAATGACTCCAAGAGCATATGTACAACTCATCCAGGAAGTCACAACGGAGCTCAGAACAACAAAAAAACAAACACAAAAAACCCACACACACAACTTGATGCTACCCAAGCCTTTGTGAAAATATTCTGTGGACTGACAAGACAAATGCAGAAATGTTGGGAAGACTGGAGTCCCATTCCATCTGGTGTAAAATATTTTCATAAAAAAGAACACTGTGCCAAAGGTGAAACATGATGGTGGTGGGCCTGGAGGTCTGGAGCTGCTTTGCTGCTTCAGGACCTGGACTTGCACTAACTGATGAACCATGAAGTCTGCTCTGTACTAGGAAATCCAGAAGGAACAGTCCGTGCCATGAAGCAGACATGGGTTGTGTAGCAGGGCAATGATCTGAAAGTCCACCTCTGAATGACAAAACAAAAACATAAAATGATGGTTTCTTCCTTCTGATGCTTTATCAGAAGGTTAAACAGACCATTCATATTAAAAGAAAAAACTCCACTGGGTGAATTTGAGCAATTCTGCAATGAAGTGTTGATGTTACCATAGTGATGCCTTTCAAGCAACATGAAAGACCTTCTGGCAGTCATCACAAATGCCTGATTGCAATTCTTGTTGCCAAAGGTGCCAAACGAAGTTATTGGAGTAAGGAACAGTTACCTTTTCGCACAGGACCAGATAGGCTCGGATTTTCCCTAATAAGATTACTTTGAAAGAGTAATCCATGCTTACATTACATCTCGGTTGGATTACAATAACTCTTTATATGTTGGGGTTGGCCAGATCTCCCTGTGTCGTCTTCAGCTAGTGCACAATGCTGCAGCACAAGCTTTAACTTGAACATGGAAAAGAGAGTATGTTACTCCTGTTTTATCCTCCATGCACTGGCTGCCTGTCCATTTTAGAGTTCATTTTAAAACGTGCTTTTATGTGCTTAAATGGTCTTACCCCGCTCTACCAAAGTGCCAAAGACACAGCAGCTGCTCAGAGGGTGCAGGGCTTTTGCAGTAACGGCTCCCACATTTTGGACTTTGTTGCCTTTTTCAAATGTCGTAGTTGATGAAGTCACAGAGAGCGTAGTTGACTAAGACTTGAAGACAGCTGGTACATTAGTTAATCTGAAAGACAAGTCAAGGGGCACTAGGGAAAAATCAATGGACTAGTCATAGGGTCAATAATGTGGGAGATAGAGAGTTAAGTCTTTACTGAAAATCTCTGCTAGGTTGAAGGAGTCCTATCTGGCTTGGTTAGCCTGTGGGACTTCAGAGGCAGCCCATGGGTAAGTAGAACTCAGCTCAGACAGTGGCTGAAGCAAAACTCAGGTGTGAGAGGAGTTCAGTGAGGCCATGGAAAAAGATTTTCACACTGCCTTGAAGAGTGATTCGGGCAAACCGTCCAGCAGCTCAGGAGGAGAAAGTGATGCTCTCCCCACATGGTGTATCTTGTAGATAGGGAGCTGAACTAAGCATATTGTTGGGCAGTGGAAGGAAATCTTTGAGGACTCATGCATCACAGGAGGTGAGGTCACTAAGACAGTTAAACAACTCCTTGGTGGCAGGGCTCCTGGGTGGATGAAGTGTGCTCAGAGTTCCTGAAGGCTGATGATGTTGTAGGGCTGTCTTGGTTCCCATCCTTAGCAGGAGGACCAATTGGGTTTTCATCCTGGTTGCAGAACACTAGAACAGCTTTTTACCATCACAAGGATATTTGAGGGTGTGTGGGAGCTTGCCTAACCAGTCTATATGTGTTTTGGGTAGCGCTTTCTATTACAGCTCAGTAATAAAGTGGTAATAGTAGGGTAACAAGGTGGAAACGAGCATAATAATGTGGTAATTTACAAGTTATTACTATGCAATTACCTCTGGTAGTTTCTGTGTAATAAGAAGGAAACAGAGCTGTAAAATGCAAAACTCCCTGTTTCTATTTGATGACATATGAATAACCATGTTAATAACCTTTTAAAACAAACTTAAAGAATAGTGACGACCACCATGGAAACACTTGTGGCAGTTTCTGTAAAAAGAAGGAATTTAATACTAAGATAATGATAACTGAATAAAACAAGGATCAAAAAAGTCTGGAATGAACTGGAAACACTTATGCAAAATGCTAATAATTAAGTTTATAACAATAATAAATGTGAATACATTAGGTCTGTATATGAGTGTGGAGGATCCTCTTTCACGGCATAGTTTATATCTGGATGACAATACATGATGTGGTAATATTTCAGCTAAGAAAAGAAGTGTAACACATATTTAAAATGTCCAGTACACAACAATAAGACACCATCCATGTTCTTCCCCTTGTCTACCACTGTCCTGTGGTGCCTTCATCTCTAACTGACCTCTAACCATTCAAAGACACAGCCTCTCCCACAGCAGTAGCTAGAATGTGGGTTTGATTCCAGATATACTGTTATTCCATTGGTTTCTGCAAGCATGGATCCAGGAGGCAAGCCAAAAAGGAGGGAATGGTAGCCAAAGTTAGAAATTAACATCCCACTTCTTGTTTGTCTAAAAATAAAATAAAAAGTGCAGTAGGCAGCAGTCTGCCACCTACTGGCAGCCAGCTCTTTACAGTAAATCTGTCTTCTACTGTTTTATACTAATTCCACCCTTAGCTATCATATTCACTACACACAAGGAACAACAGATTTTATAGACGGTCCAGGAACAAGGTGGAAATACCTTACTTTTACTAGTACTAACTAGTTAGTTAGTACAAGTACTAACTAGTACACTAAGTTAGTACTTAGAATAAAACTATACATTTATAAATGTCATAATCATCATCTTCATCATCATCATCATGATATTACTGATCCAACCAAAGTGAAATGGCAGCACAACTCATACAACACGAAAGTGAAAAGTTTAATAACTGCAAGTATGTTTAATTGGCAGCGCTCTAGTTTATGACACATTCATCTGTGCTCACGGGGCACATTTGAATACTGTGGAGAGTCTGGCACATACACACACAATACATCTCAGAGCTACAATCGATGCTACGTATCAGATCATAGAGAGTAAAGCATGGTTTGGAATGCATGTGGTCAAATACATTTCTGATGGATAAAATAAACACATTTAATAAAACAATTTGATGAAAGGCTGATATGTGTCAGACATGCTTTCTGTGCCATTAACCGTTTACAGGACAAACACTTTGGAAAGCTTTCACTGTGGATTTTGCCATTATAAAAAATGCTATGACTATAAGAAAAATCCTGATGGGTGGAGCTTCATTAAATAAAGATATCAATAAATTCTGAACTACTAAAATACTTAACAACTATTTCTGTAGCCAGGAAGAAGTCTGATTGATACTGATGTGCCAATACTAACAAACACTCTTCTGAGGAAGCAGATGTATATGGTAGGAAAGGCTCGTCATATGTACTGTGGATGTATGCTGTTCAACGTCTGGAGCAGTCGACCTTGGTCGACTATATCAGAGAAATGGCCACGGTGTTATTCGCCTCCTGCTTGGGCTCATCAACAATCATGAGAATAGTTCAAGTGATCGCTGCTTCTTGCTGGGGCTAGAAATCAACATGGATTTTGCATCAAAGTCATTCCATCCCTTTCTGAGTTAGATGTAGTCATTATGGCTCTCTGTCCTGGTCGTTGTGTCCTTGGGCAAGACACTTTACCCTACTTGCCTACTGGTGTTGGCCAGAGGGGCCGATGGCGCGATATGGCAGCCTCGCTTCTGTCAGTCTGCCCCAGGGCAGCTGTGGCTACAACCGTAGCTTGCCTCCACCAGTGTGTGAATGTGAGAGTGAATGAATAGTGGTATTGTAAAGCGCTTTGGGTGCCTTGAAAAGCGCTATATAAATCCAATCCATTATTATTATTATTATTATTATGAAATGGCTTTGGCAGCCAGCAATGGGCAGCCAGCAGTGGTGATGGAGTGACAGCTGGCCTCTCTGATCTGCTCCTCCTTATTTAACCATTCTCAACCCCCACACCACGCTCTCTCTCCCCTGTAGTGATTGACAGGATTCAGCCCAGGGGCCAATTAGTAGTGCACAATTACCCCAGGATAAATGTGACCCTGAAATTGACTTAATTTGCCATTCATGAAGATTTGAATGACCTATATTGTGTCACTTAGATTATGAGGAGGGGTCCAGAACCACAGGACCTCCATGCACATCACAGAGGGTATGATGACAGTCCATATTAGAGTAACACAAAGTGTTGAACACAATTTTCTCACACTCTATTGACATATGCTCATCCAAGAAAGGAAGTGTCTAATATTATGTCTTACTAAAACATTAGGTGTGTCCTTCCTGCTGTTAGACTGAACAACAACAGTGTTGCAGCAAAGTCAAAGAAAGCCATGATGTCAAGTTTTCACATATTACAATGAAAGAAATCAAAGAATGAGAAATGTTCCAGACCCCTTTCAATCCAAAGTAGCTTCAAGGTGATTATGTATACAAAACTGACATAGCTAATAGGAATTCTTTTCCAGTTTGAACTACCCATGTCTCTGTGTCTCCTTAAAGGTAACCAGTATCAAAGGTAGAAGCTAAATGTTTGTCCTTATATTTGCTTTTTAATCTCAGCGGTCAAGTGAAGTTATACTTCAAGTCCTTTCATGGTTTTTTCATTATTTCAACTGCTATTTATGTTGCAAGGCAATATCAGTGAGAAGAGGATTTGACCTGAAATTATTTGAATTTGCATGCCTTACAGCTCTCATTCAGCTTATCTGGTGCACTGTGTGCCGAGGAAAGGGGCCGGCGCACTCGTCAAGCAAGTCTTTGCGAAGCAGTAATCACACGTGGCATGTCACAACACATTTGCAAAGCTTCCATTAGCTCATGACTTTAATGACAATGAATCAAAGCAAATGAGGTGATGAATCACAACAATTCCAGGGGTAAAATGAAAAGTAAATAAAACAAACTTAGCTCTGACTTAAGCCAGTGCTGCTTTTCCAACAGATGCTGATAGAAATAACACAATTTCACCAAATGTATGGAGTGTGTCTGCCTTCACTCACAGTGCTTTAGGTGTTAAAGGTTTCAAGGAAAGAAAATTTCGAACATTAAATATCCCTTCTCCTTCTCTTTCACCTCAAAGAATAGCCATCAGAATCGTTGTCTGAAGGCCAAGCAAGATGCCAAGTGGATCATCATGGCCTTGCCATATTGGTCCATTTGATTGACCTTTATTATAATTATGTATTTATTTTATTTTTGTTTTTTAAAGACGGGACAGACATGACTGGGGGATAGGACAGGGAGAAAGAATGAAAGAAAGAGAGGGAGAGAAAGAAAAATAGAGGGGAGAAGAGACGGTGAGAAGGGGGGGGGGGGGGGGGGGGGGGAGAAAAACAAACAAAACACCTGGATCACCTGTATGGACATAAAAAACCGGAAGAGAAAACAAACAACAAAGAGCAACATAATAAAAGCAACAACATCACAATAAACCAGCTAACAGTAGATACTAAATGTTACATGTTATTGTTTTTTTTCTGTTTTTTTTTTTCTTTTTTAATTTCACCTGTTTAGAATGAAAAAAGAAAACAAGCAGAAGAAAAGGAGAGCAACATAATAAACAACATCACTATGATACAGTGGGGCAAAAAAGTATTTAGTCAGCCACCGATTGTGCAAGTTCCCCCACCTAAAATGATGACAGAGGTCAGTAATTTGCACCAGAGGTACACTTCAACTGTGAGAGACAGAATGTGAAAAAAAAATCCATGAATCCACATGGTAGGATTTGTAAAGAATTTATTGGTAAATCAGGGTGGAAAATAAGTATTTGGTCAATAACAAAAATACAACTCAATACTTTGTAACATAACCTTTGTTGGCAATAACAGAGGTCAAACGTTTACTATAGGTCTTTACCAGGTTTGCACACACAGTAGCTGGTATTTTGGCCCATTCCTCCATGCAGATCTTCTCGAGAGCAGTGATGTTTTGGGGCTGTCGCCGAGCAACACGGACTTTCAACTCCCGCCACAGATTTTCTATGGGGTTGAGGTCTGGAGACTGGCTAGGCCACTCCAGGACTTTCAAATGCTTCTTACGGAGCCACTCCTTTGTTGCCCGGGCGGTGTGTTTTGGATCATTGTCATGTTGGAAGACCCAGCCTCGCTTCATCTTCAAAGTTCTCACTGATAGAAGGAGGTTTTGGCTCAAAATCTCACGATACATGGCCCCATTCATTCTGTCCTTAACACGGATCAGTCGTCCTGTCCCCTTGGCAGAAAAACAGCCCCATAGCATGATGTTTCCACCCCCATGCTTCACAGTAGGTATGGTGTTCTTGGGATGCAACTCAGTATTCTTCTTCCTCCAAACACGACGAGTTGAGTTTATACCAAAAAGTTCTACTTTGGTTTCATCTGACCACATGACATTCTCCCAATCCTCTGCTGTATCATCCATGTGCTCTCTGGCAAACTTCAGACGGGCCTGGACATGCACTGGCTTCAGCAGCGGAACACGTCTGGCACTGCGGGATTTGATTCCCTGCCGTTGTAGTGTGTTACTGATGGTGACCTTTGTTACTTTGGTCCCAGCTCTCTGCAGGTCATTCACCAGGTCCCCCCGTGTGGTTCTGGGATCTTTGCTCACCGTTCTCATGATCATTTTGACCCCACGGGATGAGATCTTGCGTGGAGCCCCAGATCGAGGGAGATTATCAGTGGTCTTGTATGTCTTCCATTTTCTGATGATTGCTCCCACAGTTGATTTTTTCACACCAAGCTGCTTGCCTATTGTAGATTCACTCTTCCCAGTCTGGTGCAGGTCTACAATACTTTTCCTGGTGTCCTTCGAAAGCTCTTTGGTCTTGGCCATGGCGGAGTTTGGAGTCTGACTGTTTAAGGCTGTGGACAGGTGTCTTTTATACAGATGATGAGTTCAAACAGGTGCCATTCATACAGGTAACGAGTGGGGGACAGAAAAGCTTCTTACAGAAGACGTTACAGGTCTGTGAGAGCCAGAGATTTTCCGTGTTCGAGGTGACCAAATACTTATTTTCCACCCTAATTTACGAATAAATTCTTTACAAATCCTACCATGTGGATTCATGGATTTTTTTTTCACATTCTGTCTCTCACAGTTGAAGTGTACCTCTGGTGCAAATTACTGACCTCTGTCATCATTTTAAGTGGGGGAACTTGCACAATCGGTGGCTGACTAAATACTTTTTTGCCCCACTGTATATGGGAATATGACAGTAAATACTAAATGTTAAACATTATTGTGCAGCACATAAGATCAACAGAACACAATGTGCTTTGAGGTAGGAGCCAAAAAGGGTGTAGTTTGTGGGTGTGATCACCCGTGTGTACACCTGTGAGCATGGACGCGCTTGTTTTTTTAAAAGGTTCCTTCATGTAATGATCTGCTAGAGGGTGTGGGGGGGCCACAGCCCCGTCCTTCAGGGTATGAAGCAGGTATGGAGGAGATCAAAACTCCAGACATCCAGAGGCCCCCAGAACACAAGAGACCAAGGAAGACCAACAGAGGGGCAGCTGCGCCACTGTCCCAGAAAGAGCTGAGGAGAGTCCCAGATGAGGGCTCACTCAGCAGCCGCGGAGCAGAAGCCAGGGGGGGTTGCAGTGGCGTGCCCCTGAGCTCCGCCGGCAGCCAGCTGTGCCAGAGTGACCGAGCCCCAGGCCAAGAGGCCAAGGGCACCCCACCCCTGAAGTGCCCGCGCGAGCCCCAGGCTCCAGGCCCCGACAAGCAGCCACCAGGAGTGAGCCGGTGTGTACCTGGACGCCCACCCCCGGACACAAAGAACCACCAACGCACCGATGTCTGAGGGCGTCTGCCACTGACAGGGGAACTGGTGGGGGAGATAGGCCTCCATATCTTGGAGGGCCTGAGATGTCCCCAGAGAGGTGGCGTCTGATACCCAACCTGACATATAGACACAGACATACAGGCACACACAGACACAAACATCCATTCCCACCCTCATGCTCTCATATGTACTTACTCCACACTCAACCAACGTGGAGACAGACATAAAGAGACGCTGTACACACGATCACACTCCCCAAGCGTACTCTACGAACCGGGTCTAGGTACCCTTGCCTCCCCTGCACCCTGGTGACACACCCCTACTCCAAGGCCCCGCATGTGTGGGTGATTGTGCTGGAGCGGGAAGAGGGAGGCAGCTGGAGATGGGGAGGGAAGGAAGGGGGGGGGCAAGTGACCCCTCCCTGGGGCCAGCTTCCCCGCTGACCCCAGTAGGCACCCCCATACTCTGCAACCCACCAGGGAAAGGGGGCCCAGGCCCATCCGGACCGGTGCCCAGTACAGCAGCGCCGCCCGGCCCCACAGAGCCCGGGACAGCCCACCCGACCCCACCTCAGAGAAAACTGCACCCACCCCACCATCCACTCATCTTCCAGACTACACAAGACAATAGACGCCCAGGCTGAGATCTTCCTCCACCTCTCCTATATCTCCTCCTCCTGCAGAGAGAGTTCCTGAAGAGAGGAAAGCTCCTGCAAGATGTAACAACCTCCCCCACCAGTTGAAGAGCCCCCAAGTGGCTCGATGCACCGGCGGCACCCTGCGCCAGGACTTGGCCCCCATACGCCCACCCGCCCACAACCCCGGCAACACACCAACCAGGACCCAAGCCCCCAAGGCCCAGTCAAGGCCCCAGCCCAGAGACGGCGCGCCCCCAGAACCTCATGCCCGTCCTGGATACACCCAGGGGCAGCCAGGCTACCAGGTCAGTAACCCACGTCCGTCAGCACAGACCCTCCCCTAACAAGGAAACCGTCACCTAAGAGCCAATAGAGCCCTTAAAGGGCCATGACCGCTACCCCGTGTTAAGCCCTCCAAGGAAGATGCTCCTGGGGACCCCCCCCCCCCCCCCCCCCCCCCGACGCCCTAAGCCTGTTCCTACCCCCACACCAATCACAACAGCGGAGGTGGGACTAGACTATGACCCCTCACCCCCACTAGGTGATGGAGCTGATCAAAGGAGCCCAGAGCAATTGATCTGATGTGGTGGCAGAGGCTGTATCAAGACTAATGTAATCTAATAGATAATTTCTATATTGGTTAGAATTAAGATTATTTTTATTTTTCCACTTCATGAGGACTGTTTTCTTGGCTATGCATAGGGCAGTGAAAACCATATGGGCGATATTCTTTTCTGAAGTGACATTATCTAAGCTGCCCAACAAACACACTAAGGGGGAAGTTGGAATGTTACATTTCAGACACTTCGATAAGTCTTCACATATCTCGCGCCAAAACTCCTGAACTGGTGGACAGAACCAAAGAGCGTGGATATAATTGTCCGGTGAATTGGTTTGGCAGTGTGAGCAGTTGTTGGTAGACGTAAAGCCCATCTTGAACATCCGATGACCTGTATAGTGCACTCTATGTAATATTTTGTATTGAATTAATTGAAGACTGGGATTTCTAATTAGATGAAAGGTTTTTAAGCAAATCTGAGACCAGAAGTTTAGGTCTAAGTTAACTGATAAATCCGCTTCCCATTTTGCAATAGGAAGTGATATTGATTCATCTGTTTTAGAAAGCATTCTGTATATTTTGGATAGTAATTTGGGGGTTTTAAGAGTAAGAAATTGAACCACACTTGGTGGTGTTTGTAGTTCAACTTGACCTGGTTTAAATTTCTTTCTTACTATGGATTTAATTTGTTGATATTCTAAAAGTCTTTTCTTGTTGATCCCATATTGTGTAACTAGTCTGTCAAATGAAATAAATTCTGTTCCTTCTAGTATATGTTCTAAATATTTGATTCCTTTACCACTCCAATCTGAAAAGTTTATCATATTATTGTTTTGTAATATGTCAGGGTTGTTCCAGATAGGTGTACGTTTGCATGGGATTAATGAAGACGCCGTCAATTTTAGAAACTCCCACCATGCTGTCAGAGAAGAGCTGATGCAAAGTGCTTGTTCTACATCTAGCCAAGGTTCATCTAAGAGGGTATGTTTTAGCCATCCTGAGATAAACTGAAGCCTGTTGGCTAAGAAGTAGTGCTGAAAGTTAGGCAGTTCTAGTCCTCCTTTATCCTTGGTCTTTTGTAGTGTTTTTAAGCTTATACATGGGGGTTTGTTTTTCCAAAGGAATTTGGACATACATGAATCTAGAGATCTGAACCAATCTTGTGGCGGTTTAGTTGGGATCATTGAGAATAAATAATTTATTTTTGGTAAGACCATCATTTTTATAGCGGCAACCCTTCCCATGAGTGATATGGGTAGACATTTCCATCTAGCCAGATCACCTTCTGCCTTCTTTAAAAGTGGGATATGGTTTAATTTAGTTAGATCTGCAAGCTTGGGAGAAACATTAATACCTAAATTTTTTTTTTTCCCGATTGCAGTGGTGTAAGGACTGTAGATTTTGACCAGTTAATTGAGTAATCTGATATTCTTGCAAAAGAGTTTATCACCCCAGAGATATTGGTTTGTGAGTTTTGGAGAAAGAGTAACACATCATCCGCATAAAGGCTGATTTTATGTTCCACGTTCTTGCATTTTATGCCCTTAATTACTGAATTCTGTCTAATTGCTGCTGCTAGTGGTTCGATAAAAATTGCAAACAGTGAAGGGGAGAGTGGGCATCCCTGCCTGGTGCCCCTCAAGAGACAGAAGCTGGAGGATGTCTGGTCATTTGTTCTAACACAAGCTGTTGGGGAATTATATAATATTTTTAACCAGTTTATGAAAGAGGATCCAAAACCAAATTTGTGTAAAGTTGCAAACATAAATTTCCAGTTAACTCTGTCAAATGCTTTTTCTGCATCTAAAGAAAAAATTGTAGTTTCAAGGTTTTTATTGTATGAGTAGTCTATCAAATTAAGTAATCTACGTGTATTTGTTGATGAGTGCCGACCTTTTATGAAACCAGTTTGGTCAGGATGAATTAAGAGGGGGGTTATTTTCTCTAATCTCTTTGAGAGAGCTTTGCAAATTATTTTAAGGTCTACATTTATAAGGGATATTGGACGATAGCTTGAGGGATATACAGGGTCTTTGCCTGGTTTTAGCAGGAGATTAATGTTTGCAGAATTCATTCCTCAAAGAATTTAAAACCAAAATTGCTATTTAAACTTTTGCAAAGTGAAACGCATGAGACATCAGCTATTACTGATCTTGTGTCCATGTATTGATTTCAGTGCCAGCAGTGCTCTAAAATTCATTCGTCCCTGTGATTTGCACAAAAACCAGTGACCAGTGTGGACTTGGAGAAAGTGTTGTGTCCCTTGGGAGATTCAAGATTCAAAGTCTTTGTTGTCAATACAACAATATACACAGTATACAGTGTACTGAAATGTCGTTTCACTCCAAGCCCCCCGTGGTGCATTTAAAAGAATATAAAAAATATATCTCCAAGAGATGTAAAACTTGAAATTACAAATAAAGAATAACTCGCTAGATTTTGTGGAGATCTGGTGGAAGTGCATCCAAAGTCTCGGGGCAGAACGACTCTGAGTCCCGTGGTCAGGTGAGCAGGTGGAACAGACAGACGGGAAGCTGAAGAAGAGCGAAGTGTACGAGGGGGTGAGTATGTGTGGAGAAGATCGGATAAATATGGAGGAGTGAGGTTATGAAGCGCTTTGAAAGTGAGAAGCAGGATCTGACACAGAGTGAACTGGAAGCCAATGTTTAAGAACAGGTATATAACACCTGTTCTTAAACATTGGCTTAAACATATAATGTTCAGTGGATCTAGTTCTGGACGCAGTACGAGCAGCTGTATTTTTTTTTTTTCCTGTCCCATTTGGTTCATTAGCTGTCAGAATTGTTGTCTGAAGACCAACAAGGAGACCCAATGGATTTACTTTGCCAAATGGAGCATCACGGCCTTGCCGTATTGGTCCATTTGATCGACCTCTGTTGTTATTGTTTATTTTATTTTATTTTCAGTTGTTACAGACGGGACAGACATGAGTGAGGGATAGGAAAGGGAGAAAGAAATATGAAGGAAAAGAAAAACAGAAGGGAAGAGGGACAGTGAGAAAGGGCACTTAACCCTTTAGAGCCGATCGGAGCGGGAACGCTCTGTTATGCGTAACTATTTTTAAATCCCGGTAGCACTGCAACCACGTAAGGTAGCGCAAAAATTTTTTTTGCATATGAAACCGGAGGAGTTGTACTTACATATTGTGCCATCAGCTTGTCCTAGGTCACGGTTTCCTTCCACATAAAGCTTTGCAAAAACTGCACAAAAAGCGCTTGCAGGAACAAAAACATAATATTCCAGAAACACGCTTTGCCGCTCCGATCAGCTGTTCAAAACACTTCCTACGTTGGAATAGACGTCAGCGCGAACTTTTGCATTTCCGCCATTACCTGGCCGAAACCGGAAGTGACGTTATTTTCGCGGAAATGTAGTCTTTTTTGCGATCAGGGCCTCAGGGCCTATACTGGTGTTTTTAAAAGTTATCTTTGACTTTATGACTTTCTGTGTCGTTTCTGGGATGCTTAGGACTCATATTGCACTGCTGGAAATAGTTTATTTTGATGCATATGCTGCTTTTTTGCAAATTTGCAGTATAATATTTATTTTCGTTTTTCCTGCAGTGTATAAAAATTGGTGTATTTCAAAAATAAAACTATGAAGACACTCAAAATAAATTTCCTGTGGTGGGAAACTATTTTGTGCAACTTTTTTGTATTTACAGTTTTGAGGGATAAGCCTCTTAAATTTCTCTAACTACAAAGATATGTTAAAAAATCAAAAACGATTTTCAATTTTTTTGTAGTTTATTGCACTTTTTTGCAATTTATGTAATTACTATGCACTTAATGAATACATATTACTAAAATCTGGGCTATAATGGTTGTATTGATGTATAGCAGGGGTGCCCAATCCCGGTCCTCGAGAGCTACCGTCCTGCAGCTTTTAGATGCATCCTTGTTCCCACACAGCTGAATCACATGAATGGCTTGTTATCAGGCCTTTGCCAAACATGATGGCATGCTGAAGAGATCAAACCATTTGATTCAGCTGTGTCGGAGTAGGGATGCATCTAAAAGCTGCAGGATAGTAGCTCTCGAGGACCGGGATTGGGCACCCCTGATGTATAGCAACTTGAAATGCTCCCAAAAATGGCTCCACAGCATGTAAAAATATAATATAAGCTCTGGCGGACTTGGTTCTATGGTAGGTCTTAAAGGGTTAAAAAGAGAAAGAAGAGAAAACAAGCAAAAACAACAGAGCAACATACTAAACACAACACCATCACGTTAATCTAGCTGAGTGTAAACAGCAGTAAATACTAAATATTGAATGTTGTTGTGTAGCAAGCAGGACAGACAGCGCACAATATGCTTGGAAATAGCACCCAATAAAGGTGTAGTTTATGTCTATGGACAGTGAACACCCGTGTGCACACCTGTGTGGATCAGCGCGCTTGTATTCAAAAGGTTTCCCCATGTAACGGTCTGCTAGAGGATGTAGGGAGCCATAGCCCTGTCCCCCAGGGCATGAAGCAGGCATGGAGGAGATCCAGGCTCCAGACATCCAGAGGCCCCAGAGTGCGAGAGCCCAAGGAGGACCACCGGAAGGGCATCCGTGCCACCCTCCTGGGAAGAGATGATGACGCAGACAAACAGGCACACACAGACACAAACATGCATTCCCACCCTCATGCATACATATACAAATACTCAGCACTCACCCAACGTAGGGATAGACATACATGGACACTGTACACACAATCACACTCCCCAAAAAAACTCTATACCCCAGGTCCAGGTACCCTCACCCCTGGAGGGGGAAACGGCACCTAGACCCAGGAGATGTTACCCTTTCACCCGGGGTGGAGGCAAGCAGCCCCGCATCCCAGATCCCAATCGGACGGCCAACACCTCCTCCCAGCCCCCCCGCCCCGATGGCCAGCAGAGAACAGGGGTGTGTATAGTTACATACATAATATGTCTTCAAATTCACTTCTTTCACAGCAAGCCTATTTCAGTTCCACTTCATACGGAAACACTTAAGCACCGACTCGATCACTATCCTTACACACAAATCATAATGAGGACACTCATGCAATCTTTCTTGTAGTTTTTGGGTATGAACACAAAGCTGACAGCACAAAGCAAAGATAAAATCCAGCACAAAGAGACTTCAAAGTGATCACCACGGTGATTCTGCTTTAGGAACGTGAACACAGGTTTCAACCCTGGCTGCTCATCACTGCCTTCGTTACCTGTTGAAGATCAGGCTCTGGGTGCTAGACTGTGGTTGACAGGCACTCAACTTTAATATCACTCTGAGGGCTTGGCTAGCTTTGCATTAGCATTCTGTCTGTGCAGACGCTTGCAAAGAGCAGGAGTTGGGTTTGCAGCATAATAAGAAAGGTTGTTCCTGTCCTGGACACAATTTTCACTTTACCATTGGGATCTTGTCCTTTTTAGCAAGAGCACAATTAATGTCCACATCTCCAGTCCTCACAAGCTGCTTCACATTTACCTTCTCCCACACAAGAACTGAAATTAACTGATTGTAATGTAGGGAGATAAAAAACAATCAGTAACTGAAGAACCTTCGTAAAGCAAGTGGCAACATAATTGTAACTTTAATATAATTACTGAATTTAATATAGTAATGCATTGCATTACTGCATTACTGAAAAATGTAATGTGATTACAGTAATAGTTTGTTACACCCAAAAGTGATTAACAGTCTGTGAAGCAGACAGAAATGATCACACTGGAAAAAAGGCTGTTGGGGGTTAAATAGAAAGAAAAGGCAGTGCTTCAGTTACAGAATATTAAGTGTTAAGCTTTGCCACTTCCAGATGCTCCTTTTTATCTTGCTGTAGTGGTGACAGGCCATAATGCCTCATCCTCCTTCTGGGTACATTAAGATCATGAAGGACAAGCAGGAGAAGAGCAGGCATCCAGGACATGTGCAAATGTACTGTTTATAAGACTGGGGAAACCTGCAGTCAGCTGAGACTGAAGAAGTCACCTGGATGAGTGACGAAACGCTTCTCCCACTGAAAACGTCCAGATGAACAGAATCAACTTTTTGGGATTTCCTTACCTGGATGATTGAGCATGCATCAAGGGCTCACAAGTTTTGCCAACATAATGTAGAAAAAAAGAATTATATCTCAGGTAATGAATACAATCACCCCCTATTATTGTTTGCTAAATCTTCTATCAGGAACCTCAGCGTAACTTGATCTTGACTCTGTTGTCATTCTAGATGTTCATGTAAAATCTCTGGTTCAGTCTTGTTTTTATCACTCAAGAAATACTATGAAAGTTAAGTCTTATTGGAGATTGTTCTTCATGCATTAGTGCAAAAACTGCTGTGAGGGTTCTGACAAAATCTGAGTACTCTCATGTCACACTGTTGCTGACCCAGCTGCACTGACTCCCTGATAAATTTGAAGTCCATTTTAAGAATCTATTTTAATATTTTCGGTTTTATTTTCGAGCTTGAAGGATAAATCGTCCGCAGGAAAGTCCTGTGTGTTTTTTTATTATATATATATATATATATATATATATATAAAACACCCAGCACACCCCTGTGGGCGGTTTATCCTTCAAGCTCGGGTCCTCTACCAGAGGCCTGGGAGCTTGAGGGTCCTGCGCAGTTCTTAGCTGTTCCCAGGACTGCGCTCTTCTGGACAGAGATCTCCGATGTTATTCCCAGGATCTGCTGGAGCCACTCGCCTAGCTTGGGAGTCACCGCACCTAGTGCTCCGATTACCACGGGGACCACCGTTACCTTCACCCTCCACATCCTCTCGAGCTCTTCTCTGAGCCCTTGGTATTTCTCCAGCTTCTCGTGTTCCTTCTTCCTGATATTGCTGTCATTGGGAACCGCTACATCGATCACTACGGCCGTCTTCTTCTGTTTGTCTACCACCACTATGTCCGGTTGGTTAGCCACCACCATTTTGTCCGTCTGTATCTGGAAGTCCCACAGGATCTTAGCTCGGTCATTCTCCACCACCCTTGGGGGCATCTCCCATTTTGACCTCGGGACTTCCAGGTTATACTCGGCACAGATGTTCCTGTACACTATGCCGGCCACTTGGTTATGGCGTTCCATGTATGCCTTGCCTGCTAGCATCTTGCACCCTGCTGTTATGTGCTGGATTGTCTCTGGGGCATCTTTACACAGCCTGCACCTGGGGTCTTGCCTGGTGTGATAGACCCCAGCCTCTATGGATCTTGTACTCAGAGCTTGTTCTTGTGCTGCCATGATTAGTGCCTCTGTGCTGTCTTTCAGTCCAGCTTTGTCCAGCCACTGATAGGATTTCTGGATATCAGCCACCTCCTCTATCTGCCGGTGGTACATACCGTGCAGGGGCCTGTCCTTCCATGATGGTTCCTCGTCTCCCTCCTCTTTCTTCGGTTTCTGCTGCCTGAGGTATTCACTGAGCACTCGGTCAGTTGGGGCCATCTTCCCAATGTATTCTTGGATGTTCCTTGTCTCATCCTGGACTGTGGTGCTGACACTCACCAGTCCCCGGCCCCCTTCCTTCCGCTTAGCGTACAGCCTCAAGGTGCTGGACCTGGGGTGAAACCCTCCATGCATGGTAAGGAGCTTTCGTGTCTCGATGTCAGTGCCTTCCACCCCCTCTTTTGGCCAGCCTATTACCCCAGCAGGGTACCTGATCACGGGCAGGACGTATGTGTTGATGGCCCGGATCTTGTTCTTACCATTCAGCTGACTCCTCAGGACTTGCCTGACCCTCTGCAGGTACTTGGTGGTTGCAGCTTTTCTAGCGGCCTCTTCATGGTTCCCATTCGCCTGCGGGATCCCCAGGTACTTGTAACTGTCCTCTATGTCTGCAATGTTGCCTTCTGGTAGTTCAATCCCCTCAGTTCTGACTACCTTCCCTCTCTTTGTTACCATCCGACTACACTTCTCCAGTCCGAACGACATCCCGATGTCATTGCTGTATAGCCTGGTGGTGTGGATCAGTGAATCGATGTCTCGTTCACTCTTGGCATACAGCTTGATGTCATCCATGTACAGGAGATGGCTGACAACTGCTCCGTTCCGTAGTCGGTATCCGTAGCCAGTCTTGTTAATGATCTCACTGAGGGGGTTCAGGCCTATGCAGAACAGCAGTGGGGACAGAGAATCTCCTTGGTAGATCCCGCACTTGATGGTGACTTGTGCTATGGGCTTGGAGTTGGCCTCTAGTGTTGTACGCCACATCCCCATTGAGTTCCTGATGAAGGCTCTTAGGGTCCGGTTGATCTTGTACAATTCTAGGCATTCCAGTATCCAGCTGTGGGGCATTGAGTCATAGGCTTTCTTGTAATCAATCCAGGCCGTGCACAGGTTGGTCAGTCTGGTCTTGCAGTCTCGGCTGACTGTTCTGTCTACCAGTAGCTGGTGTTTTGCTCCTCTGGTATTCTTGCCCATCCCTTTCTGTGCCCCACTCATGTATTGACCCATGTGCCTTTTCATCTTAGCCGATATGATGCCTGACATGTAGTACTGAGGCAGGTTATTGGTCGGTACTTGGAGGGGACCGGTCCCTTCTTGGGGTCCTTGGGGATCAGGACCGTCCGGCCTTCAGTTAGCCATTCCGGGTGTCTCTCGTTAACTAGCAGCTGGTTCATTTGTGCTGCCAGACGCTCGTGGAGTGCAGTCAGCTTCTTCAGCCAGTAGGCGTGAACCATGTCGTGGAGGATGCCGTGCAGGTGCGTCCGCCCTCCCTGCATGGCACCGCAGACCACGCCCCACCACACACACACACACACACACACACACACACACACACACACACACACACACACACATATATATATATATATATATATATATATATATATATATATATATATATATATATATGTATGCATGGGTGCATCCGTATGTACGCATGTGTATGTATACCTTGTACATATGTTTTTGTATAAATGTATATGCCTGTGTTATTGTGTATTACACACAACGGAGAGATGCCAAACTGTGTTTCATTGTTCTTGCAACAGTGACAATAAAGAGCTATTCTGTTCCATTCTCTTCTAAACTGGAAACATCTTGATGCATGCTCAATCATTCAGGTAAGTAAATCCCAAAGGTTGATTCTGTTAATCTGGACATAGCGTTTTCAGTGGGAGAAACGCTTCGTCACACATCCAGGTGACCAGCTGACTGCAGGTTTCCGCAATCTTAAACTGGAAACACACATGAGGAGTTGACAACTACAACACAAGGGGGAATCCGGGGGCTTAAATAGACAGGACAATGGGGATGACTGGAAACAGGTGAGAACACAGCTGAAATAAATCTAACTAATGACACAAAGGAAATAGAACTAAAGACAATGCACACGGGGGATGACTAACACAATAAAACAAAAGGGCCAGAACTGAAAACACTGGGTCAACGACCCAGGAACCATGAAAATACATGTCATTAGTATGTCTTACATAATGAGCACACACAAAATCATTTATTGTTAGACGCAATCATAATAACAAAAGTAATTATAATAGCCAAGGATACTAAATTTACCTTCAAATAAAGTAAATTATTACATTACATTACAATGTTAATTATTATTATCACAAATTTACTATTTACTTTTTGGCTCCGCCTGAATGACAGACCTCACCCTGTCTCTAAGGCCAATCACTCTTCAGAGGAAGCTCATTTCTGTCATTTGTGTCCACAATCTCATTCTTTCAGTTATTACCAAGAGCTTGTGACAGTAGGTGAGGGTCAGGACATTGACTGACCTTAAAGAAAAAGCTTCCCTTTCACATTTAAGTCTCTCTTCACCACATAGTGGTACAATGTCCACATTACCGCAGAGGCAGCACCAAGAAATAGCTTAGATAGACTAGATTTCTGAGCTGAGCACTGGACAGGAGGAGTTTTCCTCACTCCCAGGAGGGTAATTTCTGTTCCAGCTGGGGCTTATAACAGTACCAGCTCTGCTTGTCATGTGTAGTATGACCAGGGCATGCTCCACCTGCCTTAGGTAAATACCTCTGGTGAGTCAGGTGACCTTGATAGTAAGAACACAACATAAATCACCACACTGTCTGTCATTGTTGCTTTCGTTTCTTTAGTCTTGCTTGTTTCTGGGTTCATTTTTGGCCATTTTGCTTTATTTAAATGTTCACAAATTTAAAAAAAGAGGGAAAAAAATAGGCTAATGATGTAAAAAGAATGAAAGGTGAAATGAAAAGTTTCTTTTCCTACAGATTGTAGTCTGTGTTCCAGAACAGTCCCAGTTACTTCAAAGAGGAAATATGTCTTATGTTGAACAATTATTGCAGCGAATTCCTCTATTTTTATTGATAATGTCATCGCAGTGAGCCTCTTCTTTGACTGCAGGCACAGTAATATTTTACTATAATTTTGGTATTTTATTCATGTGAATGTTTCAGTGCTCTGAATGATACTTACTCTTTTGGGTTTTGCAGGAAGAAGAGTGTGCTGTTTCTGGATTACTTAAAAGTGTCACGGACGAGAATGCGGTGGACTCAAGAGCAGACTCAATTTGCTTAGAACTGTGTATAATTTATTGAAAAGAACAAAACGTGAACGGAACTGGGTTTAACAAAAACCATACGCAGAAAACTAAAGGAAATCCGTGGGCGGAGAAACCGGCGTAGAGCACGGGGAGACTTCTAACGGGAACTTCTGTAAACACAGGGGAGAAATGTTACTGAATGGGAAACAAACGAGTAAGGGACAAAGGTACGGAGTGCCAGTGAATAGTCTTGGGCTTACTTGGCGACCCTAGTCATTTAACGGGGAAAAGGCTGCCAGGGGTGTATTCCAAAGAGGGTCAAGAGTGGAGAGTCCGGTCCAGATTTCGAAGAGATGGAGAATACAGACTGAAGGGCAGGCTGAGGAGAAGTGGAGTATATAATCCTCGGGTTCCGAGCAGATGGGAGGACAGGATGGAGACCAAAAACAGCACTACTGGTGAGTGCGATGGGTGGAGAATCTGAAGAATACAGGAAACAAAAACATATTAACCCAAGGTCCAGATATACAGAGTCAGAGCTCAGAGGAGGCCGAGTTTACCACAGATGGTAGCAGGACGAACTGGCGAGGAGTGGCAGGCCGTGCTGGCTTAAAAACCCTCTAGGTGGAGCCCCGGAGATTGACAACAGGTGATGAGCTGGCCAACTCCACTCCCAGGGACAAATGACAGGAACCTGGACCACGCCCAACCAGACACTCCCACAGCATATGACAAAAAGGAGCTGAGCAGTGAAGTCATCCTGCAGGAGAAACATTGTATGAACACTCGCAAAGACAGATAGAAAACTTAATTTCTTAATTTGTCCACTGAAGCAATCATCCTGGGAATCTGTGTTATGATGAGTGTGAATCTCAGGAAGCTAATGCTGAAACCATGTAGGGTTAGCTGATGCAGTAAAAGGAACCATCTAATGGCTCCTGTAACACTGAGCAGAAGGAGTCTTCATAAATAATGTAAAAATTATCTTCTTTTTTTTTTGGCTCTTTTGCCATCAGAATTGTTGTCTAAAGGCAAAGAAAGATGCCCAACGGATTTACTTTACCAAATTGACCATCCCAGCCTTGCCGTAATGGTCCATTTGATTCACCTTTTATTGTTTATTTTATTTTCACTTACTGAATACGGGACAGACTTGACTGGAGGAAAGAGAAACAGCTGAGAAGAGGGACGGGGGAGAAGGGCAAAAGACAAAAACCAACAGAACGGGCAGAGAAAAAAAAATGCATATATCAATCACCTGGGTCACCTGCTGAGAAAGAAAAAAGAAAGCAAGCAGAAGAGAACAAGAGTAATAGAATAAACAACATCACAATGATATATGGGAATATGACAGTAAATACTAAATGTTAAACATTATTGTGCAGCACATAAGATCAACAGAACACAGTGTGCTTTGAGGTAGGAGCCAAAAAGGGTGTAGTTTGTGGGTGTGATCACCCGTGTGTACACCTGTGAGCATGGACGCACTTGTTTTTTGTTTTTTAAAAGGTTCCTTCATGTAATAATCTGCTAGAGGGTGTGGGGGGGCCACAGCCCCGTCCTCCAGGGCATGAAGCAGGTGTGGAGGAGATCAAAACTCCAGACATCCAGAGGCCCCCAGAACACAAGAGACCAAGGAAGACCAACAGAGGGGCAGCCGCGCCACGGTCCCAGAAAGAGCTGAGGAGAGTCCCAGATGAGGGCTCACCCAGCCAGCCGCGCCTGAGTGACCGAGCCCCAGGCCGAGAGGCCGGGGGCACCCCACCTCCGAAGTGGCCCGAGCGAGCCCCAGGCTCCAGGCCCCGATAAGCGGCCACCAAGGAGTGAGCCGGTGTGTACCTGGACGCCCACCCCCGGACACAAAGAACCACTAACGCACCGATGTCCTAGGGGGACCGCCACTGGCAGGGGAAGTGGTGGTAGGGGGAGATAGGCCTCCAAATCTTGGAGGGCCTGAGATGTCCCCAGAGAGGTGGCGCCTGACACCCAACCTGACATATAGACACAGACATACAGGCACACACAGATACAAACATCCATTCCCACCCTCATGCTCTCATATGTACTTACTCCACACTCAACCAACGTGGAGACAGACATAAAGAGACGCTGTACACACGATCACACTCCCCAAGTGCACTCTACAAACCGGGTCTAGGTGCCCTTGCCCCTGGAGGGGGGCACTGCACCCAGACCCAGGTGGTGTTACCCTTTTCCCTACGGTGGGGGGAGGCAGACCGCCCCGACTCTGCAGCAGCAGGAAGGCTCCACACTCCAGACCGCAGTCGGACGGCCAACTCCTCCTCCTAGCCCCCCCGCTCCAGCAGGTCGCAGAGAACGGGGGTGAGAGAAGACTCCAAACCTCCCTCCACCCGCTCATTGTAGTGTTGATGCATGTGTGTTCTAAGGTGCAATGAAAACCCAGGAGGGCTTGGAGCTACCTGCCAGAGAGCAGCAGGTAAGCGCATGGTCCCTCCTGCTAGCCCTCAATGTCTATGTGTATTTAAAATTGAGAGGTGGGCAACGATGCCAGGGGTGGGGTGTACACCCTGATGGTACTTTGGACTCCGTGTATCGTGCCCACCCCCAAGATCCTATATGTATGTGTAATGAGAGTGTGAGTAATGTGAATGTCTAAGTTGTGGGATAAAATTGAGGCAGAGGCAGCCAGAAGGGGACAGAGGGGGGGGTAGCCTCCTCTGCACCCTGGTGACATACCCCTACTCCAAGGTCCTGCATGTGTGGGTGGTTGTGGTGGAGCGGGAAGAGGGAGGCAGCTGGAGATGGGGAGGGAAGGACGGGAGGGGCAAGTGACCCTTCCCTGGGGCCAGCTCCCCCGCTGACCCCAGTAGGCACCCCCATACTCCGCGACCCGCCAGGGAAAGGGGGCCCAGGCCCATCCAGACCGGGGCCCAGCGCAGCAGCGCCTCCCGGCCCCACAGAGCCCGGGACAGTCCTCCCAACCCCACCACAGAGAAAACTGCACCCACCCCACCATCCGCGCATCTTCCAGACTACATAAGACAATAAACACCCAGGCTGAGATCTTCCTCCACCTCTCCTGTATCTCCCCCTCCTGCAGAGAGAGTTCCTGAAGAGAGGAGAGCTCCTGCAAGATGTGACAATCTCCCCCACCAGTTGAAGAGCCCCCCAGGTGGCTCGATGCACCGGCGGCACCCTGCTCCAGGGCCGGGCCCCCATGCACCCACCCGCCCACAACCCCGGCAACACACCAACCAGGATCCAAGCCCCCGAGGCCCGGTCCGGGCCCCAGCCCAGAGACGGAGCGCCCCCAGAACCTCACGCCCATCCTGGACCCACCCAGGGGCAGCCAGGTTGCCAGGTCAGTAACCCACGTCCGTCAGCACAGACCCTCCCCTAGCCCCGCTGCACGTAGCCGCGAGGAAACAGTCACCTGAGAGCCAACAGAGCCCCTAACCGGACATGACCGCTACCCCGGGTTGAGCCCCCCAAGGAAGATGCCTCCGGGGAACCCCCCGACGCCCTAAGCCTGTCCCTACCCCCACACCAATCACAACAGTGAAGGCGGGACCAGACTATGACCCCCCACCCCCACTAAGTGATGGAGCTGATCAAAAGAGCCCAGAGCAATTGATCTGATGTGGTGGCAGAGGCTGTATCAAGACTAATGTAATCTAATAGATAATTTCTATATTGGTTAGAATTAAGATTGTTTTTATATTTCCAGTTCATGAGGACTGTTTTCTTGGCTATGCATAGGGCAGTGAAAACCATATGGGCTATATTCTTTTCTGAAGTGACATTATCTAAGCTGCCCAACAAACACACTAAGGGGGAAGTTGGAACGTTACATTTCAGACACTTCGATAAGTCTTCACATATCTCGCGCCAAAATTTCTGAACTGGTGGACAGAACCAAAGAGCGTGGATATAATTGTCCGGTGAATTGGTTTGGCAGTGTGAGCAGTTGTTGGTAGACGTAAAGCCCATCTTGAACATCCGATGACCTGTATAGTGCACTCTATGTAATATTTTGTATTGAATTAATTGAAGACTGGGATTTCTAATTAGATGAAAGGTTTTTAAGCAAATCTGAGACCAGAAGTTTAGGTCTAAGTTAACTGATAAATCCGCTTCCCATTTTGCAATAGGAAGTGATATTGATTCATCCGTTTTAGAAAGCATTCTGTATATTTTGGATAGTAATTTGGGGGTTTTAAGAGTAAGAAATTGAACCACACTTGGTGGTGTTTGTAGTTCAACTTGACCTGGTTTAAATTTCTTTTTTACTATGGATTTAATTTGTTGATATTCTAAAAGTCTTTTCTTGTTGATCCCATATTGTGTAACTAGTCCGTCAAATGAGATAAATTCTGTTCCTTCTAGTATATGTTCTAAATATTTGATTCCTTTACCACTCCAATCTGAAAAGTTTATCATATTATTGTTTTGTAATATGTCAGGGTTGTTCCAGATAGGTGTACGTTTGCATGGGATTAATGAAGACGCCGTCAATTTTAGAAACTCCCACCATGCTGTCAGAGAAGAGCTGATGTTGATGCTTTTAAAGCATTCATGTCGTTGGATGTTTGAGCTGATAAATGGTAGGTCTGAGATCTCTAGATTATTGCAAAGTGCTTGTTCTACATCTAGCCAAGGTTCATCTAAGAGGGTGTGTTTTAGCCATCCTGAGATAAACTGAAGCCTGTTGGCTAAGAAGTAGTGCTGAAAGTTAGGCAGTTCTAGTCCTCCTTTATCCTTGGTCTTTTGTAGTGTTTTTAAGCTTATACGTGGGGGTTTATTTTTCCAAAGGAATTTGGACATACATGAATCTAGAGATCTGAACCAATCTTGTGGCGGTTTAGTTGGGATCATTGAGAATAAATAATTTATTTTTGGTAAGACCATCATTTTTATAGCGGCAACCCTTCCCATGAGTGATATGGGTAGACATTTCCATCTAGCCAGATCATCTTCTACCTTCTTTAAAAGTGGGATATGGTTTAATTTAGTTAGATCTGCAAGCTTGGGTGAAACATTAATACCTAAATATTTTATATTTCCCGATTGCAGTGGTGTAGAAGAGGAATTATGGAAGGAGCAATTAATCGGTAGGACTGTAGATTTTGACCAGTTAATTGAGTAATCTGATATTCTTGCAAAAGAGTTTATCAATTCAATCACCCCAGAGATATTGGTTTGTGAATTTTGGAGAAAGAGTAACACATCATCCGCATAAAGGCTGATTTTATGTTCCACGTTCTTGCATTTTATGCCCTTAATTACTGAATTCTGTCTAATTGCTGCTGCTAGTGGTTCAATAAAAATTGCAAACAGTGAAGGGGAGAGTGGGCATCCCTGCCTGGTGCCCCTCAAGAGACAGAAGCTGGAGGATGTCTGGTCATTTGTTCTAACACAAGCTGTTGGGGAATTATATAATATTTTTAACCAGTTTATGAAAGAGGATCCAAAACCAAATTTGTGTAAAGTTGCAAATAGAAATTTCCAGTTAACTCTGTCAAATGCTTTTTCTGCGTCTAAAGAGAATATTGTAGTTTCTAGGTTTTTACTGTATGAGTAGTCTATCAAATTAAGTAATCTACGTGTATTTGTTGATGAGTGCCGACCTTTTATGAAACCAGTTTGGTCAGGATGAATTAAGAGGGGGGTTATTTTCTCCAGTCTCTTTGAGAGAGCTTTGCAGATTATTTTAAGGTCTACATTTATAAGGGATATTGGACGATAGCTTGAGGGATATACAGGGTCTTTGCCTGGTTTTAGCAGGAGATTAATGTTTGCAGAATTCATATTTGATGGAAGTCTGCCCTTTTCTTTAATTTCCAACAACGTTCTGTAGAAAACTGGTGCTAGAATCGACCAGAATTCTTTGTAGAATTCTGCAGGAAAGCCATCTGGACCTGGAGCCTTATTATTGTGCAGACTTATCAGGGCTTCCTGGAGTTCACCTGGTGTCAGTGGTGAATCCAGTGCCATTGCTTGAGTGTCCAATAATTTTGGAAGAGTTATGTTGTCCAAAAACTGATCAATTTCTTTTTTAGATGGGTTTATTTGTGGTGAATACAACGTTTTATAGAAATCCCTGAAAATGTTGTTTATTTGTATCGGATCATATATTGTGTTCCCAGATGAATCTTGAACAGCACATATAGTTGTTTTTTCTTTATTTATTTTTAGCTGGTTTGCTAGAAATTGACCGGATTTATTACCATGTTCATAATTTTGTAGGCGTAGTCTTTGTACTAAGAATTTTGTTTTTTTATCAATTATCTCATTTAATTCTAGTTTTGTTTTGCGTATTTTGTTCAATGTTTCCTGATCTTGGTGGGACGCGTAGGCTTCTTCTAGTGATTTGATGTTTTTTTCTAATTCCTGAATATTTTTGTTTTCTTTTTTCTTTTTATGTGATGAGAAAGAAATTATTTTACCTCTCATCACAGCTTTCCCTGCTTCCCATAGAACAGAAGCTGATGTTTCGGGAGTGTCATTATAGTCCAAATATGAAGTCCACTCTTTTTTAAAATATTTAATAATAATAATAAGTAAAAATTATCTTCAATGGCACTGCACAGAAATCTCCTTAATTGGGGCAATCATGTCCTGCTTCAAGTAATCTGAGGGGAAAGAGACCTGAGACTAAACAGGAGAAAACTCACTTTAATGGTCATTTCTACTTTTTTTTCCATAGTTTTTTTTATTAGTGCTGTCAGCGTTAATCTCGTTAAAATAACATTAACGCCATAACCGCATTAACGCGACAAATCTCCATTAGCAAGTTAACACTAACAGTTTTCAGGCCCCTCTTCTGTGGAACCAGCTTCCAGTTTAGATTCAGGAGACAGACACTATCTCTACTTGGATTATGTATTTGGATTAAGTTCTGCTGAATGATATAACTGTTATTTCCATGTATCCCTTAAAAATTATTATACATGACTTTCCATGGTGTGTTCCACAGCTTGTGGGAGTCTGTAATCTTGTATCTTTCAGGTTAAAACTGATTAAAATTGGACAGAAGTTGGAAAGAAGATGCAAACCGCAGCCTCCAGTGTGAAAGTCCCTCACTGTAGACCAGAACCGTATAACCTTGGGAAAGAAACAAGGTCATGCAATGGCAGACACTGAATAAATACAAGGAAAATCATCAAATCATAGCAGGACGTTTTTAGTCACTGAGCCAAAACAGTTCATGCTCTGCAGCAGATGGTGATTTAGAAGACGTGAAAATCCAAAAGCTGCATAAGTGATATAAGTGGAGCTCTGTGGGCCCTGTTGGTGTTGGTGTTTAGCACATCTTCTGAGTCAAAGACAAAGATTCACCCGCTGCCCTCTGGAGGTCTGCAGCTCTGCTCTGCCAAGTTCAAACTGTCTGGAAAGTCTCTCTGCTAAAGAAAAAACAATGTACCAAATGTAGACTTTAAAATTTAATCCCTATTTTAATTTAATATAAGCAGCAGCTGTGAGGAAAATTCAATATGAATGAAGAGTATGACCAAAAGGCGCCGAGTAAAACGCAGCGGTCTGGGGTAAAGATTCAGGTTTGCCTGTACTTCTGTCTACATTTGAAGCAGCAAGCTCTGTTACATCTCTGCGTCTCTCAAGATAAATGATGAATATGGATTTTTGTTGTCATACAAAGAAAACATCAAAATCTAATTCTTTACAAACAATTTTAGAAAGAATCACAACAATGACTAGATTCATGTATTCATCCATCTTTATTAAATCTGTCAAATCAGGCACAGATGGGTCTCCTATCTGTGTAGGCTGGGCTGGTCAATCACCTCATTCAATTTTAAAGTATGTGTTACAAGTAATTAAACACTACTTCACTCCAAGAAAAAAATACATAATTAGAGTAAATGATTCACCTAAGTGCAGGATTATGCAACAATAGTTTGCCAAAGAGTCATCATCAAATCCCCGGAAAGTTTCAGCAAGCAGTCGGTGGTTTACGACACCAACTCTCTGCCATCTATAATCCAGTTCTGAGATTCTTCCCAGACGCCTTAACGCCCACTCACATCCTGGGACATCTGACCTCAGGAAATCACATGATAGGGTGGTGCCAGGTTTCACAATGAACTCACCTGAAACCCTGGCTGATTGTGACCCACACCCGCTTTCACAGCTTGGCTCGTGTGATTAGGTAGAGGATGGATCATTAGGGGGTCCATGGCCCTCTCAGTGGGTTACTCCCACAGGGCTTAAATCTGGAACTCTCCACCATTTGACCCTCCAGTGTGTCTGGTGCAGTGTTAAGATAAGATAAGATAAGATAAGATAAGATAAGATAACCTTTATTAGTCCCACACGTGGGAAATTTGTTTTGTTGGGTAAGTTACTTTAAATTAGTAACTTAGTTACATTACTAGCTACTTCTATCAAAAGTAACTCAGTTACTTCAAGTTACTCGTTACTTTCAGAGTAACTAGTTACTAGGGAAAATAACTTTGGTTTTACTCAGAATTCTCTTGTTAATGTGTTGCTTCTGTAACTGGATACCCAGCCAGATTGCCAGTCTTCTAGCTTGCTTACTTGCCACAAGTGCACTGTGCCACCTACCAATAGAAAGGAAAAGATAATGTGCACATTTCCACGAGAGAAATCCCACGCCTGATTCTATCCTAGCCTGCTTTTTACATCCAACACAAAAACTGCAGTCGTGGTGCTTTCGATTGTACTCAGAACTCGGAAATTCTGCCTTCTGAATAGGAAGATGTAGGCAACACCAGACTGCAGATGAGCTGCATACAGGGCTGGACTGGGACAGAAAATTGGCCCGGACATTTTGACTAGAGACCGGCCCACCGTTATAGGAAAAATCATAAAGCCTTTGAATGAAGATAAACGCTGTTGTGACAGTGATGTACGCTGTTCTGATGGTGTATATGCATCAATCTATCAATCGTTTGTTGTAAGATTCAGATAATTATTTATTAAAAGTGAGACATTTTAAATGAGAACAAGAAAGAAAAGTATTTCTTTGTGCCCCCCTCTCCCTGTTAATGCCCTACCTGGCCCCCTGGCAACACTTTGCTAGACCCGCCCCTGCACAGTTACCAGCTGTCAGCTGCTTAGAAAAGGATCCTGGTGTTATTTGTCTCTCAGAAACAGTTCATAACTTCAACTCATTCATGTCACCTAAAAGGTAAACCTGTTTCTCCATCACCTGTTCAGCTCTGATGATCCAGTAAGGACATCTCCTGGTTTCATCTTCATGTTTCCCTCTCACCACATATCCAAACCGACATCATGACCAGCAGCTTTACAGCTGTGGCTCCAGCAAACATCAGCTGATACTAGAAATTAATATTAAATAAATTCTAACAACAGCTGATCAAGCTTAAACGTGCTGCTGTTGTTTAGCACGACATCCGCTGGTTTCCTCTTTCTGGCGCAAAGTGAGCGATAAACAAACAAGAGAGACGATCAGCTGATCATTGATCAGTTTCATGATTGAAGTAGCAACAGGAGAGGGAGGGGAGAGAATGAGAGAAGAAGAGGCAGCTGTGCAGCGTAAACACAGAGTAACTGCAGCTTTGTGTCTTTTCCATTGTAGCTGAATTACGGGACAAACTGTTCCTTTTCACCTCAATAAGAAACGCGTAATATTTTCTCTGAATACGAGATGATTCTGTTTTTTACGGGATGGTTGGCAACTCTACTAACTAACCTTATGAACAAAATAAAGTTCAACATCACTAACATCATAGCACCACCCAGCTGTATAGAAACTCCGTCATGCTAGCTAGCACGCAGTATGGAAAAAGTCAGCATAACGAAAATAAACTCCACCTAAACTTGGTTCATATCTGACCCAGATGGACTGCAGGTCATAGCTTCTTACCTGAAGTTCAGTTCACACTCGGACCGGCGGCTGCTTCGGGTCTCTCCTCCTCCTGCC
This sequence comes from Maylandia zebra, assembly GCF_041146795.1. Classification (NCBI taxonomy): domain Eukaryota; kingdom Metazoa; phylum Chordata; class Actinopteri; order Cichliformes; family Cichlidae; genus Maylandia; species Maylandia zebra. Next base: position 48,589,536 of record NC_135188.1, on the reverse strand, counting down.
TCCCTTTTCCTTCATCCACCTGCTGGCCTCCACCACTTGCTAATGTTATTGAATCTGTGGAAGCTCCGCGATAGCCACCACACGAAGTAACGAGTAACGAGCCTATCTAAATCCCAGTAACGAGTAACGCATTCCTGGTTTTGCCATAATAACTAGTTACCGTGCTCGTTACCACAATAATAACGTAGTTACTGTAACGCGTTACTTAATAACGCGTTAGTCCCAACACTGGTCTTGTGATACAACATATATCCTCTTTACTGCACGAGGTGTGACCATTGGTATCCTTGCATCTGTCCATTGCCAACCATTTCATCTTGTCCACATCTGAACAACTCTTCCAAGTTTGTGTGTTTTTCCTTCTGAACACACACACAGCTTCCCGCACCATTGTTTTAACACCCTTACACTCATCACCACACTGTGTGTATGTGCTAATAGAGAACTCATGTCCTTGATTCTGAAGTACAGCTCCACTAACTCATTTATGTGAGGCATTTTGCAGAGGGCTTTAATCTCCACATTTTTGACTTTATTCTCAAAATGGTCAACAACTTTTTGTGTTAATGTGGCCATAGTAATCATCATACTTTTGTGTTATGTTGTGTTGTTTCATTACAAATGAATATGAAGAGTAAAAAGGAACAGAGAGTGTGAATCTGGTCGCACAACAAGGGTTTTTTTTTCTGTGTACTTGCGTGAGCAGAAATTGAAACCAACACGGTCTCTTTTCCATTCATCAGGTTTTACGGGTGCTGATTCTAACTAGTAAAAAAAGCTTTTAGATATGTTGAATGTTCTGGAACAATGCAGTGTAGAAGGACCTGAAACTGTCACAGCTGATTATTCTCTATGAATAACTTAGAAAAGAGGCCTTTCAGACAGTTTTTATCCTTCTAAATTATTTGAATTATTCTCATTTTATCTACCTTATATGCATTGACTGGATTTTTGAATAACTGCCATTGTGACAAAGATTAATGGGAAGACAGGACTATTTATATTATAGTCCTTTTTATACTATAGTATAATATGCAGAGGGCTAATTAGGAAATGACAAAGAGGAAAGGAACAAGACTCACACACTGTGTTTTGCAGCATCTCAGATCCAAGACACATAGAGTTCTTCAAGATCAGAATCAGAATCAGAAAGACTTTATTTATCCCCAAGGGGCAATTAAGATACAATAGAGCAGCATGATTTTGAGGATAAGGACAATACGAACAGGCAATAAGAGTGAGATAATAAATGCACAGAATATACACAGTTTTAAAATTACACAGTTTTAAAATTAAAGTGACTGAAAGGTGAATAAATAACTGTAAATGACTAAAAGTGAATAAAGTGTCGGTATAAAAAGAGTGTAGAATAGTTTATGTTTCTGGTGTGGATCGGCTGGAGTTAAAAAGCAGAGTGGCTTTGGGGACAAAGGTGGCGCTCCTCCTCTCAGTCCTGCAGGAAATGCAGTGGAGGCGTCGCCCAGAGGGGAGCCATTGAAATGTGGGGTGAAGAATGTGAGAGGGGTCGTTGATGATTTTGGCTGCCTGTCTAAAGCTACGTCCACACTAATGCATTTTTGTTTGAAAACGCATCGTTTTCTCTCCGTTTTGGCTTCCCGTCCACACTGAGACGGCGTTTTCCCCAAGGAAAAACGCAGCTCTCGAAAACGCACACATTTAAAGACAGTGAGTTTGCGTCGCAGTGTGGACAGTGAAAACTGAGATTTTTGAAAACGATGACACAATTTAGTCATGCGATCCAGTCATGTGACAAATTAAACAAAGATAGTGGAGGGCATTGTACAGCAGTTGTTGTGTTTGACAGCCCTGTTAAAGATGAATATCAGCCTGCACGTGCTCCAGAGAGCTTTTCTTCAAATTCTTTAATTTGAAGAATTAATTGCAACTTTGTACTTTTGTGTTACTCACAGCAACAACTCCACCTCATTGTTAGTCCATTTAAAAAAACTCGGTGCTTTTCCTCGACCTTTTGCCACAACCTTTAAACGAGCTGGAAAGAAAATAAGCTGCAGACAGAAATGAGGCAGGCCAAATCTTCTTGAGTTTCACACATGCGCAGGACTGGAATGTAAGCGTTTTCGGCCATTTCAGTGTGGACGCACAACTCTGTGAAAATGACTGAAGACGCTAGTGTGGACGTGGAGCGTTTTCAGGCAAAAACACTGTTTTCAAATCTATCCAGGCTAGTGTGGACATATCCTAAGGGCCTGTTGCTGAAAACCTGTGCCAGAGTTCTGACAGGCCAATGATTTTAGAGCACACTGATGCCGTGTGCTGCAGTCTGTTCCTGTATGAAGGCTGAGGGAGGGGAACCAGCAGGTGATGGAGGTCATGATGCTTTCCAGGAAGGCATAGGAAAAGTCATCATGATGGGTGTGCTGACTCCAAAGGAGTTGAGTTTCCTAAGGAGGTATAGCTGTTGGTGGCACCTCCTGAGATTCTCCTCTGTGTTGGCAGAGATTTTCAGGAGGTTGTCAAAGATGGTTCCCAGGTATTTGTACTAGTGATGCGCGAATCATGAACGAATCGTTCAATACTCGAGAATCACTTTACTGACTCATGAATCATGATTCACAAGCCCAACTGACTCACTGACTCATCCCTGTTGCTGTTAGCAGCAATGTATATAGCTTATAATTAAAATTGTGGAGAAAAACACAACATCCAGTATAGTAACAAAAACATTTCTGCTCTGAACTGGAAGAAAAAACCCTGAGTAGAAGCTCACATCAAGACAATAGCTCCTCGGTTCACAGTAGCATCGCTCTGCTAACATGCTAACAGCACATTTGAGCTACTCACCCCCTCCCTCCTGGCTCACAGCTTCTTCTTCTTCTTGGTTGGCAACCAATGTTAAGGCGCATTACCGCCCCTGGCTCACAGCTCAGTGGACATTTAGATGAGAAAATATATATTTAACACATTTAAGGAAAATACTAATAAAATAAAAATAAACAAAAATGTTTATTAAGACATTTTGATAGGAAATTGCTTAATTTTAGAATTTTTTTGCTCTTTTTTGCTCTATAAAATAGTTGTTTTCTTTTAGAATCACTCGTCTTAGCAGTAGGATTTACATGAAAAGAGAAACAAATTAAGTTTGAGTGAAAATGTACATTTTTTGCACTCTCTGGTCGACTGACTCAGTGACTCAAATGACTCAAAAAATCCAATTCACTTTGGTGAGTGACTCATTAAAACTCGATTCAGTGAAAAGAATCAAATTTACCATCACTAATTTGTATTCCTCAGCTACCTCCTCTGGCTTCCCGTGGATGGTGGTGGTGACTGAAGCAGCCAGATCCCTCTGCCTACTGGAGAAGGTCACCACCATCTCTTTGGTTTTGCTCACCTTCAGTTCAAGTTTGGAGCTGTCACACCACTCTACAAACTCCTGCAGAGCGGGCCCGTGGTGCTGTGAGGGCCTGACAGCAGTGACAGGAGAACTGTGTCGTCAGCATATTTCACCAGGTGACAGTTGGGCTGTGTGGATCTGCAGTCATCAGTGTAGAGGATGAAGAGCAGGGGGGAGAGCACACAGCCCTGGGGGGAGCCAGTGGAGGTGGAACGGAGAGAAGAAAGAGAGCTGTTTACCCGAACTTTCGAGTCCTGTTGGTCAAAAAGTCCAATATCCACAGGATTAGCTGATCATCCAGGTGAAATTTTCCAGGAGGAAAGTTTAGTGGCCAGGATACGAGGCTGCAGAGTGATGCACGCTGATGAGAAATCAGCAAACAGAAGTCTGGCAGAGGAGTCAGGGAGCTCCAGATGTTTGTGGATGTAGTCCAAGATGAAGAGTTTTGCATTATCGACACGTCTGCGTGCACGGTAAGCAAACTGGAGTGGGTCCATCAGGGGGTCAGTTGTTCTTACCATGTGCTGTTTTATGATCTTCTCCATGGCCTTCATCACCTGGGAGGTGAGGGCCACAGGACGAAGATCATTCAGAGACTCTGGGTTGTTTCTTTTGGGGATGAGGATGACTGTGGAGTGTTTCCACAGCTGGGGGACGGTGTGACTGTCAATTAAGTGTTGAAATAGAGTCCAGAACACACTTCCTACGTGCCCTGCACAGTGCCTCACAACTCGACTGCTGATGTTGTCAGTGCCGGGTGAGCTCCTCTCCCTGGTCCTCCTGAGGGCTCTCACCACCTCCTCAGTCCTGAAGGTGAGTGCAGAGCTGCCAGGTTTGAGTGAGGATCTGGACGCCTCAAGCTGGATGATGTTGTCTGTCTCAAACCTGGTGTAGAAAGTGTTGAGGTCGTCAGGGAGGCAGGAGGGGTTGCTGCCCTCCACCCGGATGGTTCTGGGGGTGGTGACCGCAGTATCCACAGAGGCCATGGTTTTGAGGCCCTGTCAGGTTGAGTGGAGGTCCCCTGTGGTGAATCTAAAGGCTTGATTATTAAAAAAAAGAGAGAAAAATCTTCAGCATAATATTTCCCAAGTATCACATCATGTACTGAATTCAAATGAACTAATCAGCAAGTTTCTGTTATCATATCCTAAATTTGACACGTTGTTTGCTTTCATTTTCACAATATGATATGATTTAAAATCCTTATTTATATATGGCAGCCGCAGACTTTGAGAAGCAGAGGTTACATTAATTAAACGTCATCACAGCACACATTTTCTGACTACAACAGGATGTGTGCTCTGTGCTATTACAATACATACATTCATCATCTGCTGTATCAAGGGTACCTTGCTGTACCTGCTTTTTGCCTTCAGACAGGGCTCAGCTCCTAATCAGAATGTCATGCAGTAATTCATATTAATGGACTATGCTGTTACCAAATGTAATCAACCCTTTTCACATTTGCAAACCTCATTTCAATTGGTTAAACATTACGATGTTACCTTCAAAAGCAACCTAATTAATCAGAAGATCTATTGTATTTATAAAAAATAATTTAGAGTGAATAATCAGAGATTTCAGTCTAATCCACCCACTTTAGCGTGGAGCCTTTCACAACTAAGGCAAAGGCTCAATCATTAGAATAGAATAGAATAGAATAGAATAGAATAGAATAGAATAGAATTCAACTTTATTGTCATTGCACATGCACAGGTACAGGGCAACGAAATGCAGTTTGCATCCATCCAGAAGTGCTTTAGTGATATAGATATATTACAATATATATTAGCAATAATATAGATATGTAAGTATATTACAGAAATGGGTCTATTATGTTATAATGTACACGGTATGAAGTATGTTGTGAATATTCTATAACTATAAGTATGTACAGGCTGTAGTGAGTACAAGCTATGTACAGGCTATGAACAGGATATAAATATGAAAGACTATACAGAATATGAAATAAATAACTTTACAGAATCTGAGATATACAGCTATACAGAAATGGGAACTATGCAAGTTGTAAACAGTTGTAGGATTAAAGATTATCGAATGTACAGAATGATTATTTACACAGAGCTATACAGTAGTGCAGTTAAGATAAGTGAGGGTGTAGATAGTTTCTACAGAGGCTATATAAAGTGCTAGTGGTTGTAAGTGGTGGTTCACTCCATGTTATTATTGTGTGTTTGAGGGTACAGTTGTCCATTGTGGGTGTGTGTATGTTCAGTCCATGAGTTTAACGTGGGTCAGATGTCAGGAGGCAGAGTTCAGGAGTCTGACAGCTGTGGGGAAGAAGCTGTTCCGGTACCTGGTGGTCTTAGTCCGGAGGCTCCTGTGGCGCCTCCCAGAGGGCAGGAGGGTGAAGAGTCCATGTGATGGGTGACTGGGGTCTCTGATGATTTTCCCAGCCCTTTTCAGACACCGCTTCCTGTAGATGTCTTTTATGGCAGGAAGTGGTGCTCCGGCGATGCGCTGGGCAGTTTTCACGACCCTCTGCAACGCCTTCCGGTCCGAGGCAGAGCAGTTCCCGTACCAGACTGTTATACAGTTGGTCAGGATGCTCTCGATGGTGCAGCGATAGAAGTTCACCAGGATGTCTGAGGACAGGTGGTTCTTCCTCAGAGTCCTCAAGAAGAAGAGGCGCTGGTGAGCCTTCTTGACCAGCTTGGAGCAGTTGGTCGTCCAGGTGAGATCCTCGGAGATGTGGACTCCCAGGAACTTGAAGCTGCTCACACGCTCCACAGCCGTCCCCTTAATGTGGATGGGTGGATGTGGGTCAGCATTCCTCCTGTAGTCCACAATGAGCTCCTTGGTCTTCTCGGTGTTAAGCAGCAGGTTGTTTGTGTCGCACCACTCAGCCAGACGATCCGCCTCCTCCCTGTAGGCGGCCTCATCGTTGTCACTGATGAGACCAATCACCGTGGTGTCATCTGCAAACTTAATGATGGTGTTGGAACCATCAGCAGGTCTGCAGTCGTGGGTGAAGAGGGAGTAGAGGAAAGGGCTCATCACACAGCCTTGTGGTACACCGGTGTTCATTGTGATGGTAGATGAGCAGCGGTTATCCAGCCGGACATGTTGGGGGCGGTTGGTCAGGAAGTCCAGTAACCATTTGCAGATGAGGGAACTGATTATGGAAGCTAAACGCACATTTGTGGTAAAGCAGATAAGATGAGAAAGATGCACAACATTATTTAAGTCTCTTAATCACATAGAGGCAGTCCACCAAATCATAGCATTATTCAGGACAGACACTGGGACATCATGCTGGACATAAAACCTGTTTTCATTCTATCCTGTACTTTTGCCAATAGAAAAGTTAGGAAAATATAACATTTGAAGATCAATTCAGAAAGTAATACTAAAATATGCTAGTATTAATACTATTAAAAGTCCTATTACTGTAATAGTTGGAGAGTCTCCTAATGTGAGTGTAGCAGCAGCCATTGCAGCCGAGTATACTGCTCTCCAGGCATCTGGTTAGAGAGACCATACCATTGTAACGGGCTGGCGCCGGCGACTACCTGATCCGCACATGTACAGTATGTATGTTGTTCTGTCTAACTGACTAACCTCTACACCATATGGGCCTCCTAGCCAGTCCTTCCTCGCCAGACCACCGTTACAACATGCAAAATGGGAAGTCCAAAAATAGATGGAAATTCATGACACTGTCATGAACCGAAGTTCAGTACGCAAGCTGGACCCAGAAGCAGAGACAACACGCAGGAGTACGAAAAATAAACTTTATTTCAACTAAAGGTGTCCTGGAAGGGTCAAAGGAAAACACGCTAGAAACTAGAAAAACCAAGGGACTGGGGGATGAGTTACGCAGGAACGCAGTAATCGGGACTGTGGGAGGCTGCAACAGAAAGAGGAAGAGAGTTACTGGGGAGCGGGGAAATAGCAGCATACGTGGGGGAGAGTATGAGTCTTACAGTCAAAGCGGGGCCGTGGGAGCCGGAGGGAGGGGTGAGGGTCCGCGGGGGAGCTCCAGGAAAGTAGAGGTGATTGGTACCGGAGGCGATCCAAACTCCAGACGGGCAGGTGGCTCAAAAACACGCCGAGCTGTTACCTGAGCGCAAAAGAAAAGATTAGCGTTTGTTCAGGTAAATGAGGGTTTTCACAACCGCCTTCCCGTGGGTGTACGTTACCTCTGTGGGACAACTAACGGACTGGCGTGGAGCAGCTGGCTGGGCTGGATCAAATAGTCCACCTGATAATCGCCTGAGATGGGATGCAGGTGTGGAGTTAACAGCCACACCCGTGGGCGTGGGCATCCCATCAGCTCCTCGGACACCGGGCCATGACAGACACCAGCTGAAATCTATCAGTAATTAAAACACAATCCTGCCACTTAGTGCAAATTAATATCAGCTGGTTCAGTCAAACTGATGGCCTGTAAAAAGGTCTCGTTACCAAGGGAACATCTCATGGTAAAACCAGGATCTCTCACGATCTTAACGGCCTTGCTGTTGCAAAACATCCTGATGGCACTGGTTACAGAAGAATTTCTAAACTACTGAAGGTTCCAGTGAGTACTATTGAGCCATAATCTGAAAGTGGACAGAACATCATTTCACTATATACAGTTGTTCCCCACAAGATTTCAGACAGTGAAGTGAAAAAAGTTATCAGAAGAGTTGTCCCAGAGCCAACTTGTGGAGAGCTGCAGAAAGACCTGGAATCAGCAGGTACAGTCGTTTCAAAGAAAACAATAAGTAATGCTGTCCATCAATGTTCTGTATCCACGCTCACCACGCACGACTTCATTGCTGAAGAAAAAGCATGTTGAGGCTTGCTTGCAGCTTGGCCGAACAAGATTTAGACAAGTTGGTGAAATATTGGGAGAATTTGGTGTGGTCAGATGAGACGTAAACTGAACTCTTTGGATGCCATAACACGCACCATGCTTGGAGGTCAAAAGGCATCACCCTGAAAACACCATACCAACAGTGAAGTTTGGCCGTGGGAACATTGTGGTGTGGGGCTGTTTTACACCGTATGGTTCTGACATGCTTCATATAATTGAAGATAAAGCACTAAGACATTCTTGATAAAGAAAGGGCAATCGTGGCTCAAGGAGTTCACCTTGTAATCGGAAGGTTGCCGGTTCGAGCCCTGGCTTGGACAGTCTTGGTCGTTGTGTCCTTGGGCAAGACACTTCACCCGTTGCCTACTGGTGGTGGTCAGAGGGCCCGGTGGCGCCAGTGTCCGGCAGCCTCGCCTCTGTCAGTGCGCCCCAGGGTGGCTGTGACTACAATGTAGCTGCCATCACCAGTGTGTGGATGTGTGTGTGGATGAAGTATAAAGCGCTTTGGGGTCCTTAGGGACTAGAAAAGCGCTATACAAATACAGGCCATTTACCATTTAAAAGTCTTCTGCCATCTACCAGGATGATAAAGATGAAATGAAGGTGGACATGATCCTAAACACACAGTCGAGAAAACACTTAAGTAGTTTCAGAGAAAGATAATAAAGCTGCTAGAATGGTCACCTGACCCAGAGCGCCGAGTTCATAGAAGGCGCCCATGGAACCTTCAGGATTTGAAGACTGTGTGGAAAAATGGGCCAAAATCAATCTGAGCAATGCATGTGACTAGTTTCTCCATAAAGGAGGTGTCTTAAAGCTCTCATCACCAACAAAGGATTGGATGGGTTGGGAGGGATTGCTTGTTTCTAACATCTGGTAAGAATTTCATGTTAACGGCACCTTCAGAAATGTATTTGGTGGAAATTTGGTGATGTGTTCAATACTTTTTTTATCTGCTGCACCTTTATTCTTCGTCACAGCTTGAACTCTCTGAGGTAACCTTTTATATTAATTATTTAAGTAGTCTTCATGAATTATTCTTGGGCTTCTTGGAGGACATTCCAATGTTCTGTTTTGGATCTTCTGTTTTGGACCTTCCCTTATATTCTCACTACTTCAGTTGTTGAGGTGTGGGCTTGGGGGAGGTATACAAGTATGCTTTCACTGCATTTGCACAATGTTTGGGATTATTGTCATGCTGAAGAATGAAGCTGTTGCCAATCAGATGCTTTCCAGACAGCAGGTATTACATGGTGAATGAAAATCTGATGGTACTTTTCTATGTTCATAATTTTCCTCAACACCACCAGCTGCAGCTGCAATCATGACAGAGCCTCCACTGTGTTTTACAAATGGCTGCGGACACTCACTGTACCCTTCCCCTGACCTCCTAGCCTCATCATACTGTCTGGTGAAGCAATATATTTAAGCCAAAAAGAAATCTTTGCTGTCTGAGTTTGTGGTGTAGCGAGGAACACTTTGAAATTCTAGAATTATACAAGTGGAGTAAAGAGAAAAGCTGTGACAATATAAGGATTTTTACATTTACAGAAAACACTACCATTACTCTGAAGCTGCTTAAATGGTCAATTATTTAGATTACATACTTTTCGTGTTTAAGGTTTGTTTATCCGTTTGGTTCGTATACCCACAGTGGAAACTGTGAACTGACATAATGGTCCTCAGTTGCACATCTCTGAAATTTTAATCTCCTCCTTGCAATCTTCAATTTGTTTATTAGCACTCTTGCCTCTCAGCAACAAGGAATTTGACTCCAATATCTACCCCGGGTCTTTCTGAGTTTGCAGTGGTTCTCTCCAGGTGCACCCACTTCCTCCCACAAAGACATGCAGTAAGTAGGATAAGGTTTATTTCTCAATTGCCAATAAATGTGAATGGTTGTCTGTCTCTCTGTGTTAGCCCTGCAACAGTCTGGTAACCTGCCTGGGGTGTACAGTATGCCACCTCTCGCACTATGGTAGCTGGAATAGGCTCCAGCCCCCCTGGGACCCTGATAAGAAAAAGTGCAAGAGAATGGACAGATGGATGCTGTGGCAACCTCCATCACAGTTGTGCATCAACAGCTGCAATGGAGGTTGCCACAGCATTTCTCTAAAAAGTTTCAGAAAACTGCTTTACAGTTGACGAGTTAACTGTAAGGGGAAAAGGGCATTACGCAGTGGATTGGACACAATTTACTTATGATCAAAGAAGCATCATTAATTAGATTTAGATTCCATCCATCCATCCATCTTCATCCGCTTATCCGAGGTCGGGTCGCGGGGGTAGCAGCCTAAGCAAAGAGGTCCAGACCTCCCTCTCCCCAGCCACCTCCTCCAGCTTGTCCGGGGGAATACCAAGGCGTTCCCAGGCCAGCCGAGAGATATAATCTCTCCAGCGTGTCCTGGGTCTGCCCCGGGGCCTCCTCCCGGTGGGACATGCCTGGAACACCTCGCCCAGGAGGCGCCCAGGGGGCATCCTTGCCAGATGCCCGAACCACCTCAGCTGGCTCCTTTCGATGTGGAGCAGCAGCTGCTCTACTCTAAGCCCCTCCCGGATGGCCGAACTTCTCACCCTATCTCTAAGGGAGAGGCCAGCCACCCTTCGGAGGAAGCTCATTTCCGCCGCTTGTATCCGCGATCTCGTTCTTTCGGTCACTACCCACAGCTCGTGGCCATAGGTGAGGGTAGGGACGTAGATCGACCGGTAAATTGAGAGCTTCGCTTTTACACTCAGCTCCCTCTTCACCACGACTGACCGGTGCAGCGTCCGCATTACTGCAGCCGCAGCCCCAATCCGTCTGTCGATCTCCAGCTCCCTTCTCCCATCACTCGCGAACAAGACCCCGAGATACTTGAACTCCTCCACTTGGGGCAGGAACTCATCCCCGACCCGGAGTGGGCACTCCACCCTTTTCCGGCTGAGAACCATGGCCTCAGATTTGGAGGTGCTGATCCTCATTCCCGCTGCGTTACACTCGGCTGCGAACCGCTCCAGTGCGAGCTGGAGGCCCTCACCCGATGAAGCCAACAGAACCACATCATCCGCAAAAATCAGAGATGAGATTCTGAGGCCACCAAAGCGAAAGCCCTCCGCCACTTGGCTGCGCCTAGAAATCCTGTCCATAAAAATTATGAACAGAACCGGAGACAAAGGGCAGCCTTGGCGGAGCCCATCACCCACCGGGAACGAGTCCGACTTATTGCCGGCAATGCGAACCAAGCTCTTGCAACGGTTGTATAGGGATTGAATGGCCCGTAGCAATGGGCCAGACACCCCATACTCGCGCAACACCTCCCACAGGACGCCCCGAGGGACACGGTCGAATGCCTTCTCCAGGTCCACAAAACACATGTAGACTGGTTGGGCAAACTCCCATGCACCCTCAAGTATCCTCGAGAGGACAAAGAGCTGGTCCAGTGTTCCGCGACCAGGACGAAAACCGCATTGTTCCTCCTGTATCCGAGGTTCGACTAGCGGACGAACCCTCCTCTCCAGCACCCTGGCATAGACTTTCCCGGGGAGGCTGAGGAGTGTGATCCCCCTGTAGTTGGAACACACCCTCCGGTCCCCCTTCTTGAAGATGGGGACCACCACCCCGGTCTGCCAGTCCACAGGTACTGCCCCTGATCTCCACGCAACATTGCAGAGACGTGTCAACCAAGACAGCCCTACAACGTCCAGAGCCTTCAGGAACTCGGGGCGGACCTCATCGACACCAGGGGCTCTGCCACCAAGGAGTTGTTTAACTGCCTCAGTGACCTCGCCCCCGGAAATCGGTGGGTCACACCCCTCATCCCCAGACTCTGCTTCCTCCCCGGAAGACGTGTCAGTGGGATTAAGGAGGTCCTCGAAGTATTCCTTCCACCGCCCGACAATTTTCTCAGTCGACGTCAACAGCGCTCCGCCAGCACTATACACAGTGCAGGTAGAGCACCGCTTTCCCCTCCTGAGACGCCTGACGGTTTGCCAGAATCTCTTCGAGGCAGTCCGAAAGTCTTTTTCCATGGCCTCTCCGAACTCCTCCCACACCCGAGTTTTTGCTTCAGCCACTGCCCGAGCCGCATTCCGCTTGGCCTGTCGATACCTGTCGGCTGCCTCCGGAGTCCCACAGGCTAACCAAGCCCGATAGGCCTCCTTCTTCAGCCTGGTGGCTCCCTTCACCTCTGGTGTCCACCATTTGGTTCGGGGATTACCACCACGGCAGGCACCAACCACCTTGCGGCCGCAGCTCAATGCAGCAGCTTCGGCAATGGAGACGCTGAACATGGTCCATTCGGACTCAATGTCCCCAGTCTCCCTCGGAATGCTGTTGAAGCTCTGCCGGAGGTGTGCGTTGAAGATCTCGCGGACTGGGGCCTCTGCTAGACGTTCCCAGCACACCCTCACTACGCGTTTAGGTGCACCAGGTCTGTCCAGCGTCCTCCCCCGCCACCTGATCCAACTCACCACCAGGTGGTGATCAGTTGACAGCTCAGCCCCTCTCTTTACCCGAGTGTCCAGAACATATGGTCGCAGGTCTGGTGATACGATTACAAAATCGATCATCGACCTACGGCCTAGAGCATCCTGGTGCCACGTGCACTTATGAACACTCTTATGTTCGAACAGGGTGTTCGTTATGGCCAAACTGTGATTAGCACAGAAGTCCAATAACAAAGCACCGCTCGGGTTCAGATCAGGGAGGCCGTTCCTCCCAATCACGCCCCTCCAGGTCTCGCTGTCGTTACCCACGTGAGCATTGAAGTCTCCCAGCAGGACAACAGAGTCTCCAGGTGGAGCACCTTCCAGCACCCCCCCCAGGGACTCTAAGAAGGCTGGGTACTCCGAACTGCCACTCGGCGCATAAGCGCAGATGACAGTCAGGACCCGTTCCCCGACCCTAAGGCGCAGGGAACAAACCCTCTCGTCCACCGGGAAAAACCCCAACGTACCGGCAGCAAGCCGAGGGGATATAAGAATACCCACCCCAGCCCGCCGCCTCTCACCAGGGGCAACTCCAGACTGAGACAGAGTCCAGCCCCTCTCCAGGAGACTGGTTCCAGAGCCCAGACAATGCGTAGAGGTGAGCCCAACTATATCTAGCCGGTACCTCTCAACCTCACGCACCAACTCAGGCTCCTTCCCCACCAGAGAGGTGACATTCCATGTCCCTATTGCCAGTCTTGGCAGCCGGGGGTCGGTCCGCCAGGGCCTCCGCTCCTGGCCGCCACCCGGCTCACAATGCACCCGACCCCTATGGCGCCTCCTGCGGGTGGTGGGCCTGCGGGAGGATGGGCCCATGTCTCCTCTTCGGGCTGTGCCCGGCCGGGTCCCATGGACTAAGGCCCGGCCACCAGACGCTCGCCCTCGGGCACCCTCCCCGGGCCTGGCTCCAGGGCGGGGCCCCGGTAACCCTATCCCGGGCAGGGTAAACTGTTCCCTCGATATTCTTTTCATGGGGGTCTTCTGAATCGCTCTTTGTCTGGTCCCTCACCCAGGACCAGTTTGCCATGGGAGACCCTACCAGGGGGCAAAAGCCCCCAGACAACATAGCCCCTGGGATCCCTGGGACACACAAACCCCTCCACCGCGATAAGGTAGCGATTCAAGGAGGAGTAGATTTAGATTATGTAATTATTTTTATGTAATCACAGGATGGTCGTGTAGAGGTGTCATGTGATCAGCTGAGATGATACCTCTCCACAGAGAGTGTCCAACATGAAAATATCTTTCTATTTATATCTGTAATTTATATTTTATATACATCACTATATAAAATATAAATTACAGATATAAATAAAATATAAAATAATTAGATTTAGATTATGTAATTATTTTATATTTTATTTATATCTGTAATTTATATTTTATATAGTGATGTTTATCTGCATCATGATTTTACTGGAAAGCACTTTGGTGTACTTTGGTCTTTAAAATGTGCAATATATATAAATTTTGATTGATTGATTAATATTAATATTGTCAATAGTAAATCCATATAATAGACTGGCCAAAGAATCTGCCCAGGAACATGAGAAGCTTCATTTATCTGTTGAAAGAAACCAAAGCAATCCAGAACAGGACAAAACTCCGTGACCATGGTTTTACAGGCACAGCAGGCGTGGATGTTAAAGTTGCCCAGGATTAACAGACAGTTATATAATGATGCATAATGACGAGAAAAGAAGGGGGCAGACGTAATAGGAGAGGAGAGAAGTTAGATTAGTGAAAAAGAGTGAGAAAAGACACCAAACAAAGTGAAAACATGATGATAGGGACAGCAAGGAAATAAGTGAAGGATGCAGAAAAGGGAAGAAAAGCAAGAAAGAGAGAAAAGGAGAGAGGAAAACAAAACTGAGTGGATAAGATGACCTGACAAAACGAGAAAAAAGGCCAGATATAAAGAAATAATTTACTTCATGTAATAAGTAATAGAGGTTCTCCTTGATTTGTCACCTGATTGCTACTAGTAGCCTTTTTACACTGTTAGTTCTTCCAGAAAGCATCTTTGTTGAAGCGTGGCCTTTCTACACTAATTAGCTGATGGAGATGTTGGATTCATGAGCAAAGGCTGGCAAGATCCATCAGAAGTCTGGTCTCTGTCAGCCTGTCTGACTTCCCTAGAAAAAACACAAGTATTACCAGTGCACTGGGTTGTCTGCATATGCCCCCCATTTAACTAACTTTAAAGGATTTCACAGAAATAATAAGTGAGTAATGTGTTCAAATCAGGAGCAGCCTGTAAACTTTGACAATCCACCAAGCTAAAAAAGGAAGCAAATATGGATATGTACACAGCTAATCACTGAAGCAAAAAAAGCAGGAAAGTGTGGAGGATTGCAGATTCTTCTCATGTATGGAATGAGGTGCCAGCGCATTTTTGCATGAATTCATCCCATTTGAACTTAATTGAAACCCCTCTCCTTGGGTAGGCATTACATTAATTCTTCCAGACAGCAGCTCTTATCAAAATGCAGCAGGCCTACGCAGGTAAATAAAGGTCTAGTGTGGGGAGAGGAGGTTGCAGTGTGCTACTAGTGAGCCGTGGGTGCATATAAAAAGATATTAGATCCATTCTAATTATCCTCTTGGAAACATGGTGGCTTGGCCTTCCCTATTTACAGCAGAGGTCAGGGAGAGAAGTATATCAGTGATTATGAAATCAATATCTCTGTACTGAAGGGCCAACTGATTCCAAAAGGCCAATTATCGTGGCAGCTTTTTCTTTACTGCAAAAATATAGTTTGATTAAGAGTTTTAGTTGTGAGCGCTGCTTACATGAAAATTAGAAAGATATACAGATAAGAGCATTCTGATAACTAAATTGTTGACTTGTTTGTATTATTTCTATCACTCCCAGAACCCCATTAACTCTTTGTTAAACATGGCCCAGATTGGAGTTCACAGCAGGACCATATAAACCCTTACATGGCCCTGCAAACTCAAGGACAAACTACCTTCACTTTACAAACTACTGTAACATTTCAAAAGACTGACCTAATGGTGACTGTAGGCCAATCCTGTGAAATGCTTTCACCATAAAACTGGGGAACGGACATTGGCCAGACCAAGAAAGAGTTCACCCCTTTCTTAGTATGGCCATAAACCTCCATCGCAGAATTGGACAGTCTAGTGGCTGATATGGTATCTGTAACCCTAACAGTTTAGTGTATGTCGAAATTTCTTACTAACTTTACTTTTTGGAGTATAACCAGCAAAGGTTAGCTCAGTCCAATTACAGTGGAGTGATTCTTAAGTGATGCATGAAAATTACTTTCTTGAGTTTAATCTGCGGTTGAACTTGTGGTGTCAGAAGCAAGATGGCACTTCCCAATCCAGCACACACGGCTGCAGTCCCAAAAGCAAGAGCTTCATGAGGAGAAGGCATCAACTAGAGAAGATCCAGCATGGGAGACAATCTCCATCCATATCATCCTCATAAGCAGAGCGCCAACAGCTCAACCACAACATGTGGAACAGATGGTGAGCTGATGGCAATGATGAAGGACTCCCTGGCAGGACAACAAAGCAGCAAGGAGGTTCTCTTGGCAGAACTCAGAGGACTGAACACCTCTTTACCACAAAGCGATCAGTTGCACTTAGCTCCTCAGGTGTGAAAACCAAGAACTGGTTCTTGTAGAGAACCACTTGCCAGTTGTCCAGTTGCTTGGAATCATTAGTTTGCCTGCCTATCGATCCCGCTTACTGGTTCTTGCACTCTTGCTACAATCAGCTGATTTCAGTTCATGTGTTAGAGGAGGAAAATAGTGATGTAGTTGGCTAGTTTTATTATTTTTTGCACAAAAGGATGAGAGCGCGATGGTAAAGTGGAGACTGCTCCAGGACAGAAATAACTGCATCACACTGTTAACACAACTTCGACTCTTCACAAGCACCAGCACAGACAGCATGCTAACGCTAAGCTAGCCAAGAACCCAGAGTGATGTTAAAGCTGAGTAAATGCTGACCCCAGCACTGTGATAAAGGGAGCTGTAAACTGCAGTGAAGCTGCTGAACTTCAACAGGTAACAAACTGATGAGCAGTCAGGCTGCAGCCTGTTCATGTTTCTACAGTAGAATCACCGTGGCGATCACTTTAAACTCTCTTTGTAACTGGTCTTTGATTTGTGTTGTTTTGTGCTATACCTAAATACTAAGAGAAGGATGACATGTGTCCTCATTGGAATTGGGATTTGTGTTGGTGTGTGGGGCTGTAGCCTGTAGCTTTATATTGTTATTTATTTTTGTGCCACTATTCTGAACTTGCAGGTGCAAGTGTTGCATTTTAAGGAGAAATTTATTTTGAGCAAAGAAAAGCTAAATTTGAGTCAACAAAATGCATTGCTATGTGCAAAAAATGTATTTCAGTGTTTGCTATTATCCACACACACAATAGCAGCCCCTCTGCTAAATGTATGGATCACAAAATATGATCCACATTTCAAAATGTCTTGATAAATAATTTAAGGTGTTGGATAATGATATTAAGAAGGTGTCAAGAAGGCAAATGATTATGGTTCCTGTGAAAAATATACAGTGTGGAGCAGGGAAATTATTTTACTGCTATTGTTAAATAATTGTCATCATTACCATTGCATTAATAATATAATCTGGAGTTTATATTGCATTCAGGGGTTGAACAGTGTGTGTCTTTCAGAAAGGCTAAAAGTAACAGGACAGGAAACAGGCTTGCAGAGAGTTTGCAGAAGCAGGAAGTTATTTTGAGCAGCAGGCTAAGACGAGGCTTTAACAATGTAACAGATAGCTTTAAGAAGGCCTTAAGATGTTATGCATACAGTTATAATGTTGACCTTGTATTTCAGGTGCAGTTATGACTATTTTATACACAATGCATATCTGTGCTTATTTGAGTTGATGTTCAGGTTCATTAATGGTCTTAAGCTTCATCCAGTGAGAGTGTCTAGATGATCCATGCTGAGGGAAAACTAGAACATAGAAGGAATTGCAGTACATGCTTACACAACAGTTCATTTTAATATCTTTTATATGTTCATATTCTTGTATTAAGGTTTAAGTAGAGGTTCTTGGTTAAAACATTTATTTAGTAGAAGACATACATATAGTCTCAGTGAGCCTCTGGTCTGGTAAAAGGTCAGAAGTGCAACAGGTGAATTGAGAAAGAGCATGTGAGGTCGTGACACACACACATGAGTTAAATTTATTTAGAGGAGAGATTAGTCATGTCTGGTTGTAACTGCAAAAGTGTCTCGGTAAAAGAGGAACCGTCCTTGTTGTCTCGGCAAGAAAGAGGAACAATTCACTTTAAGACAAGAACGGAAAGTACCAGCCATGAAAATAGAAGATAATCTTCTGGGTTAAAAGTCATTGTGGTGTTGATCTGATCTATGTATAAAATGTATCTGTGACGCATGAAGGGGCGTCAGTAAATCAAACCCTGATGCTATAAAATATCTGTTCATGCTTTGATTAAGTCGGAGATCACTTGCTGTCGGCGTACAGAGTGTCTTCCCACACGTGTGTTCATTAAAATCATTGTTTGACCAAGACCTTCTGGACCATGGGTGGTTTGTACTCTCCCTCCTCAATTTTGAACCTTAACAACAGGAAAAGAAATAATAAGCTTTAACGCCAGAAATTCTAAGTGATGTTAAACTACTTTTCTTCATATCCAGAGTGACACAGATGAGGACCTTACTTTGTGTCAAACAGCAGGAAATTTCTACCATGATATAGAAGGCCAGATTCAAATGGAAGCCAAAAAGCTTCCTATTAAGGAAATGTGGAGGAAACCTCTGCTGTGTGCAGAAGCCAAAATAAAGAAGATGAAAGAGAAAGCATAAGATGGAAAAGAAGAGAATAACCAGAGAGAAGTTTTCCAAAGAGAGCATTTGAACATGATAGATGAGGAATGCTTTCCATTTGGAGATGCAGGGCATTGACTAAACAAGAGACAAACAAAAGAAAAAAAAACCCTTCAAGAAACAACACCAGGCTAAACAGAAGAGAAGGGGTGCTTTTAATGTTGAAAAAAGAAGCTATGACTGAAGTAAAAATAAATAAATAAATAAAAGCTTTTAAAACAGAAAGGGAGGCGAAAGAAACAATTTGGAAAGCCTTCATGGATTAGAGGAATGCTTCCCATGGATAAGGGATGCTGCAGAAAGAAAACATGAAAAAAGTAAAAGGTTTCTTTTTGCAAAAGAAGTCAGGGAACAACGCCTAAGAGGAAGGTCTTTGCTACTGAAAATAATTCCACGGTTTGTGACAGTGAGCCCTTTATGAAAGAAAAGGAAGAAATGATGATGATGATGATGAAGGTCTACATTAGAGAAAAGGCAGGTATCCAGAGAATGAGTGATGCTCTCCAGCTGGAAAAGCAAAGCACTGAAAAAGAAAGTGAGAGAAAGAAAACTTTCGGTGCCAAACAGGAAACTATTTGTGAGTAAATAAATAAATGGTAAATGGCCTGTATTTATATAGCGCTATACTAGTCCCTACGGACCCCGAAGCGCTTTACATATCCAGTCATCCACCCATTCACACACTGGTGATGGCAGCTACATTGTAGCCACAGCCACCCTGGGGCGCACTGACAGATGCGAGACTGCCGGACACTGGCGCCACCGGGCCCTCTGACCACCACCAGTAGGCAACGGGAGAAGTGTCTCGCCCAAGGTCACAGCGACCGAGACTGTCCAAGCCGGGGCTTGGGGACAACGACCGAGACTGTCCAAGCCGGGGTTCGAACCGACAACCTTCCGATTGCAAGGTCAACTCCCAACTCTTGAGCCACGATCGCCCCTCAAAAGTCTGTTGAAAGTTGTTTATATGTTAGTCTCTTCCTGAGGACAGCCACAACTCCGCCCCCGCGTTTGCCAATCCTCGGCAGATTTAAATAATCACAGTCAGAAGATAGGAGTTCAGTAAAATAATTGAGCTCATCTGGTCTCAGCCAAGTTTCCGTTAGGAGCATGAGATCCAAATTGCGGTAAGTAAAAAAGTCCTTTAAAATAAAGGTTTTATTAGCTAACGAGCGGACATTAGCAAGGCTAATCCTTAGTGAAGTCCAAGGCTTAGTAGTGGAAATAGGCGCCCGTTGAAGCGTCCGTAGGTTCTGGAAGTTTACTCCTCTCCGACGATGTCGCGGAGGTCGCAGGCATGGGTTTATTGTAGTAATCCCAGCGACAGGAACCAAACAGAGGTAGATTATGGTTGGGGAGGTCCAGTGTTTCACGTAGTCAAATCTGGCTGCCTAAAAGTATTGATCATTCCAGGGACGTAAGAAGGCAACCTTCAGTCTCACCAGTCGACCGCTTCGCCTTCCCTGGCGCCGGCAGCGCCTGGGTTGTAGGCCAAATTTTAATAATATGTATGCATTAAGTCCATAGTAACTACATAAATTGCAAAAAAGTGCAATGAAATACATATAAAATTGAAAATCGTTTTTGGTTTTTGTACATATATTAGAAATGTAAGAGGCTTATCCCTCAAAACTGTAAATACAAAAAAGTTTCATAAAATAGTTTCCAGCCACAGGAAATTTATTTTGAGTGTCTTCATAGTTTTATTTTTGAGATACACTAAGTTTTATATACTGCAGGGAAAACGAAAATAAATATTATAATGCAAACTTGCAAAAAAAGACAGCATGTGCATCAAAATAAACTATTTCCAGCAGTGCAATTTGAGTTCTAAGCATCCCAGAAACTATACAGAAAAGCATAAAGTCAAACATAACTTTTAAAAACACCTGTCCCCTCCAACTACTGACCAATAACCTGCGTCAGCACCACGTGGAAGCTCCTGTCAGGCATCATAGCGGCTAAGATGAACAGGCACATGGGTCAATACATGAGCGGGGCACAGAAAGGGATGGGCAAGAATACCAGAGGCACAAAACACCAGCTACTGGCAGACCAAGCAGTCAGCCTAGACTGCAAGACTAGGCTGACCAGCCTGTGCACTGCCTGGATTGATTACAAGAAGGCCTATGACTCAATGCCCCACAGCTGGATACTGGAATGCTTAGAATTGTACAAGATCAATGGGACCCTAAGAGCCTTCATCAGGAACTCAATGGGGATGTGGCGTACAACACTAGAGGCCAACCTCAAGCCCATAGCACAAGTCACCATCAAGTGCGGGATCTACCAAGGAGATGCTCTGTCCCCACTGCTGTTCTGCATAGGCCTGAACCCCCTCAGTGAGATCATTAACAAGACTGGCTACGGATACCGACTACAGAACGGAGCAGTTGTCAGCCACCTCCTGTACATGGATGACATCAAGCTGTATGCCAAGAGTGAACGAGACATCGATTCACTGATCCACACTACCAGGCTATACAGCAATGACATTGGAATGTCGTTCGGACTGGAGAAGTGTAGTCGGATGGTAACAAAGAGAGGGAAGGTAGTCAGAACAGAGGGGATTGAACTACCAGAAGGCAACATTGCAGACATAGAGGACAGTTACAAGTACCTGGGGATCCTGCAGGCGAATGGGAACCACGAAGAGGCCGCTAGGAAAGCTGCAACCACCAAGTACCTGCAGAGGGTCAGGCAAGTCCTGAGGAGTCAGCTGAACGGTAAGAACAAGATCCGGGCCATCAACACGTACGCTCTGCCCGTGATCAGGTACCCTGCTGGGGTAATAGGCTGGCCAAAGGAGGAGATAGAAGCCACTGACATAAAGACAAGAAAGCTCCTTACCATGCATGGAGGGTTTCACCCCAAGTCCAGCACCCTGAGGCTGTACGCTAAGCGGAAGGAAGGGGGCCGGGGACTGGTGAGTGTCAGCACCACAGTCCAGGATGAGACAACGAACATCCAAGAATACATTAGGAAGATGGCCCCAACTGACCGAGTGCTCAGTGAATACCTCAGGCAGCAGAAACCCAAGAAAGAGGAGGGAGACGAGGAACCATCATGGAAGGACAGGCCCCTGCACGGTATGTACCACCGGCAGATAGAGGAGGTGGCTGATATCCAGAAATCCTACCAGTAGCTGGACAAAGCTGGACTGAAAGACAGCACAGAGGCACTAATCATGGCAGCACAAGAACAAGCTCTGAGCACAAGATCCATAGAGGCTGGGGTCTATCACACCAGGCAAGACCCCAGGTGCAGGCTGTGTAAAGATGCCCCAGAGACAATCCAGCACATAACAGCAGGGTGCAAGATGCTAGCAGGCAAGGCATACATGGAACGCCATAACCAAGTGGCCGGCATAGTGTACAGGAACATCTGTGCCGAGTATAACCTGGAAGTCCCGAGGTCAAAATGGGAGATGCCCCCAAGGGTGGTGGAGAATGACCGAGCTAAGATCCTGTGGGACTTCCAGATACAGACGGACAAAATGGTGGTGGCTAACCAACCGGACATAGTGGTGGTAGACAAACAGAAGAAGACGGCCGTAGTGATCGATGTAGCGGTTCAAATGACAGCAACATCAGGAAGAAGGAACACGAGAAGCTGGAGAAATACCAAGGGCTCAGAGAAGAGCTCGAGAGGATGTGGAGGGTGAAGGTAACGGTGGTCCCCGTGGTAATCGGAGCACTAGGTGCGGTGACTCCCAAGCTAGGCGAGTGGCTCCAGCAGATCCCGGGAATAACATCGGAGATCTCTGTCCAGAAGAGCGCAGTCCTGGGAACAGCTAAGATACTGCGCAGGACCCTCAAGCTCCCAGGCCTCTGGTAGAGGACCCGAGCTTGAAGGATAAACCGCCCGCAGGGGCGTGCTGGGTGTTTTTTTTATATATATATATATATATATACACATATATAATGTGTATATAATATACTTTTTTTTTTTTTTTTTTTTAATAAATAGGACAGGGGGAATGAATGAGAGAAAGAGGGGGAGAGAAAGAAAGAAAACCAAAGGGGAGAAGAGACGGTGAGAAGGGGGGGGAAGAGAGAGAGAAAAAAAAAAAAACTCCTGGGTCACCTGTATGGAGAAGAAAAAACAAACAAACAAAAAAAACAAACAGAGGAGACAGCAAACAACAAAGAGCAACATAATAATAGAGAAAACAAAGCACCATCACAATAAACTAGCTAGTCATAGATATCAATATTTACTAAATAATAAACGATATTGTGCAGCACGCAAGACAGACAGCACACAGTGTGCTTTGAGGCAGCAGCCAAGAAAGCTTTAGTCCGCGTCTGTGAATACCCATGTGTGCATACCTGTGTGGATCAGCATGCTTGCATTCCAAAGGTTTCTCCATGTAATGATCTGCTAGGGAGTGTGGGGGGGCCACAGCCCCGTCCTCCAGGGTGTGAAGCGGGTATGGAGGAGATCAAAACTCCAGACATCCAGAGGCCCCCAGAACACAAGAGACCATGGAAGACCAACAGAGGGGCAGCCGCGCCACTGTTCCAGTAAGAGCTGAGGAGAGTCCCAGATGAGGGCTCGCCCAGCAGCCGCGGAGCAGAAGTCAGGGGGAGTTGCAGTGACGCGCCCGTGAGCTCCGCCGGCCCCCAGCTGTGCCTGAGTGACCAAGCCCCAGGCCGAGAGGCCGGGGGCACCCCACCTCCAATATACTTTTTTTTAACTAACCCTAATCCTTCAGCTGTCTAATTAAAATCCAGTCTGTGTAAATGCCCTGTCCTATATCAAGCCCTGTTTGGCACACAGGGGAGTGGGTGGGCATAAGCTTCCCAGTCTGTGCCAACTCCCAGAGGATTTGGTTTCTGTCATGGTCTCTTGGAAAGGCTTTAATTTGATGCTGTAATAATTCCTTTTAGTAAGGCTACCACGTACTTTACCTCCTCGGGGCATGCACAGGGATTTGTAATTGGCTGTCGTTCCACTACTATTCCACTGCTGCTCCACTATATTTAACCATGCATGCCAGGAAATGCTGAATAAATGCTTCAGTGATAACATTACAGCCTTAGGTTGAGTCTATTTCTGCTTTACATCAAGTTGAAATTAAATTTACAAAAGCGAATTAAATTCAATAACTATCATCAAGACAAAGATCCAAATGTATGTGAACATGTTCATAAAATAAAAGAATAATGTTTATGAGCTTGTTACATCTATCTGTGTGATAAGTCATATTTGTTATTATCAAGTTTATGCTTGTGAAAATGTAATAGAATATTTGACATGCTGTTTCTGATTTATAAACAGGGTTTTATTTATTATTCATTTATAATGAGGAACTCAGGAGAACATAACTATAAGAAGCTAATTTACAGGTGACGTAAACATGTATCACCAACAGCTAAATGTTATGGTGTTCATGTTATGAGATTCCACCAGCAGGTCTGCAGTTTGTAGTAGGCAGGTTTAATATCAGCAGTATTAGTATAAAAAATATTTTGGCAGCTCTACTGTCATGAAAATAAGAAGATGCTGAGAGACTTAGAAGATGCAATTCTTCATATGTATTTATAAAAGAGAAAAAATCAAGTTCTCAAACACACAACACATCAAACACCATACAGATGGACAGCAGAAGACCACACCGGGTTCTCCTTTTGTCAGCTAGAAAGAGACAACTGAGGTGGTCTGTTCCACGGACTCTAAAACAGTAGATTTTTTTACCCCTGTCCTGTTTGGCACTGTCACAAGCAGAGTTATCATTATTATTGTCTCAAGGCCAAGAAAAACACCAATATATACTATTCTTTTTATTATTAACCTTTATTTTACCAGGAAAAGTCCCATTGAGATTAAAAACCTCTTTTTCAAGGGAGTCCTGGCCAAGAGGCGACAACATGTTAAAATTACAAAGTTACATACATGTTATAAGTAACAATTACATATACATATATTCTGGTCATAGTTTATTAGTTATTACAACCAGGATGGACAGAACCTGGGAATGGGAGAAGAGATGGGAAATGGGAAAGAGAAAGAAGAAGGAAAGAGGAGTTAGGAAGAGAGTTAACAGAAGGAAAGGGAAATAGAGGAGAAGAGGGATAGAAAGAGAAAAGACTCTACCACCTGTTGGAAGAAAACAAGCAGAAAGAAAACAACACAGAAGGGAAACCACATAGCAACACACATAGATGTAAGTAATATTAATAATAAATATTGAAAGCTGCCGAGCAGCACACGCGATTAATAATGCATGATATGTTTGGAGGCAGCAGTCAGCCCAGACAGTGTGTGTCTGTGAGTACCTGTTTGTACACCTGTGTGAACACCTGAGTGTGTGTGTGTGTGTGTGTGCGTGTGTGTGCGCGCTTGTATTCACAAGGTTTCTCCATGTAAGGGTCTAATAGTGGGTCTGGTGAGCCATAGCCCCATCCCCCAGGACAGGAAACAGGGATGGAGGAGAGCCAGGCCCCAGACATCTAGAGGTCCCCTATAGCACGAGAGCCAAAGGAGGACCACAGGAGGGGCAATCATGCCACCCACCTGGAAAAGAGCTAAGGGGGGCCCCAGATGGGGGGTCACCCAGCAGCCACGATGCAGAAGCCACAGGGGGCTGGAGCAACAATCCCGCCTATGCCAGAGCAGATCAAGCCCGGGCTCAGAGACCTAAGATCTGAGGCCCCTCCACACCACGGAAGGGGCTTGACAGAGCCAGGGGTAAACAGCCACCAGGAGTGAGCCAGTACACATCTGAGCACCCATGGATGGTTCCCTTTACTCAGGGGTGGAGACAAGCAGACCGCCCCCAGTCCTGCAGCAGCAGGGAGGCCCACCAGCCCAGATCTTGACCAGACAGCCAGCTTCTCCTCCCAGCCCCCCACCCCAGATGGCAAACCGAGAACAGGTGTGTGTTGAAGACCCCGCGCCTCACTCCACCCACTCAAATGTGGTGTTGATGCTGTTCTAAAATAGTAGGTAAAAAAACTTCGGTACTTCAGTGGCCTCCTCACTCATTAGATTTTAGACCAGTAAAGCAATCTTGGAATTTTTCAAGGGGAAATTTGTATGAGCAGCAGACAAATTTGCAGTGTTTGCAGGTTTCAACCTTATAAACAGGACATTTGCATAATGACTGAAACCAGCCCACTGAAGGAACAATGGGCTTGCTTTCTTGCTTTCTTATTATTTATTGTCATTGTCAAGAACAATGAAATTGTGTTTGGGGCTTCCATACAACCCAAAAAAAGAAGAAAATAATAAATACCCCTTGCCATTGCCAGTGTGTGAATGTGTGTGTGAATGGGTGAATGACTGAATGTAGTGTGAAGCGCTTTGGGGTCCTTAGGGACTAGAAAAGCGCTATACAAATGCAGGCCATTTACCATTTACCATTTAAAACCCAAGTGTACATATTTAACCCAGTGTGACTCCAATGCAATAAGACAATCCTTAGCAATAATGTTCGTAGAAATTCAGACAAAGACCTGAGAAACATGACAAAATACAACAATGCAACCCATTCAATATTATTGTACTGTGAGATATGATATCAGATATGATAGTTATCTATTTAAGAAAGAGGGGGGGGGGGGGGGGGGCAGGAGGGGGAAGAGAATAAAGATATGATGCACCAATGCAGACCAGTTCATTGCTATTAAGAAGTTGGATATGGTTATTGTCCGTGAGAGGGGGGCAGAGAGTTCAGGAGCCTCACAGCCTGTGGATACAGGCTGTTGGCCAGTCTGGATGTTCTGGCCTGTATAGACCTGTACCTTCTCCCTGAGGGCAGCAGATGGAAAAGGTGGCGCGCAGGGTGATGTTGGTCCCGCAGGATACTGTGCACCCTCCTCAGACAGCGAGTGGGGAAGATATTACTGATCTCTGGCAGACTTGTTCCAATAATTCTGCCAGCTTCTTTCACCACCCGCTGGAGTGCTTGCTGATCGGGTGGGAGGTCAGTTCCTTAATCTTAATTATGCAAATTCTCATGACCATTGATCAACAACCACTGATCAACAACCATTGATCAATGGCCATGAGTAATCGGATCAGTATTTAAGGTTTGACTCTTATCATCCACTGGAGCATAAACTGGGTGTCATCAGGACGCTACAACACAGAGCGAACACCATCCCCACAGACAGCGGCCAGGGAAGCAGAAGAACATCACACCAAGAAGGCCCTGAGTAAATGTAAAACATTGATCAATAAGGACCAGAATCTCAGCACCTCGGCGAATTTATCCAACAAATAATTAACGCAGGTCTCAAGGCACCAGCAATGTGTACCTAATAAAGTGGTTGATGAGTGCATTTGTATAGTATATGCCTGTGTGCAATTAGCATTGCCAACTGAATGCTCATAATAAAGAGTCATTTTAATGTTACCACTGACAGTGTGCTACTGGCCTTGAAATACTGTCATTAAAAACATTAATGTAATGCTGGACAGTGTTCAGGAAAGTGAGAGAACTAGAGTCCTAACTGACAAATGTACAAACTATGAAATATGTATTATTGCATGATCTGTCTGAGAAGGAAAGACAAGTGTCGTGGGATCAGCTGCAGGGGTTGATAAGGAGACATCTCTGCCATCGCTCCACTACACCAAGATGTTCCAGGATTAATGGAGTGAAAAATCAATGAAGGGTGGCTCACGGCTGATGACCCTGCAGCTACCCTACTGACACCATCCGAGGTGCAACAGGCAACACCGTTTATCTAACACGCAGAAGCCAAGTTTCTCACCATACAATAGAAAGCACCGTTAGGTAACTGTGATACTGATTTGGTGCTACATAAGTATTGTATTGAACTGAATTCAAAATCCTGCTCCTCACATACGAGGTCTTAAATAATCAGGCCCCATCTTATCTTAATGACCTTGTAGTACCATATCACCCTATTAGAGCACTTCGCTCTCGCTCTGCAGGCCTACTTGTTGTTCCTAGAGTATTTAAAAGTAGAATGGGAGGCAGAGCCTTCAGTTTTCAGGCCCCTCTTCTGTGGAACCAGCTTCCAGTTTGGATTCAGGAGACAGACACTATCTCTACTTTCAAGATTAGGCTTCAAACTTTCCTTTTTGCTAAAGCATATAGTTAGGGCTGGACCAGGTGACCCTGAATCCTCCCTTAGTTATGCTGCAATAGACGTAGGCTGGGAAAGATGCACTGAGTGTGCACTCGCCCCTTTTCACTCACCATGTGTTATACACAGCTCTACATTTATTATTATTTATTGTTAATCTCTGGCTCTCTTCCACAGCATGGCTTTGTCCTCTCTCCCTCACCTTCACCCCTAATCATGGCCGATGACTGCCCCTCCTTGCCGGAGGCATTAACCTGTTAAAAGGGAGTTTTTTCTTCCCACTGTCACCATGTCCTTGCTGATGAGGGCTGATATGATTGTTGGGGCTTCTCTCGGCTATTGTAGAGGGTTTAGCTCGCAATATTAAAGGTATTGAGGTGACTGTTGTTGTTATTTGGCACTATAAATAAAATTGAATTGAAACTGTTTTCCACTGATCCCTCACGCGTTGCCTCTTGCTTTGGTATCATGTGTGTATTGTCCCAGTATTCTCTTGTCCATTGTCTTTGTTATCCCTGTCAGGTGTGTTCCTTGTTTTCATGGAAGAGTTCATGTTTCAGATTTTTGTTCCTCACCTGCTTTTCTTTATATTTTTGTAAAAGCTTATCAATAAATCTGTTTTAAGTAAATATTTTCTTGCATATTATACATTTTCTGCAGAGAGTGCCACAGAGTTGGTGTAAAGAATCATTATTTTAGGACCAACTAGAAAATGGCTATATGAAACTTTTTGTCCAGCATGAAGTCTTGAACTTCTTTAAATGTGTTATAGTAGAAGAGACCCTGGAGATTTGCTTCTATTTCTGTCTTCGTTTTATTTGTCACAAAGGAACATTTTTTTTAAAAATAATTCAAAGTCTGTGCCATCACTGAATCTCCCCGTCCTCGCTGGGGATAATCAGAGTCTGTATACATGAACAGCGTTTCTAGGCCAGAACCTCCTGCTGCTAGCAGGCTGTTTTCTGTGGGCCTCACACTGGTTTTCTCAACACCTACTAGCTTATGATAGCATTGATAATGTGCACTGATATCATCAAGGATGATACTCCAGGATGTTTCCAGATAAATCTACATTACACTGGCCTCATCACATCTCGTGACCTCAACTCACATTTAAACAAACTTGTCTCCATCTATTAACCCACTCTAGGCACAGACAATAACATTAGAGGCAAAACTATTGCTGAGTTATGGGGTTGACAGTCAACAGAGATGTCTTGGACACTAAAAAGGTGAATAATTGAATTTATATTAATAAATCTCAAAATGCTGTAAATGCTTATTGGACTTTGAGGTTATATTTGTAGAATATAACCTGAAGAATTGTCACAGGTTATGGTGAAAAACCTACACCACTGGCCAATGTTAAAGCTTTATAAACTTTAAGTGTTCACCAGCAGAGACGGGCAGTTGTAATCTGTAATCTGTTGGGCAGCAACAGACGTGTGCAGATCTGAAATATCTACTCATCCAGGAGAGAGTGCGACCACGCAGAGTTTAAAGCTTGGAAGTAATCACATTACTTTGAGTTTGATTCTGTACAAAGTGACAAAAACATTAGCATCCACTGTTCACTCTGCGTGGGGAGTAAACGTCTTTCTACAGAGAAAAATTAAACTTCAAATCTGAGCGAGCAGCGAGCACGCTGCCACGGGAATGTGACATTCACAGAGAAACCCCCACTGACATGACCGCTGTGGGCAAACCTCCACCCGGCCCACTCCTGCTAAACAGGTGACAGTAGCTTTAAGAGTGACAGGACTCAGTGCTGCTGAATCTTTGATGTTATTTATTTTCTGCTGTGTTTTACTTGCATCTATTTCAAAGAGTGAGTGTAAATACAAAACATTATTATATTTTATCTGCTGGAATGTGCAGACAATAGGTTTAAATGTTAAACACAGTCAGAGAACGTTGCGTATAGTTTAATTTTTGCTTGATGCATAAAGTTAAAAGATTAAAACTAATAAAACAAGTTTTTAAAAATAGACTTTTCCATTTGATTACATTTTATATGATCTATTATGCAGAAAATATAGAACTGGGCTGAAAGGTCTGTTGCTTTATTACGTATTCAGGTTGTGTATCGTGGTTTTTTAAAGTAACTAATTAAAATAGTAACTAATTACTTTTGAAAATAAGTAATCAATAAAGTAACGGGATTTCTGTCTTGGAGAAATAATCAGTAATTAGTAACTAATTACTATTTTCAAGTAACTTGACCAACACTGTTCATCAGTAAAAAGCTGAGATATCAAGTAACCATTTAATTGTTGTGCATTTAAAATGTTTATGAGCGAAGGAAAAGTTTATCAGTTCAATAAAAAGTTCTCAGCAGCGGGGGTGTTTTTGCGTCAGCAGTGTCAGCTGTGTCTTTTATCAGTTTTATGGTCAAAATTCAACCTTTGAGTTTGACATTGTGAGTCCCTCCTTTCTAGTCTATAAGCATCACCAGTTATTGTTTGTTATGCGAGAGTGCTTGAAGAATCATTTAGTATTTAAAGACAAATAAAGTTTACTTGTCTCATTTCCTCCGTCCAGCAGATCTGTTGCCCACCACTGATACTTCTGTCATGCACCCTGTGTGGACAGCTAGAGGCCACTCTACTGCATATTGACTTACTCTACAAACTCAGGCATTTAATTCTAAAGCTGTCACCTTTTCTTTGTTTCTCCCCTCCTGCCAAGTTCATAAAAGCATATAAGATGAATTTCAACTACCACTTTAACACCATAACACAAGGAGTTTAGTAGAAACAACTGAGTTGTGTAATACACTTGTTGCCATGGTTTGAGAGCTGTTGACCTCTCTGCAGATGAAGCCAAATGCTTCCATTGACCTGGACACTCCCCAAAGTACCCATCTGCTGCTGACTGCCTGGCCATCTAAACCTTTCATACAGAATGTCCAAAGAGCCTTTTCTAGCCACTCGGCACAATAATAACAGTATTAGTTGATCATATTCAGGCAGCTGGAGGTACTGAGGTAATAGGCTTGTTTCTGACTGAGATCTGTATGTATGAAATTCTTTGCTTTGCTCTGACACTACAAAGCACTCTGCACTGGACAAAGCAACTGTAATGCCTGCATGGCAGGTATAGTCTGTGTCTGGTATTGGGCAAACATTCTCTCCTTTGAGGCTCCACATTTAGATCTGTAATGTTGTGTTAAAATACTGGTATTACTGACATAGAAATAGGATGTGGGGCACTGTTCTAAAAATCTGGAGGGTAGAGTTACAGGCTGGAGCCTCTGCACCATTATTTAACTTCCTGAGACGTTGGCAGGATGCAATGGCTGCAGTTTTGTCCGCCTGTACTGTACCTCCTTCCGTCCAACCGCACACTTTGAGTTCGCTATGAGCCCTTTCTGCCTCAGAGACTCCAGCACCTCAGCCGCCCACTGCACATGCTCCATCCAGGTGTTACTGTAGATGACGTCATCCAAATAGACATCGGCATATACGGTGGGTGGCTGCACCACCTGACCCGTGAGATGCTGAAATGTTTCCAGGCTCCTAACAAGCCAAATAGAAGCTTGACAAATTGGTACAACCTGTATCTAGCGGAGAAGGCAGTGTTTTCCTTAGACTCTGGAAAGAAGGTGGTGTAGCTAGTAGCCCTTGGTCAAATCCAGTACAAGCAATGCCTAGCAACCCAGAGCATGGGGTAGGTATCAAACTGAAACCTCATTCACCTTGCAGCAATCCACACAGAACCGGATAGACTCATCTGAACTATAGAGCTATACCCAGCAACGTGGGGGTTCTATTACCCCAATTTCTAGCATGGCCGCCAATTCCCTCTAAAGTATTTGTTGCACATGTTCAGGCTATCTGTAGGACCAAGAGCACACCATCCCCTGGATACCCAATTCTATAATTATAGAATTATAAATTGATTCAGTATTTAATGAATCAATATCACATTACTCAAACTAAAATCGATTTGAATCGGGGAAATCGATTTTTTATACCTACCACAATCAAGCACCACTCTGTTGCCCTGATTTCTTTCCCAGGTCCCTCACCAGGGGATGTGCTTGTGTAAACTTGCTTATTCCAGGTAAAGCTGGACTGTGCATCACATGCTGCCCATGTTTTGATGCCATATTTGGCAGGTTTGCTCGGCATATATTGACAAAATAGACACCAGCCATGAAACACAAACAAGCATTGGTCAACAGTCACATGGAGGCCTAGATCGTACAGCAGGGGTAAACCCTGTATCCACTTGTCCCACATGACCCTTATTGTCATTCAAAGTACAATATTTTCAATCGATGGTGTCATGAAGAGCTAAAATGATGACTTGATGTCCTAAACATGGCTGACTGCGTATCTGGTGGGGTGTGGAACCATTCTGATCATATTTGCAGCACTCAGTTTTTGGAGTTGGGAAAGGGACCATATTACTGGAGGGGACTGTTTCTGCTGGTGGCTGAGAGACAACAGGAGGGTCAACACTCTCGTTCTCATCAGATGAGAACTGCAAGCCACACCGCGAGAAGCATCAAATTTCTCATGGGTGCAATGTCTTCAACATTTCACAAATTACCATGAGAGAAAGGCCTATGCACATAGACTTTGACCTCATCGTGTGTAGATCCCAAAGTAAAACTCGCACAAAGGCAGAAAAATGTATTATTTTGTCAAATTTATGAAGCCGTACATGGTCCTCTTTTGTAAATCTCAATGAATGCACTTTATGGATCATATTGTTGACTTCCAGACCGATCTTAAATGGATGTACACCCTTCCTTTTTCATGACTTATAAAATTGTTGTTTTCATGTCACATAAATAAATATATCTCTGAGAAACAGTGAGAACAAAGCACAATGTCACTGAGTGTGAAGAATAAAACACATGAGACGTAAATATGTACCTGTGCATCATGGGCAGAAGAAACATGACTAAATTTGGCTACCATGCTTTTGTTTTTGACTTTTATTTTATTTTATTGGTGATTATTATTGTTTTTATTTTAAAGAAAACAACAAAACAGTCATCCTGCTGTGCCCTCCGGATTATTTCATCTGAGCAGCTCCTTTGATAGAATTGAGCGCTACAGGTTGGTGGTAAATGGGCAGCAATGTGGTCATGTGGTCATCTGGACAAGGCATCTGGAACTGTGTTGTACTTTTCCCTCCTTTATTCCTTAAAGTGAATCCCTGTAGACATGCACTAGGTGTCTGGACATCAAGGACCCATAATAGTGTTGAATTATCTGTGAACACAGTGAAAAATTCCCATTCCAAGTATGTCCATCATTGCAGGGCCAATAACACAGCATAATAGTTACCTTCTCCACTATTCAGGATTCACCAGGACATCCTCCTTGTTCCTCTGTCTTCTTCAGGCCCATGTCACTAACATCAGTGTAAACCACAAAGGGCAGGTCAACGTTTACATGTTCTCGGATGGGTGGGGCGACCAGACAGTGCAGTGCAACACTCCTGTGTCCATTTCCATTTGCTGCTCGGCGTTTTAATGTATTCAGTCATTCAGCCATTTATGAGAAATTGGGGACAAACTGGCGCTACCATCTGGCCACGCATAGGAAAATTTGGAATGTCTTGATGATGCAACTGGGAATTCAGCCACTTTCTTAGTTTTATCCAGATCCACCTGAATACCTGCAGCTGACACAATGCGACCCAGGAATTTGAGGGATGTTAAGAAAAAGTTAGCTACAGTTTTTGAAAAATAAACGGCCTGGATGTCCTCCTTCTGCTCCTATGATAAAGAATTGATGATGTCATAGGTAAGAACCGGGTTGGAAGTGCATTTTTAGACTGTTAGCCATGAGCTTAAATTGGTATAATTTCCAGGCCACAGACCTTGATTTGGCTTTTCTATCATCCTTTTCAGCACAACCTCACGTGTCTGAATTTACAGTCATGTTACACCTTGCATGTTGCACCTTAGAACACACATGCATCAACACTACATATGAGCGGGTCGAGAGAGGTTTGGAGTCTTCACACACCCCCGTTCTCTGCTTGGAGCGGGGGGCTAGGAGGAGGAGTTGGCCGTCCGACTGCGGTCTGGAGTGTGGGGCCTCACTGCTGCTGCGGAGTCGGGGCGGTCTGCCTCTCCCCACCGCAGGGAAAAGGGAAACACCACCTGGGTCTGGGTGCAGTTCCCCCCTCCAGGGGCAAGGGTACCTAGACCCGGTTTGTAGAGTACGCTTGGGGAGTGTGATCGTGTGTACAGCGTCTCTTTATGTCTGTCTCCATGTTGGTTGAGTGTGGAGTAAGTGCATATGAGAGCATGAGGGTGGGAATGGATGTTTGTGTCTGTGTGTGCCTGTATGTCTGTGTCTATATGTCAGGTTGGGTGTCAGACGCCACCTCTCTGGGGACATCTCAGGCCTAAATTGTTGTTCTTGGCAGCACGGTGGCACGGTGGTTAGCACTGTTGCCGCACAGCAAGAAGGTCCTGAGTTCAATTCCACCATCAGGCCGGGGTCTTTCTGTGTGGAGTTTGCATGTTCTCTCCGTGTTTGCGTGGGTTCCCTCCGGGTACTCCGGCTTCCTCCCACCGTCCAAAGACATGCAGCTTGTGGGGATAGGTTAATTGGATAATCCAAATTGCCACTAGGTGTGAATGTGAGTGAATGTGAGTGCGAATGGTCGTCTGTCCCTGTGTGTTGGCCCTGCGACAGACTGGCGACCTGTCCAGGGTGTACCCCGCCTCTCGCCCTATGACAGCTGGGATTGGCTCCAGTGCCCCCCGCGACCCTGAAAAAGGATAAGCGGAAGCGAATGGATGGATGTTTGAATCTTCTAAACTGACTTTAACTGAGGTAACTGCCGTTCCTTAGATCTGCTGGGTTCTTTTGTGACTTCCTGGATGATGAACTCTTGGACTAATTTCTTCTGTTATTTCAGGTATTACATTACACTTGCTTTCTGATTAGTTAATTCCTTTAATTCTACCAATGCTAAGGGTAAAAATCATACAAAATATGCAATTTTTTTAATAATGTCTCAAGAGAATACACTGCTTAAAAAAACCCTAAGAGTTGCTTATTCCATACCTGTTGAAATTTGACATTGATAAATGCTATGAAGTAGTTTCCAGTCCAGATGAACTGCCATTCCTGGATAATGATACGTCCCGGATGTTATCTTCACTATCTGATTCTAAACAAATCTTTCTAATTGTCTCTGTGGGCTAATTTTCTCTTCCCACGTTGATTTCACCTTCCTCTGTCTCTTCTTCACTGTGTTGCTAGGACAGTGTTTCTACATCTGGTGCTGTAGAAACACTGTCACGTAAAGCAGTTTCACCCCAGTTCTTTTTATTCCTCAGGCCTCCAGAGACGACACCGGAACTCAGTAGTTACCTCACCAATCCTTTATTCATCTTCACTCATGCATCTTCTAGAAGGGAGATGTACATGACCCGGCAATGCCTCTGCAAATCTCAACTTCCTTGTCTGTTACAAACAGTTTTATAGAAGCGACCCCCCTCCTGCCGGTCATAAAAAAGGGCTCCCCTCACCCAAGCTACACCGAACTTCTTTACAAAACGTGGTTATCAGGGTACAAGCACTGAGACCCCCACCCACTTATCCCTGGAAACAGACATAAAGAGACGCTGTACACACGATCACACTCCCCAAGCGTACTCTAAGCCCCGGGTCTAGGTACCCTTGCCCCTGGAGGGGGGGAACTGCACCCAGACCCAGGTGGTGTTACCCTTTTCCCTGCGGTGGGGGGAGGCAGACCGCCCCGACTCCGCAGCAGCAGGGAGGCCCCACACTCCAGACCGCAGTCGGACGGCCAACTCCTCCTCCTAGCCCCCCGCTCCAGCAGGTCGCAGAGAACGGGGGTGAGAGAAGACTCCAAACACCGAACTTCTTTACAAAACGTGGTTATCAGGGTACAAGCACTGAGACCCCCACCAACTTAACCCTTTTGGAATTCCCCCTGAGCTATAGCTTCTCTTTGTTCTATTTTCACAGCCCAAGGTGGGGAAGGGTCTCCTAAAAGTCTACTCCTAACTTTATGACACGTTTAGGCCTTTACTACATCCAGGGCAGTGTCAGTGTCTCTACAGTACTCTACATTCTATCCAACACATTTCTAAATCCTAAAATGCGCTACAAATATCTTTCGATTTGAGTCTGTGTAGCTTCAGATCCGTATCAAGGTGAACATCTTTAGCCTTTCAACTCAAACAGTCCTAGCCAGAGCAATTAGCCATACTAAAACAGGCCCACAAAGACCTGCCCACAGTAACTTTAGCCCTGAGAGTAATTCAAATAAAGCTTACATTTCAACTGATATTGAAAGTGGGGGTTTTTCAGTGAAAATATGCTTTACTGCTAACAGAAAGTGCTACCGAATTTGAGATTACTTAATTAAAATCGCTAAATTTTGTTCTGTTCCATGTTGTACTCTAATATGATCTGTGATTACCTCCATTACATGTGACTATTCAGTCACATATGAATACACTGTCTTATTCAGTTTATGCCATGTTCATATCATGACTCTTTATGATTTCAACATGATGTCTTTTTAACTCTGTACCATAGGAATATGTTTTCTTACTTTCCTTCATGACTCTGGGATTGTCACAATATACTCAATATAAAGTCATACATACTAAAGTCAGACATTCTCTGGAAATTACTGTCTACTTAGTGTTTCACTCACTCTCCCCTCACAACCTCCTGCTCACACAGACACACATCATTTAGCATAAACAGGCCACTCTATAGTGTCGTGTAGGGGTGTGTGGCAGGCAGAGAGGACCCGAAATCCAGGATTTGGCAGACTGGCTTAACTGAACTCAAACTGCTTTATTGCTGGAGCTCAGGAACAAAATACCAAGCCACAAGACACAAGCCAAAACAAAAACACTAGAACTTACCAATTACATAAGTCAGCAAACTGACATGTGTGTGCGCACATACACACAAGGAGGGAATGACAACAACGTGAGAAAGAACTGAGGGAAACTGAGGACTTAAATAGACATGAGGTTATCAAGGAAATAGACACAGCAGGGGAAAACAAGGCACAAGCAAGAAGGAAGCAAAACTAAACACAACACACATAGGACATAAGACTATCAAAATAAAACAGGAAACAGAACTTGACAGGCCAAAGTAAACAGAAAGACAAAACGGATTAAACATGGGAGATATCACAGAAACACAGAGTAGGCATGGGGAACACAGGGGGGCAGGAACCAGTGAATAACTAACCAGAGCAGAGTGAGAACATAACCTAGGCAAAGATAATAGCCGAACTGAAAACTACAACAATGCCAGACCGAAAAAATCTAACAGACAACTGAGTCCAGAAAATGCTGGCTACAAAACCCAGGATCATGACACAGAGACTCTCAGTGACAGGCCTGCATTCAAATAACTTATTCATTACACTGGTTAAACTCATACTTTTATATTCTGATCAATATTAAATATGATTAACTATCAGCAAAATCACATGTAAATTATCCGTCAGTTTGGCTTCGACGAGGCGCCTCTTTCTCCCTCATCTTATCTTTCCTGTTTGGCTTCTCATGTCCTTGTTCTGAGGCAATGTGTCGTCCAACCTGGAAATATCGAGGTCTCTATTCATGCATGTTCTTCCACTTGTTTAATTGCAAGTAATTTAACACACACACATCCAAGACACTTTGCTTGTGTGCCAGGCAGAGTTAGGCAGTAATAGTAAACAGTAAAAATATCGCGTTACTGTAATTCAATTTCCTTTTTCCAGTAACGAGTAAAGGATTACTATTGGAAAGAAAGTAATTAGATTACTGTTACTTTCAAGTAAGCAGGCTGCGTTGCTAAAAGGTGATTTTGTTTGTGAGAGTGTCTCATCATGATAATATGAGCGTGGCACGTCCGTGGTAGCAACAAACACGTGTGTAGATCAGCAACAGATAACACGGAGCGCAGTGTCCGATTTCCACTGTAGGCTCAGAGTCATTGCGACGCATCGCAGACAAAATACCGACTAAAAGCGGTGCTACGACTGCGGCCGTAATGTTGTGTCATATGCAAATCTCAGTGTGCAGGCGCCTCCCTGACTGGTGGATCCAGAGGATGGACCATACGGACTGGCTAACCAACTGGAGACAGCTTATATGATGACAGCGCCATGGACGGCCAGCCATTCATCCTCAGGTTATCCCAACCAGCAGACCTTCTGTAACATGCCCAATGCTGTTCACCTGCTACAGGAGTAAGGGTGGACTGCCTTTTTGTTTGATAATAGTTTTCTCCTGTTTTTCATACTTAGGGAGGCAAGTTGCTGTCATTTGGTTTGATTCTTTTGATTAGGTAAGTTTGGTAAATCCTCGAGACAGGCTCCTTTTGTTTGTTGCTTTGGCGTTAGGTCCACCCCAAAACTTTAACCAGCTCCTTTTGTGTCAAATAATCTTACGAATCAACCTATTGTAAATAAATCATTATCAAACTTTACCAATTGTGTGATGTGGCTGCTCGGGGTCTGACGAGGATGGATCACCCTTATTTTGTGGTCTGGCCAACCCTAGATGGGCCATAACAAGCTGCCAGAGAAAGTCATTTGCAGGATATCTTGAGAGAGAATACGACATAATGAACTCTCAAAGAGGTGGACTTTGTTTCCACCACTGCTGACATCTGGACGGTGAATAATAAAAGTTTTATGGGTGTAACAGTTCACTGGATTAATTCCAATTTACAGCGCAACAAAGCCGCCCTAGCATGCAAGAGACTTGGAGGCAGCCACACCTGTGACGTAAGTGGAGCAAGGATTGAAGAAATCCATTCATCATATGGGCTGCACAGCAGAGTCGTTGCCACTGTATCGAATAATGCATCCAACTTTGCCAAAGCATTCAGAGTATGTCAGCCCTGTGATTTGGAGTCTGAATGTGGAACTGACTTTTACTGATGTCAAAGAAGCTCTTTCAGCCACATCTGTTGATGGACAGGTTAGCCTCCCTCCACACTACAGATGTGCATCGCACACAATTAACTGATTTCAACAAGCGATGTTGACACCAAGGCTGTATGTAGGAGTAGCATTGCAAAATGCTCTGTTCTTTGGACTAAAGCTAATCGATGGACATTAGCCTCTGAACAGGTGGAGGGAGCTAAGTGTACCCACATCCACAAGGTGGAATTCCCTGTACGAGGCCATTTCCAGAACCAACACATTTACCTTGAATGAACTTAATCCCCTGTGTGTAAAACTGGGAATCAAGTGCCTTAATTGATGGAAGTACCAATTCTTGAAAGAGTACTGCACTGTGACGAAGCCCCTGACAGCAGCTCTCGACATCTTACAAGAGGATAGGTGCACATATGGGGCTTTACCACCAACACTCACAAGCCTGATGTGACCTTGACCAACACTGGTGTCAGGTGACGCTTGGTTCAAATAAAGAGGAAATGTTTACAGATGTTTTTGGAGATGAAAACACTGTGGTCCATAGAGATTTTGTGCATTTTTGTGTGTGTACAGTACTATCGAAATGTAGTTGTGCAGAGCGGAGACATACTTATTTCAGGGATTCAGTTATGACCAGCTCTTCTGATGTGCTCGCCTCAAAGCTTGATGCTCTTTTTATGAGCCAAGAGAAACTTTTACTGCATCATCATTTGCTTCCCCTTAAACTACTCACAGCTGGGTACATGTATATTACATTGTGTTCGATCTCTGTGAGACAGAGGGCTGCTGGGCTCATGGCGCTCTACTGGAATGGAAGAAGTGGGGCATCTTCTTTTGGCTACATTCTACGAGCTTTACAAAAAAACCTTTAATGCATATAATTCACTCCTAAAATGAGGAGAGAGAAACCCAAAAAGAGACTCTGAGGGTCGTTGAAATGAGATGCTGATGTTCTGGGTAGTTTGTCACTGTTCTCCTTCACAGACACACCCATGTAAACCATTCATGGCTCTCTCTTCCCTTCATGCATCATTACTGACCCGTGAGCTTCCTACAGGAAATAATCTTAAAA
This sequence comes from Maylandia zebra, assembly GCF_041146795.1. Taxonomy (NCBI): domain Eukaryota; kingdom Metazoa; phylum Chordata; class Actinopteri; order Cichliformes; family Cichlidae; genus Maylandia; species Maylandia zebra. The sequence continues at coordinate 48,549,968 of NC_135188.1, read as the reverse complement.
AAACCCAATATTAATACAGCAAAATGTGATTCTGAAGCAGAATCATTTTTCCATGCCACTTTAACAGTAACTGTGCCATACAAGTGGAAACGAGTGGAAGGTGGAATAGGTGCGATTAAAAATGAAGTCAGGAATCAGTCTCTATCATAAATAATGAGCAGAGCAGTGCAGAACCAAATTAAAAGCACACAGTATTATTAATGTATCACAGAGCAAATTTACTCACAGAAACACAATTAGGTTCCTGGACAGTGTGGCAAAAACAAGACTAGAAGACCGTGATCACTCTGACATGCTACAGCGCTACATGCTACTGATGAGATTGCAACTCATCAGTAGCATCAAAAAAGGAAGCTTTGAAGATAACAAAGCCTGGATTTAGTTGGAAGACAAACATTAGCTTATTCTGCCGTTTGACTGAGCTGCATGTATGATAACGTTCCATCACACAGGGCTTGTCTCGTCCTCTTGTCTCGACTGTGAGCATCAGCATCTTGTTCCCCTCCAGTGTCCACTTCCCCTAACGACGTTGTGCGTTGTCCCCAACATGGGCGATCAGGATAAACATGGGCAATCGTGAGGATGGTTATGGTCTTTGCAGCATCCAGTAAAGTAGATTTCTTCCCCAGAATATGATCCCTATGAGTGCCACCGTCATGGTGCAGGGTCGATGACTCAGTGTTTCTAGTTTTCTTATGTTCTCGTTTTACTTTTGTTTAGCGTCCTTGTTCTTCCTGTTTAATCCTTTGTATTTCTGGTTGTGAGTTCTTGTTTATTTAGCCTGTTTCCATCTTTCCCTCCCTTAATAGGTCACCGTGTGTGTTTAGTTCTGTCTCCGTGGTCATTCCCCATTCTCCATGGCGCAGTTTGTTACTCTCTGTGCTCCACGTTCCCTCTTTCTCCCCAGTCAGTCATGTCTCAGACATGTGACAGTAACATGTTGCTCCATGTCTCAGCAACAAGTTGAACTCTTCGTGGTTCCCGTTTTACTTTGACAGTCTCCTGTCACGTGCTCAGTGCTTTTGCTTCCTCCCTGTCTCGTTTTGTCCCAGCTGTGTTTCCCTCCTGTTTTCCATCCCCTTATTACTCCCTTGTGTGTTTAAGCCCTGTCTTTTCCTCTGTCCATGGTCGTGTTGTACAGCACATGTCACTGTGTGTCTCCCTGTGCCTTTGAGTTTGTGCCACAGCGTAATAAAATTGCCTTCCTAAGTTCATCCCTCTAAGTCTCATAGTCCTGCATTTGGGTCCTTCATGCGGCCTGCCAAGGCACTAGCCCTGACAGCCACTTCCTCCAGAGTCATTACCACATGTGATTAAGGACATAGGACAGGAGATGACTGTTAATCTGGTGATGTATCACAGACTGATGAAGTAAAATTTTTAATTCCAGTAAATTATTTTATCACTAAAATCTCTGTGTTGCTGCCTGCTTTTTTTTTCTTTTTTCTTTTCCGCCTGTCCCGTTTGGCTCTTTTTCATCAGAATTATTGTCTAAAGGCAAAGAAAGATGCCCAACGGCTTTACTTTACCAAATGGACCATCCCAGCCTCGCCATATTGGTCCATTTGATTCACCTTTGCTTTTATTGTTTATTTTATTTTCATTTGCTGAACACAGGACAGACTTGACTGGGGAAAGAAAAGGGAGAAAGAAAGAGGGGAAAAAACAGCGAGGAAGAGGGACGGGATAAAGGGCAAAAACCAACAAAACAAACAGACAAAAAATACATCGATCGATCACCTGGATCACCTGTTGAGAAAGAACAAAGAGAAAACAAGCAAAAAAAAGAGAGCAACAGAATAAACAACATCACAATGATATATGGGAATATGACAGTAAATACTAAATATTAAACATTATTGTGCAGCACATAAGATCAACAGAACACAGTGTGCTTTGAGGTAGGAGCCAAAAAGGGTGTAGTTTGTGGGTGTGATCACCCGTGTGTACACCTGTGAGCATGAATGCGTTTGTTTTTAAAAGGTTCCTTCATGTAATGATCTGCTAGAGGGTGTGGGGGGGCCACAGCCCCGTCCTCCAGGGCATGAAGCAGGTATGGAGGAGATCAAAACTCCAGACATCCAGAGGCCCCCAGAACACAAGAGACCAAGGAAGACCAACAGAGGGGCAGCCGCGCCACTGTCCCAGAAAGAGCTGAGGAGAGTCCCAGATGAGGGCTCACTCAGCAGCCGCGGAGCAGAAGCCAGGTGGGGTTGCAGTGACGCGCCCGTGAGCTCTGCCGGCAGCCAGCTGTGCCTGAGTGACCGAGCCCCAGGCCGAGAGGCCGGGGGCACCCCACCTCCGAAGTGGCCCGAGCAGCCACCAAGGAGTGAGCCGGTGTGTACCTGGACGCCCATCCACGGACACAAAGAATCACCAACGATGTCTGAGGGCGTCTGCCACTGGCAGGGGGAGTGGTGGGGGGAGATAAGCCTCCAAACCTTGGAGGGCCTGAGATGTCCCCAGAGAGGTGGCGTCTGATACCCAACCTGACATATAGACACAGACATACAGGCACAGATACAAACATCCATTCCCACCCTCATGCCGTCTGCTTTTAAGGTGAGGGCTCCATTATAAACCTCTGAAAGGTTAGGCCGGATCTGTTTAAGCATTAAAGCTAACTGTCCTGTCTAATTGATGGAAATCACTGCAGTTTGTTGCAGATCAAAGTGAAATCAGTTTAAATGAACACGTATTCTTGGTACATTTTCTGCGTACCATGACAATCTCTGTGGAGCAACCAACTGAATGAAGCACAAACTGTGCACTGCATCATCACAAGAACAAAAATGAAGCAATTTGGTGATTTAGAAAATGTTGTTTTTACATGATTCTGATCTGAGTGTCATTTTTACACAGCTGGAAAAACAGGAACATACTAAGACTACCTGCTCAATCAGTCAAACTGATTTCACTTTGATTTGCCACAAACTGCAACAGTTTCTCAGGCTGTGGGACAGGAAGCTTTAACGTTTAAATGGATCCAGTTTAAAGTTTCATAGCTTAAAACAAACAGCAGCACTGAGAGCACTCTCAGTGATAAAATAATCAACTGGATTTAAAATGTTTGTTTTACCGCTTCATGCATTAAACCACCATGTAATGATTTCCTGTAGCATTAATCTCTCGTTTGCCACAATGTTGCATTTTACTGTTACATTTTTTATGGCCTTTAAAAATTTGTAATAAGCATTTTATCATCATGATAAAAATTAAATAAAAAGAACAGAAACCACAATGCATCCAATGAAGACATAAAAATGTGTATACACAATGTACAATACCAAAAACATTTAAAAGATCTTACAATGCCATCAGGTATTTCCATGACGAACTCTTAAAGAGGCGCTTTCATTATTAGCTGTAGTAACGACAACATGACCCTGAACTAAAACACATGAATCCATAAGAAATATAGAGAAAATATCAAAGTTATGTTACACTGTAATACTTGGAATTATAGAAAAAGAAGAATGTCCAGTTCTTCGTTAAGACCTGTTGGGGCCAAAATGTCCAGAGTGAAAATCCAAGAAAGTTCAGGCTCTAAAAGTAGAGCATTGATGTCCCCTCGTCTTTTTGGAAGTGTGCATGCTCAGTGCCAATACAACAAAGACAAGACAAACTGGGATTCATATGGTTAAAAAGGTTGGCAGCTAAACCTGACTGATGATTTCTAATATGACACCTATGTTCTGAAATTGTGCTTTTCAGAGACCTGATGTTTTACCAACGAACACCAACCCACAAGGACATTTAATCATATATATCACTGTGCTGGGTTTACATGAAATCATCCCCAGATTCCACAGCATTCAGCCACAGAAGATGGCGGCCATGACTTCAGTCAAAGTGGAACATTGAATGACACAAGTGATCTTAGTACTCGTGTTTGTGTTGTATCGAGTGCTTTTTAAAAATTCTAATTGTCAGTCAAAAGATTGTTTAACACTATTTGTCACGTCTTTTTATAAAGCTTTGTCCTAAATCTGCTGTTTGCTCTTTAAAGCCACTATTAAAACTACATATGTGGTGGAAATGAGACATGGGAAGACTTTTTAAAGATGTAGGACGATATGAAAGCCCATGTGAAGGTTTTCTGTACAAGGAAAAGTAGTACCCAAGAAGTCCTTACTACCATAATTGCCTATTATTAATTGTGCATTAAAAACATTTTTGCATTCATAAATCTTCTTCCCAAAATCACCTGCTCCTGTCATCAGTTGCATTGTTTCACGAGTTGAAGCTGAATAAAACATGAGCTATATTTGCATCACTGAGGAAACACTGAGTCCCATCTTATAACCAGGCAGAGTCCCTCTCACGGTCAGAGACCTTCAGTATCTTCATTTCCATAAAATCCCTTTTGGTTTGAGTACGGTTGCACATTTTGACAACAGAATACAAAATGACATCCAGCAGAGCCACTATTACTGGATGTTGGCATTCTTATGTGCGCTAGCCTTCTTGGCAGTTTAGCCACAGCCAGTTTGTTGATGATAGGCAGGCTTGAGAGACGCTTTGGCGTGGGGTGTTGAGGGTTAAAAACTAAAAGTTCTGCTTTCTCGCACAGAGTAGAGCTATTTGTTCTGTTCACATCTTTAAAAGTAGGCTTCCTCGAGGACTGTTAACAAAAGGACTTGGCAATGTACAGAAGTAGTGCAGTGTGCTTGGATGAAACCTTTTGGATTCTGATTACTTCTGGGACAAATGAATTTAAATATTTACACTACTGCTCCTTGAGTTGATGTCCAAGGCTCCCAAAGGTTACAGCCAGCACTTCTTCCACCAAGGTGGCAACTTCTTCTCTCTTCAAATCCCATTACAGAAATATGAGTTCTTTCCAAATCTTCCAGAAAAATGCATCCCTGCTTCTTCAAAGATATGACATTCAGTAACTAAGTCCTAAAATATAGGACGGCTTGCCGGCATAATCTGATGAGCCTGCCTATCCAGTACTTTCCATATTCAGTCACAGAGAGCGTCACTGCGTGGCACACACTAAGAAGAAAAATGTTTAAATGAGGTTATCTGTACAATGTCTCTCTGCTGTCCAGTGATTTGACTTTGCCTGTGGAGAAGCTGCTTGTCTAAGTGCTGATAAAATCCGCATATAAAACCTGACACTGAAGATGAATGTGTCCCACAGCCACGCCAGCCTATCAGTGGTGAGCACAGACGACAACACGGGCCTGGGAAACGTGTCAGCGAGCTATCTCTGCGCTTCTTCCAGGCTCTCTCCTGCCCTCTTCGCTCACAGGCAGAAATGAAGTCGAAAAGGTTTGTGGCAACGATAAAAGGCGAGGGTGACTGGAAGAGATGGGAAATAGTAGAAACTCACTTTGCTGTTTGCCTGTTTTCGCTTGTTTGTTTGTGCACTGCCTCGAGCGCTCATACAGACTTTATAACAGCACTCTGTAGCCAAAAGACCTAAAGATGGCTGTGTGACAAATGCTGGATCTGAAAAAGTATTAGTCCAGAGCAGAAAACCAGGATCTTCAAACATGTATTAGAATACAAAGGCATGCTCCTCAGAAAGGCGCTGTTGGAGGATTGGTGCCAGTCAGTGCGCACTGGCCATGGCAGGAAAGAACACCACAGCCATTTAATTATACTGTGGTCTGGTGATTCTTACATTCTCATCAATGCACCTGTGAGTAGTTTCGTTAGGATGAATGTGATCAGCTTTTCCATTGATTTGCATTCACCTTTTCTTCTTACGGGATAAAACCACGCAAAACACCCCACAACATCATAGAGCCACCAGATCCCCTCACTGATATCCATAAATCCAACTTCCACGGACTCTTTCTGCAATACCTAAAATCCAGAGTTCTCTAAAGTGGGTTTAAGTGCATCCTCTATGTCAGTCTTTTTGTAGAATGCTCTTCTTTAAAATTAAATGTGATGATTGAGACATTTAAACAAAGAGAGACAAATGCAGTACTAGTGCTACATTATGTAGGTAAGTGTGCGAGAGATGATATGTGGCGTGACGGGTAAACTGAACACTGCTGGACCTACAGACCCACAAACCCCGCTGCCCATTACAGTGGATGAAACACCACGGGCCTTTTTTATTATCACCTCTCAAAGCTGTTTAGCTTTGGCAGGTGGCAGCATCTCTCATCTCTACTTTTATAGAGCACAAATACTCTGTAGTTTCTTTCATCTTGGTCTCTTTGGTAAAATGTGGGTCGTTCATATGAAGCCGTAAACAGTAAGGAGCTTTGTCTTGTACTTAATCTCCTCCCTTCAGCAGCACCGCTCTAAATCCTGCAGTGATTGTGCACACTTGGTCCTCATGATTATCGTCAGCATTTCACACGTTAACTGATGCTATATGAAATGTTTTAAATGCCTAAATAAATTAGCAATGACGCACAGCTGCTATGTGTTCATGAACTCTATGCTCTGAAAAGCTGTGCTGAGAAATGTATGCAAGTCTGAAAATAACCAATTAACTAATTAAATCTGAAATCAAAGTCAAGAAGAAAATTATTAGGGATTAGGAACGAATGCAAACGTATTATCTTCTGGGTTTGTCATAGGATTTATTTATTCATTTAAGGAAGGTGGAGAAAATGAAGTCAGGTATTTTTTTCAGGCATAATTCTTTTGGAAACAAAATGTAAAAAAACACCTTTGCCTTGCTGGAAACAAGAAATGAAGACACACAGAAAATGAAACAATCACATTTCAGGCCCAGAGACAGTGACGACTCTGTAAGCAACAAGCACAGAAGAAAAAAACAGCTGAGACGACCTTGTTGTTGAGGATGTGAGGCTATGAAAGGGGAGTCGATGGGAGTAGACTGAGGAGCTGCGGCACCAGCCTCCTCCAGCCTGCTCCAGGGTTCCCCCATTAAAGCCTGCTCTGCAAGCAGATGGAGTCAGTTCAGGAGTGAGGACGACTCACAGCCTCTTCACTGGATCACACTGAGCAGAGGAGGATTGTCTCTGACATTTCAAAAAGGCATCTTAGACGAAGTGTATGACAAGAACAACTTCAACTTCGCGATGTGTCCACATCCAGACGACCACAAAAGGTGATACTGTGTTAGAATGACAGACCTGCATCTGAAGCTTTTCCAGTGACTCCTCCGAGAAGCTACAGTTCATAATATGAGGATATATACTTCGGGATAACAGCACCGACGCTAATATTAACCATTCATTATTAAATTAAATTATCAGATTAAAAAGTCACCTAACGAATGTAAGACAATTACTTGTGCGTGTGTGTTTGTATTGTGCATCATTGAATTAAGGGCCAATGTGCCTGCTACTCTGGGTATTTTACAGGTGACAGTGAAGAACCTGAACATGGCTCAACTCAAACTGCTGATGTTTTCTTTATTAGATTTTTGTACGGTTCAAATGAGCCTTTCGATAACAGGAGTACGATAATAAGACGAGTCACATGACGTAGTTTACATCACCACCACCCTAAGCTGAACGGTTCCCTTTGGAACAAAGATTAGAACCATCAGGTTCAACTTTTTAGTAAGTAAGATGTGTAGGTGTAATACAGATTTACATTTGCAGATTTACGGTGCCCATCCATTTACTAATAGTTTACTCATTTATGAAGTTATTGTTTAACAACCAATCAATTAACAATGGTTACTAGCTTCCTGAATTACGTGCTGGGGTATGAGCCATTTCAGTCATATGCTGGCAGGCCAAAGAGCTCCGGCTCAAACTCCTCCATACTCCTTAGTCGCAGCGTAGCCTCCTGGATAAGGCTGCGGTCCAGGTTGTCATCGGGAATCGCGACCACCTGCATTCCTGCTGCCAGTGCTGCCTTTACACCATTGGGAGCATCTTCAAACACCAAGCACTGGGCAAAGACAGGAGAAAAGAAAAACAGTGATATTATCCTATATACTCACCTGGATTTCACCTCCTCAGATGGCACAAACATGAGAGAAAATTATATAATTATATAAAAGTATAATTAATTTTTTCTCTGTAGCTTGACTCTGCTTAATCCTGTCAGGTAGAATATCCATTTATTTTAAGAATAATGACCCTGATGAGCCATAATGCAGGCCAAAACTTCAAACATACTGCAGCTGCCAGTGCTCCCCCTCAACCTCCCCGTAGATTCAGTTTTATTTAGATAGCGCCAAATCACAACAGCCACAAGGTGATTTTAAGTTACAGACTCTACAATAATTTATTGCTTTTATTTCATGTCACTAAGGATTACCCAGAAGTTCTTCATCTTTTCCTATTTTATGAAAATGTGATGGTTATACAACAATATCAGGGTCCATGACAGACTCAATGGTGCTCAAGTGGTTGAGAATCTGCCTGCTGTGCTACTGTCTGTCAGAATGACCACCTTCAAACTGTGAGGAAAACGACACCGTCAGGTGGGAGCCCAGTTTAGAGGTAGTGGTAAACAAAGATCGTGGGTTTTCACTGCACTGTGGGCAGCTGCATGATGACGTGTGATGCTCAGCAGCGGTTCTGCTGAGTTAATGCACTGTGGAATCCACTATGACCAAACTGCTCTGACAGCGTCATCAGTTTCACAGTAAAGCTGATGTTTGTGCATGTCCATGGTGCAACTGCAGAGCATATACAGTGGGGCAAAAAAGTATTTAGTCAGCCACCGATTGTGCAAGTTCCCCCACCTAAAATGATGACAGAGGTCAGTAATTTGCACCAGAGGTACACTTCAACTGTGAGAGACAGAATGTGAAAAAAAAATCCATGAATCCACATGGTAGGATTTGTAAAGAATTTATTCGTAAATCAGGGTGGAAAATAAGTATTTGGTCAATAACAAAAATACAACTCAATACTTTGTAACATAACCTTTGTTGGCAATAACAGAGGTCAAACGTTTACTATAGGTCTTTACCAGGTTTGCACACACAGTAGCTGGTATTTTGGCCCATTCCTCCATGCAGATCTTCTCGAGAGCAGTGATGTTTTGGGGCTGTCGCCGAGCAACACGGACTTTCAACTCCCGCCACAGATTTTCTATGGGGTTGAGGTCTGGAGACTGGCTAGGCCACTCCAGGACTTTCAAATGCTTCTTACGGAGCCACTCCTTTGTTGCCCGGGCGGTGTGTTTTGGATCATTGTCATGTTGGAAGACCCAGCCGCGTTTCATCTTCAAAGTTCTCACTGATGGAAGGAGGTTTTGGCTCAAAATCTCACGATACATGGCCCCATTCATTCTGTCCTTAACACGGATCAGTCGTCCTGTCCCCTTGGCAGAAAAACAGCCCCATAGCATGATGTTTCCACCCCCATGCTTCACAGTAGGTATGGTGTTCTTGGGATGCAACTCAGTATTCTTCTTCCTCCGAACACGACGAGTTGAGTTTATACCAAAAAGTTCTACTTTGGTTTCATCTGACCACATGACATTCTCCCAATCCTCTGCTGTATCATCCATGTGCTCTCTGGCAAACTTCAGACGGGCCTGGACATGCACTGGCTTCAGCAGCGGAACACGTCTGGCACTGCGGGATTTGATTCCCTGCCGTTGTAGTGTGTTACTGATGGTGACCTTTGTTACTTTGGTCCCAGCTCTCTGCAGGTCATTCACCAGGTCCCCCCGTGTGGTTCTGGGATCTTTGCTCACCGTTCTCATGATCATTTTGACCCCACGGGATGAGATCTTGCGTGGAGCCCCAGATCGAGGGAGATTATCAGTGGTCTTGTATGTCTTCCATTTTCTGATGATTGCTCCCACAGTTGATTTTTTCACACCAAGCTGCTTGCCTATTGTAGATTCACTTTTCCCAGTCTGGTGCAGGTCTACAATACTTTTCCTGGTGTCCTTCGAAAGCTCTTTGGTCTTGGCCATGGCGGAGTTTGGAGTCTGGCTGTTTGAGGCTGTGGACAGGTGTCTTTTATACAGATGATGAGTTCAAACAGGTGCCATTTATACAGGTAACGAGTGGGGGACAGAAAAGCTTCTTACAGAAGACGTTACAGGTTTGTGAGAGCCAGAGATTTTCCTTGTTTGAGGTGATCAAATACTTATTTTCCACCCTAATTTACGAATAAATTCTTTACAAATCCTACCATGTGGATTCATGGATTTTTTTTTTCACATTCTGTCTCTCACAGTTGAAGTGTACCTCTGGTGCAAATTACTGACCTCTGTCATCATTTTAAGTGGGGGAACTTGCACAATCGGTGGCTGACTAAATACTTTTTTGCCCCACTGTATGCAAGTGGTCCTGACAGGACTTCTAGGGTGGTATGTGAAAATACCAGCCGCACAGGAGTCAAGACAATCCTGTGTAAGTCAGTATATTTGTTTTAACGAATTGGACGCTATCAACACACAGCCCACAGGAGCAAATGCATCTATGATCACATCTCATAGAGCTAGAGGTTGAAATTTCTACTGTGGACACATTTTATTTTTAAGCAATATAAAAAAGACAAAATACAAACAAATAAATAAACTAGATCTTCTGAATCTACCACAGGAAATATATAAGAAACTTCTTTTTCCAAACAGTGGTAAGAGTGCAGCACTGTCAGGTTTAGGAGGAATATTTAATCCCAACTATTCAAAGAGATTTAGCTGGAAACAGAATGACATCTGTGCAGATGTAGACACAACAAACTACCTACTGCAGGGGTGGGCAACTCCAGGCCTCGGGGGCCGGTGCCCCTGCAGGTTTTAGATGTGTCCTTGAACCAACACAGCTGATTTAAATGGCTAAATTAGCTCCTCAACATGTCCTGAAGTTCTCCAGAGGCCTGGTCGTGTGATTCAGGTGTGTTGACCCAAGGTGAGATCTAAAACCTGCAGGACACCGGCCTTCGAGGCCTGGAGTTGCCCACCCCTGGCCTACTGCCATGCCAAAATATACGGTGATGTTGGAGGTGAACTATTTAAACGCAGCTGAAATTAAGCCCATGACACTTGACCAGTAAAGTGAACAGTAAACACAGACTTGCAGCAGAAAATCAGTACAATCAGCACAGTTAATTGATCTTGTTCAAGATTTATCTAAAACGTTGTCAGAATTAGAAAAAGAAGTGTTTTGTGTGAGGGTGCACTGATCTTCACCTTCAACTGTTAGTCCTTGACTCATCCAAATGAATATTTCTATAATCAAATTCCCTCAAGACTTTCTGTGTAACTCTTCGGAAAAAAGGGAATTCTGATAGCACGCAAACGGATCTGAGAAATTCATCCTTTAGTCAAAATAAATGTCAGCAACAACAGACAAAGTTTTCAGTTTGGCACAGAGATGCACTGTTTGCTCTTCTGCCTCCACACACATATGACATCCCATTTTTAATCCATAGGGTTTATTATGATGCTGGCCCACCCTTTGCAGCTATTACAGCTTAAAGTCTTCAAGTAAGGCTTTTCCACAATATTTAGGATGTATGGGTGTGTTTATGGGAATTGTTGAGTCACTTTGGAACAGGAAGGAGCCATCCCAAAACTGTTCCCACAAAGTTGGGAACAATAAATAGTTCAAAATGTCTTGGTATGCTGAAGACTTCCAGGGGAATAACATCGCTCTTTTGGACCATCCTGCGTGTTCCCCTGATCTAAATCCAACTGAGAGCCTTTGGGGATGGATGGTGAGGGAAGTTTACAAAAATGGACAACAGTTCCAGACAGAAGATGCCCTTCGTGTAGCTGTCTTCACCACTTGGAGAAATGTTCCCACTCACCTCATGGAAAGGCTTGCATTGAGCATGCCACAACGGATTTTTGAAGTGATCAACAATAACGGTGGAGCTCCTCATTACTGAGTTCATGTTTGGAACTTTGATTTCTGTTTTGGGGAAAAGTATTGTTGTTTTTGATCAGCTGTAAAACTATAATGCACAAAATGTTTTCAGGAGTGGCCAGACTATAAAAAATCCTCCAAAAGCACACTGACAACTCATCCAGGAGGTCACAAAAGGACTCAGAACTCTAGAAATATCGGGCTGGCTGTAACTCAGGAGGTAGACCAGATTATCTAGTTATGGATCCCTGGCTGGTGCAGTGTGCATGCCAAATATCTTTGGCCAAGATACTAACCCTAAGTTGCTCTCCACTTCTTCTTTCCTGGGTCTTTTCACGTGTGTTATGAACAAATCTTTTTTTCGGTACCGGTACCGGTTTTATTTTGTTGTATTTATCCGCGACACCTTAAAGGCCGGTCCTGGAAAATATTGTCGGGCATAAACTGGTCCGTGGCGCAAAAAAGGTTGGGGACCGCTGCGGTAGAGCTCAAAGTGGAAATACACTATTTTAAAGGGCTGTACACACCCTGTATGCATAAGCAGAGTATATTATCATGCATCAGTGACAGCTAGTCAGTGACAGCTAGATACGATTCCTTTTTTGGTGATTTTCTACAATTAACTGCCTCTCGCCCCGCTGTTTCCTGTTGTTCTCTTTCAGCAGCATAAAAATAGACGATGTCTATTATGCATCAGTATGAATGTGTGTGAATGTTAGATAGAAAGCACTTGTGTAGGAAAAGCATAAAAAAGTGCTCCTGGTTTAAGTGAATAGTAACATTCATTCACTAAAGTCAAACATTTGGTCTCCTCCGTTCCCAGAGAATGGACCACTGTTTAATGAAGAGTGGGTGCCTCACAATGACATCGCGCTGTTGTGTTTTTGTTTTTCATCTCCAAATGCTCTGTTTAAACTGAGTTTTGTTGTTTTATGCGTTTTATCCTGAAATAGGGGTTATGATTTATTCACACAGTGCTTCTACATTTTGGCTTAGTCTTTGATGAATAAACAAATATAGCGAAATGCGACGAGTTGTTTTTCAGGTTGTATTACCTTCATTCTAACACCTGGTATGGGCTGGACAGTTCTTTATTATATCTTTACAACTGACAGAGGGTGTACTTTCTTTTTTCTCTTTATCACAAATTTCTCTTTCAATTCCATTTTTTCTTTTTTGTGGCTTATGGCTCCAAACAGCACTTGAGTGTGAATAAAGGAAGTTGCAGTTTAATGAATCTTAAGCTCTACAGGAGTCACCAAACGCTAAGCTTTACTGAAGCCTTAAAAACGCTTGTTCATTTCAAGTCTAATGCTCAGGCTGAACAAAGGGGCATCCTCAAGCCTCTTTAAAACATAATTGACTTCTGTGATGTCACTAATCCTGAAACTGAAGGATCTTGAACAATGGTGGTGGAAACACTCAGAGTCCAGAGCACTCTTGCTAATTCCCTTGATTGAGAGCAATTAAAAACGGTAATTATCCAATGAGCTCGTGCAATGACCTTTAAATCTGCTTCCTGATTGTGCTGAACTGGATGAAAACAGACACAGATGCACAGCAGACTAATAGCTTGGGTGGATTACAAAAGTCAAAAGTTAAAGAAATGAACTAAAAATTTCTAGAGCTGCACAAAACAAATCTGTGGATCAACAGAAATAGCAAAAAGAAAAAAGAACCACTGAAAGGATTATATGCATGTTAGATACACTACTGGTCAAAGGTTTTGGACCACCCCAGTGTTTCCAGTTATTTATTGAAGTTCAAGTTGATCAAGTCCAAATGGTACAAAGGTGAGTGGTGAACTCCCAGAGGTTAAAAAAAGGAAAAACAATGTACATTATACATAATTACACACGAAGGCCATCTTCAGGGAATCCAAATTCAAAGCTTCCAACTGACTCCGCCCAGCCTCCTGACTTAAGATCCCCATGAGCAGAGTTATGAGGAGACACAGCGCCCACTGGTCCTGCTCTTCAAAAGGTACTATGTAAGATTTACAACCTGTCCTGGGGCCTGCTCCCAAACACGCAAGAACCAGCAGAACCAACACAATCTGGATTCACTGTGTACTCGAGTACACACTGCTGAACGAGTCAAGACAAAGTACAGTGAGGCAGAGCTGTGTGTTTGCTGTGGGCAGATTCATACACAGACATTTGTTACAGGCTCACACACATTTGGCCCTCTAATGCAAACACATTGCCCCTTTAGAGGAGCATGGTGCAATAATGTGACAGCAGCAAATGCCTGCATGCTGTGATTTGGAGGCAACTTGACTGGCTACAGTCTATGCTGCTGGCTATGGACAACAGTTCAGTAAACAAGGCTCTCATCTACAAGATTAATGCGACTGAGGTGAACAGTGCGTACAACCTGAAATATAATTTCTTTCTACCCAGAGATTAATAATAAATAATAATAATGGATTGCATTTATACAGCGCTTTTCAGGACCCTCAAAGCGCTGTACAATTCCACTATTCATTCACTCTCACATTCACACAGGTGGAGGCAGCTACAGATTAGCCGTCATTTACCCTCAAGAACGCTGCACAATTACGATCGTGGCTCAAGAGTTGGGAGTTCGCCTTGTAATCGGAAGGTTGCCGGTTCGAGCCCCGGCTTGGACAGTCTCGGTCGTTGTGTCCTTGGGCAAGACACTTCACCCGTTGCCTACTGGTGGTGGTCAGAGGGCCCGGTGGCGCCAGTGTCCGGCAGCCTCGCCTCTGTCAGTGCGCCCCAGGGTGGCTGTGGCTACAATGTAGCTGCCATCACCAGTGTGTGAATGTGTGTGTGAATGGTTGTGTAAAGCGCTTTACGGACTAGAAAAGCGCTGTACAAATACAGGCCATTTACCATTTTTACTCTGCACAATTATTTCCCCGAAATCAGAGAAAAGTCAAGATTCTAATGCAACAAAAACAATAGCATCTTTGCAGTTTTAATTAAAAAAAAAATCAAGCAATTTAAATAACATAGGACTGCACTGCTGCCATTTGGGTGACTCTAACCCTCATCAACACTGCTACTGTGTAATCAGCATCTAGCTAGCACTCCAGAAAAGGAAAGAGGACTAACATTTCTACATGACATAATGTTTCTACAACATGTCCTGTCATGTCAACCTGTCATGTTTCGGTAGGTTTGAGAATTGCTGACAAACTAAAACTGGTAGGAGTTTTGTATTAAAGCTTTATAATAAAGAGGTCAGAGTAGGGAAACACGGCAGACACAAGAACATAATAATATGGTAATTTCTATGTTATTACTATGCAATTAGCAAAGTAAAACCACTTAATACCCATTAATATCAAGGTAGCAACAGCGGTTACAGCTGAGTAATACTGCCCTGAAATTTATGTAATAGAATAATGAGAACCCACAAACTGGGGGTAATAATATGGAAATACAACTCCATAATAAATTGTTAATAATAGGGTAACAAGGGAGGAACAAGAAGATAATACAGTGTTATTACCACTGAAATACCTGAGCTGCAAAATGCAAAACTGCCTGTTTCTATTTAATAACACATTAATAACCAAATAATAACCTTTTAAAACAAACCTAAAAAATAGTAATGACACCTGTGCATAGTTTCTGTGTAATAAGGAGCAATTTAATACCACGGTCATGATAGCTGATTAAAACAAGCATCAGGAAGTCCTGATGACCTGTGGTTAGTTTTGGGTTAGCAGAGTGTAGCAGAGTTAATTTACATTTATACAGACGACACAGATTAATTCACTGAATTTGTTATACCAACTGTATCTGCTCTAGTATGAAGACAATATACGGTAAACTGGAAATGAAACATCTGCTTTCATCGTGTTGAATTCAATTCAATTCAGAGCCACTACAACTGATCTGAGGATTTTCCCCACTTGCTGAATCTCACTTTCACCCCTGACTGCTCTCATGTCTGTTTAGGTGTAGAGGATAAGTCACCCTCTACCATGTTGGCAACATAACTCTCTTTTACTGCTTGTGTCCTAAATAATATTCAAACTGAATGCATTCATTAGAATTAGAGTACTTTGTATTAGATTATTAGTATTAGAGTACTTTTTCCACTTTTACTAGAGTAAAGAAGTTGAATCAGTACTTCAACTTGTTCTGGAGCATTTCAAACACAAGTATAGAAATATAACATATAAGACGTTCTTCAAGAAAACACGATTAAAGGCCAAAGGTAAAATTATTATATACATTATATAAAATATATTACACTGCAGCAGCAGTTTTAGCCGTTAACACAGAGGTTCATTTTTAACATTATGAGTTTAAGGTGTGTAAGCCTGCCATGGGGTCTCACGAGTGGAATAATGTGCGAACAGCTCTCGCCTGTGATAAAATGGAGATGTAATGATGGAAGAAATATGGAACAATATATTTTGCAATACCTTAAAACAAAAGACCATAATGTGAAATCATAGATATTTTTAGTTTGTCATTTAATACAGATCATCACCTATATTGCACAGCAGGTTACTGAGCTGTGAGGAACATCCTCAATTACCTGCTGTGCAACGGAGCACCCGTCTCATCTTAATGACCTTACAGTACCGCATCACCCCAACAGAGCACTTGAGTGTTTCCTCTTTTATACACCTCTCTGTGTTCAGTTATTACTTATTATTAATCCCTCGCGCTCTTCCACAGCGTGTCGTTGTCCTGTCTTTGTATCCTCATCCCCAACCTGTTGCAGCAGATGGCCCCGCCCCTCCTGAACCTGGCACTGCAGAAGGTTTCTTCCTGTTAAAAGGGAGTTTTTCTTTCCTACTGTCGCCACATGTTTGCTCATAGGGGGTCATATGACTGTTGTGATTTTCTCTGTATTATTGTATTGTTGTTGTATTTCGGTGCTATATAAACACAACTGAATTGAACTGAAATTGCATGTTTAGATTCAAAGCAAAGAGATAGTAGAAATAGTGGGAAGGCGATACACTGTACTGCAAACCTAATACGCTTTATGAATATAGAATCAAGCTTTATATCACTTTCATGTCTTCATGTTTCAAACAATAATGCCAGTATATAATATATTATGTAACTTGTATGTCTGAAATTTAAACATCAACAGGTGCTATGTGCAAAAAATGCCAAAACAATATAGAAACCATGAGCCATAAAGAAGGCATTCAATAGGTGCTGATCTGTGTGAGAAACCTACTTTTCTCCTGCTTGTCTGGAAAATCTATTTTTGGAAAGTGTTATTTTAAGTTAAATAGGACTAATTAAAAAGTGCCGCCTGTAAACCAGCACATATGATGACGCACACATACACAAACATTTGACAGGATATCAACCAAAACTCCAGATAAAACACATTTATTTCCACGGCATTAGTGAAATAAGTATTCGATCGCTGAGCGAAATATGACAGTACTTGGTAGTAGGGCTGCAGGATTTTGCATAAAATGAGAATCACGATTTTTTTGCTTAGAATTGAGATCACGATTTTCTAACGATTAATCGTGCAGCCCTACTTGGTAGAGAAACGCTTGTTGGCAGTTAGCGAGAAGATGTTTCTTGTAGTTGGTCACCAGGTTTGCACATATCTCAGGAGGGATTTTGGTCGTCTCCTCTTTACAGAAACTCTTAAATCCTTTTGTTTTCTTGGCTGCTGCTTGGCATCTCGAAGCTTCAGCTCCTTCCACAGGTTTCCTATAGGACCGAGGTCTGGACACTGGCGCTCTCCATGACCTTAATGTGCTTCTTAAGTCACTCCTTGGTTGCCATAGCAGTATCTGCTATCTCCAGTGTTCTGGCTGAGGGAAATCGATTGCCATCTTGACTGCCTTTAGATCATTAAACAGCTCCCTCTGTGTAGTTTTGGGCTGATCCCCATCTTCCTCACTCCATGAGGCAAGATCGTGCATGGAGCTCCAGACCAAGGACGACTGATGGTCATTGTATATTTCTTCCATTCCCATTACTAACCGTTCTCACGAAACTTGTGCTGATGATTTTATATCCAATCAACCTTGTGCAGCTTTTGGCACTGAAGTCCTTCCACAGCTCCTGTCTTTGTGATTTATGACTTCCACATAATCACATTATGTGATGTGGCTACTTCTGATGTTTTTTGTTGAAAACAGTTATTTCTATAATCCAACTTATGATGCCAGATATATCCTGGCTGCACTGCAGAGTACCACATCAGTTCGATCTACAGTAATAGCAGTGTTTTTGTTCCTAAGCAGGGTCCTGACCTCTGGTTGGCATACACCCAGATGTTTTTGTCAGTGTTATGTCTGTGAAGTGCTA
Organism: Maylandia zebra; assembly: GCF_041146795.1. Lineage (NCBI taxonomy): Eukaryota > Metazoa > Chordata > Actinopteri > Cichliformes > Cichlidae > Maylandia > Maylandia zebra. The sequence continues at coordinate 48,531,959 of NC_135188.1, read as the reverse complement.
GGAAAGTACAGATGTAGCCTACTCCTCCAGCTTTGTAGCTTTGAAGAGAGACCATCAAACCAAATTTACAGCTACACACACCAACACCAAACCCTATTCCAATGAGGGCACATGTGATCTTCCTCTTAGTCAATAGGAATGAACACAAAGCCGATAGCACAAAGCAAAGATGAAAACCAGCACAAAAAGAAAGTGATTGTGATTCTACTGTAGAAACATGAACAGGCTGCAGCCTGACTGCTCATCAGTTTGTTACCTGTTGAAGTTCAGCAGCTTCACTGCAAATCACAGCTCCCTTTATCACAGTGCTGGGGTCAGCATTTACTCAGCTTTAACATCACTCTGGGTTCTTGGCTAGCTTAGTGTTAGCATGCTGTCTGTGCAGGTGCAAGTTGTGTCAACAGTGTGATGCAGTTGTTACTGTCCTGGAGCAGTCTCCACTTTACCATCACGCTCTCATCCTTTTGTGCAATAATAATAAAACTAATGTCCACGCTGCAGACTGCGTCACTATTTTCCTCCTCTGATTAACTGAAATCAGCTGATTGTAGCGAGAGTGCAAGAACCGATAAGCGGGATCGATAGGCAGGCAAACTAATGAATCCAAGGAATTGGACTACTGGGAAGCGGTTCTCTACAAGAACCAGTTCTCGATCCTCATCCCTTCCTGTATCCCTATTTGATTTTGGAGTAGACTTTATCCAGTAGGTTTTTCCTGTGTGTAGCACAGTTCATATGCTGGTGGAATTTCAGCAGCACTGCTTTGACTCAACATGATGAAAGTCCAGCGCTATTATGTGTGCTGCCTCTGGATATTTATGAATTTAGTGCTAATGACACTAGAAAGCTAAGGGCTGAGCCAGGTTTAGCATCAAGGGCTATATAGAGAACCAAGCCTATTCATTTATGTCCTCTTTAATGGATATTTGTTTTTGGTTTACATCTTTTGACTTGTTTGAGCTACCCTACTAAGTCCTGATGTACTAAATGGAGGACATCCCGGGCTCTCCACTGACACGTCATGTGTTTGAGTGTCCTCTTTTAGCTCCAAAGAGGCAGGAAAAAAAATTCAATGACAGGATTCTTTTTTCCTCAGTTCTCTGGAGGATATACACAGGCGTGATCAGAACAGCGGTGGATGGAAATAGAATAGAATAGAATAGGCTTTTATTGTCATTGCACATGTACAACAAAAATGTAGGAGAGCAGGAATAAATGACAAACAGGAGAAATGTATATGAGTTAGGGCTGCCACGATTTGTCGACTAGTCACGATTACGTCGACTATCAAAATCGTCGACGACTGATTTAATAGTCGAAGCGTCGTTTGAAGCTTTGTAAGATCCTGAAAGACGCAGGAATAAGTAGCAGGATTTAAGAGTGTAATAACGGACTGAAACAGAAGATGGCAGCACTGCATGTACAAGGATGCCAGCTGCCGTTAAACCCCGAAGAAGAAGAAGAAGAAGCAGCTGTGTCCCAGAATTCATAGCGCGGCCCAGCTCAGTTTCCAACAATGGCGGCAGCTAGTTAGTTTTAATGTTACTCTTATTATTCTTTCTGGGTCACAAAATAAACGTTTAACATATTTTCAGGCGAGAATGTAGCTGTGTAAACCTCAAATATCTGCTCAGTTTATCAGGACACCACATATTTTCAAAAGCGCTCCGACGTTTTCGGAGACGTCTGTTACCCACTAGCTCGATAGCGAGCCGGGGGCTAGGTCACTAGCGCGGTGAGAACACCGGACTCCCGGCAAATTGTTTTCAAACCCACCGCCGTCTTTCGCTACTCAGGTTAAATATATATGAGTCACTTAGATAACTTAAAATGTTATTGTTTGGCTTTTTTTTTTTTAGTATTTTATTTGTTCCTGAGTAAATCAGTTTGTCTGAGATTAAAGTTATAGCTTTTACACAGCTGAATAAACGTCAAGCAGACAGCTGATTATCAGAAGTGTGAGATGCTCCAGAATATACTCCAGTGTCCTGTTATATTTTAGATAGCAAGGAGTTTATTAAACTTCACCGAAACAATCTGCAAATTTCATTAAAATTGAATAAACTATCATCTTGTCTTTATTTTTAGTTAGCACCTTAAACACTTCAAGCTGTAAGCTAATGATAGTTATATAAGAGCAGATGCTGCTGGTGCAATAAGCTGTACGTTTTACGTCCAGTGGATGATGATCTGATTAGTCGACTAATCGCATAAATAATCGGTGACTAGTCGACTATCAAAATAATCGTTTGTGGCAGCCCTAATATGAGTCCATGTGTGAGTGGCCTGAATGATGAGGGTCAGATTGGTGAGTGGCTGGGCAGGGGTGGGATGTGGGGGGATAGGGTTTGTTAACCCTTTAAGACCTACCATAGAACCAAGTCCGCCAGAGCTTATTTTATATTTTTACATGCTGTGGAGCCATTTTTTGGGAGCATTTCAAGTTGTTATACATCAATATACCCATTATAGTCCAAATTTTAATAATATGTTTGCATTAAGTGCATAGTAATTACATAAATTGCAAAAAAGTGCAATAAACTACATATAAAATTGAAAATCGTTTTTGTTTTTTTAACATATATTTCTAGTTAGAGAAATTTAAGAGGTTTATCCCTCAAAACTGCAAATACAAAAAAGTTGCACAAAATAGTTCCCCACCACAGGAAATTTATTTTGAGTGTCTTCATAGTTTTATTTTTGAAATACACTAATTTTTATATACTGCAGGAAAAACGAAAATAAATATTATACTGCAAATTTGCAAAAAAACAGCATATGCATCAAAATAAACTATTTCCAGCAGTGCAATATGAGTCCTCAGCATCCCAGAAACGACACAGAAAGTCATAAAGTCAAACATAACTTTTAAAAACACAAGTATAGGCTCATAAGGCCCTGAAGATAAAAAAAAAAACAAAACTACATTTCCTCAAAATGACATCACTTCTGGTTTCAGGCCAACCCGTTCTCACTCCCAAAGCGTAACATTTTACGCTAGGTGACAAATCGTCACCATATTACGTTTTCGGCTACCCACCACGTTCCTAAATGACGACCTCGGAAAAAGAGGAAATATGAGAACCGTCTGGACTGAACCTACACATGTTCGCTCTTTTTCTTCAAATCACTTAGAAACACGCTATTTAACATCATTAAAGTCCTGGTTAAGGTCAGGAATAAGGTTATGGTCAGGGCTAGGGATAAGGTTAGGTTTAGGGCTGGAATACAGGGCTGGAACATCTACTACCGCGGGAGCGTCATTGCACTGGATTCCAGCCATAACCCACCGCGTACCATAAGAACGCCGAAGGTCTCCTTTCGCGTTCCTCAGGAACGCCGCGGGACGTGACAAAACGTCGACATGTTACGCCTCGGGAGTGAGAACGCTCTGTTCAGGCAGGTCATGGCGGACATGCGATAGTTCGCGCTGATGGGCGTAGGAAGTGTTACGAACAGCTGATCAGATCGGCAAAGCGTGTTTCTGGAATATTATGTTTTTGTTGCTGCAAGTGCTTTTTATGCAGTTTTTGCAAAGCTTTATGTGGAAGGAAACTGTGACCGAGGACAAGCTGATGGCATAAGATGTAAGTACAACTCCTCCGGTTTCATATGCAAAAAAATTATTGCGCTACCTTAAGTAGTTGCAGAGCTACCGGGATTTAAAAATAGTTACGCAAAACTGAGTGTTAAAGGGTTAACAGTCCAAATGGCCGAGGGGAGGAAAATGTTTTTGTCTGGACGTGTGAGACACAACTGGTCTGAGGCGCCTCCGGAGGGCAGGTGATGGGCAGAATGCAAGGGGTCAATCAATCAATCAATCAATCAATCAATCAATCAATCAATCAATCAATCAAGGCTTTATTCGCCACGTGCAGGTTGCCCTGCAGTGAAATAGGACCCCCTCCCCCCGTGCGACCTTACACCCACGACACAGACACCACATGGGGATACAGGTCGGAGATCGGTAGCGTTACAGAAAAACACTGAAATATACACTACAATGGGAAAGTACAAGAGGAAAAAAGAGACCTCTACTCATGCTGGGCTCCTGGGAGGACAGCATGAGAACAGGAAACAAAAAAACTCCTCTGCACAAAAAAGCAGATAAATGTCCACAGCACAACATTATAGAGCACGTGACCAGCCACAGGGTCGGGTGGGGGGTGAGGAGTAATCCGAAGCAAACACAGCAGCCATCCTGCCCAGCGCTACCATTCCAGCGCGGGCTCTGACCCGCCGTGTTCCCAGGAGGGAACAAGCATCGAAGGCGTTTGGAAAGGGAGGGGGATGAGTGTGTGCATATCAGTATATGTATGTGTGTGTGCGTGTCCAGAGTTCAGCTGAGACAGTGTCCTTCGCCCTGCCAGGCTAAGTAAACAGTCTGCCAGCCAACCCAGGTGGCCTTGCATGGAACGGGAAGGAACAGACTCAACACAGTCGTTATCAGGCCACCTGTGATGGTCCTGGTTTTCCTGAGACAGAAGTTCTGGCTAACTCTCGAGCTAACAGGCAAACGGGCATCGCTGGGTGAAGACACGAGTCTGACACGACCAGAGACGGTCAGCAGTCCCCAATGAGTCACCTGTCTTCCAGCTGTAGCTTGCAGCCAACCAGCTGGAAATCAATCTATTATGTTTATTATACTTATTATATTAAGCATATGTGATGTATCTCCATGATAACATGCTACGTTAGTATTTTCAGGTAATTCACTTTTAAACAACATACTGTAAAGATAAAATGTTAGGATTACCTTCTAGTTTTCAAAGCTTCTGGCATCTAGACACTCAGTATTACCAGTGTAATGACGTATGTGCTATCCTTTTCATGTTACTGTTATACATTTTCAGAAACATAATGAGGAATACAACAGGCCTCATGGAAAGACTTTTTTAACCCTAATCTAATTCTGTTGTAATTGTCCCTGTTTATAAGGATGATGAGAGGTGTTGTGTTTTTCTCAAGAGGCGTGTCAAGTCAAGTCAAGTCAAGTCAAGTTTATTTATAGAGCACATTTAAAAACAACCAAGGCTGACCAAAGTGCTGTACAGTAAATACAGATAAAAATACAATAGAACACAATTTCGTAATAACACCTCGCTGATAAAAATAAAATAAAAATATATAAAACAAATAAATTAAACCTTTCTAAAAGCCAATGAAAAGAGGTGAGTTTTAAGAGCGGTTTTAAAAGTTTCTAGGCTTTTGGAGAATCTGACGTGAGGAGGTAAACTGTTCCACAGTCTGGGTGCAGCCACAGCAAACGCCCTCTCTCCCTTTGTCTTTAATTTATACCTGGGAACATCTAAAAGCATCAGGTCGGCTGACCTCAAAGATCTCCTGGGGCGATAAGTTCTAAGGAGTTCTGACAGGTAAGAAGGTGCAGTGCCATTTAAAACCTTAAAAGCCAGCAATAAGATTTTAAAATCAATCCTAAAGGCAACTGGGAGCCAGTGGAGAGAGCAGAGAACCGGAGTGATGTGGTCTCTTTTTTTTGAACCGGTCAACAGGCAAGCGGCAGCGTTCTGCACCAGTTGAAGGCGATGTAGACAGGAACGATCTAGGCCAGCATAGAGGGAATTACAGTAGTCTAGCCGTGAAGTAATAAAAGCATGGACCACTCTTTCTAGATCGTTCCCGCAAAGGTAAGACTTGACTTTGGCTAAAATCCGCAAATGATAAAAAGATCCCTTAACTACAGAGCTGATTTGTTTATCAAGTTTAAAAGCATTGTCAAAAATAACACCAAGACTCTTAATGGAAGAAGTGCAATCGGAGGTTAGGGGTCCCAAAAAGTCAAGAGAGAAGTTGGGATCTTTAGGAAGCCCAAACACAATGACTTCAGTTTTGCTTTCATTAAGGTGTAAGAAGTTAAGAGTCATCCAAGTCTTAATGTCAGACAAGCAGGAGAGTAGCGGCTGCAAAGAAACATTGCAGTTCAACCTCAGAGGGAGGTAGATCTGAATATCATCGGCAAAGATGTGGAAGGACACATTATGTTTACGGAGCACATCGCCCAGAGGGAGCAAGTACAGAATAAACAACAGGGGGCCTGGTATGGACCCCTGAGGTACGCCACAGGTTAAAGGAGCTCTGGGAGATGACAGTTCACCAAGGTGAACAGAAAAACTCCTATTATTCAAATAGGACTGGAAAAACTTTAAGACAGTGCCCTTTAAACCGACACAATGTTGAAGGCGGGATAGCAGTATGTTGTGATCAACAGTGTCGAAGGCTGCTGTCAGGTCCAGGGTTACTAAGACAGCAGCACAACCAGAGTCAACAGTTAAAAGCAAATCATTAAAAACTCTCAGAAGGGCGGTTTCTGTGCTATGCCGAGCTCTAAAACCAGACTGGAACTTCTCATAGAGATTGTTATTGTCAAGAAATAGCTGGAGCTGCGTGAGGGCGGCTCGTTCCAGTACTTTAGACAGAAAAGGGAGGTTGGAAATGGGCCTATAGTTAGAGAGTAGGGATGGATCTAGATTAGGCTTTTTAAGGAGAGGTTGAACAACAGCGTGCTTGAAGGGTGTTGGAAAACAACCAGAACTGAGGCAGGCATTGATCAGGACCAGAAGGAAAGGTCCGACTGAGTCCAGAACCTGCTTCAGAAGCCGAGAGGGGATAGCATCGGTGGAACAGTTGGTAGTCTTAACCTTGCAGACTATTTCATGCAGCTGAGAGAGAGAGATTGGTTCGAACTGATTAAAGGCAGAATGGCACAAAGACAAAACACAGGGATTGGAAGGTGAAGATGGAATGACAGACTGCAGGGAGGAAATCTTGTTTACAAAGAACTTTAGAAAGTCATTACAGAGGGTGGCAGAAGGTGTGAGGCTGGTGGATGTGTAAGGATTTACAATGGAATTTAAAACACGAAACAGAGTCTGAGGTTTATGGACACTACTGCTAACCAGGTTTGATATGTAGGAGGACTTGGCCTCTTTAACGGCTTTCTGATAGGTTGAAAGAGAGTCTCTGAGGATATTAAAAGAAATGTGCAGCTTGTCCTTTTTCCATTTTCTCTCAGCACACCTACAGGTGCGCCTGAGAGCACGAACAGAGTCTGTAATCCAGGGTTCAGCGTGAGCTTTGGGACGGAGTGTTTTTAGGGGAGCGATGAGGTCCAGAATAGAAGTACATGTTGAGTTGAAAAGAGCAGTTAAATCTTCTGCACACAAGGAATCAATCCAGTCCACCGTGGAGAGCTCAGAGTTGCTAAAAGCAGCAGAAAACTGAGATGGTACATGGGTATTGATGATCCGGTGACGGCGTGAAGGAGGTTTAACTGCAGCATCAGAACAATGTGCAGTGGCAGAAAATAGAACAGGAAAATGATCGGAGATACACGCACTCTCACAAATTTCAGAGATGTGGATACCCAAGCCGTGAGACATGACAAGGTCCAAAGTGTGACCCTTCTCATGTGTGGAGCCAGACACACACTGAGTAAGGTTGAAGGAATCCAACAGTGAAACAAAGTCTCTAACCAGGGGTTTAGATGGACAGCACACATGAATATTCAGGTCACCAACAATAAGAAAATGATCGAAATCTACTGAAAGCCCTGAAAGGAATTCCCCAAACTCACTGATAAAGTCCTTGTTAAATTTGGGAGGACGATATACCACTGCAATCAGTAACGGAGTGGATGAGTTTAGTTTAAAAAGCTGTAGTTCAAAGCTGGAAAAAGAGGAAAAAGAAATCTGATGGCAGTCATAAACAGATTTAAAAACACAGGCGAGGCCTCCGCCTTTGCCAGAGGACCTGGGAGTGTTTAAAAAACAACAGCCTGGAGGAAGAAGCTCAGAGAAAGCCACAGTCTCACCAGCGCGTAACCAGGTCTCCGTCAGGAACATAAAATCCAAGTCGTAAGAAGAGAAAAAATCCTTGAGCAGAAACGTCTTATTGGAGAGGGATCGAGTGTTGATCAAAGCCATAGATAAGGTGAGATCAGTAGCTGTCATCGGGGTTGATATGCGGGTGAGTGGGCGTAGGTTAGAGTTTGTAGCACCAAATCTGCGGATCCGTGGCTGTAGGAGAGCCGATGACCGAGGACCCGGAGCGGAAACAGCGAGCGACGGACCCGGAGAGTCACGCAGGAAGGGAGCAAACACCAGGCGTGGGCCGGAGATGGCAGAGAGTCGCCTACCAGAGGAGAACGCCGCCGCCGGCATGGCGAGGAGTGAGCCAGATGACCGAGGGAGGCGCGGGCCAAGAAGCGGGCCTACCGGTAAAGCCGGAGCAACAGCAGGCGGAGTTGGAGAGACGGTTTTCACCCAGGGTCCTCTGGGCTGGAGTGAGCCCCTCACCGCAGCAGAGTAGCAGAAACCCATCTGAGCGAGGGGAGGATCAGCCAGGCAGGAGAGTGATAGAAATGCCTTTGTGCGAGCCAGGAGACCACTTCGCTTCCCTCGTCTTCTCCAACGTTTTTTCCGGTGTAGCTTGGGAGGGAGGAACCAGGTGCGACGTAGGTAAGGTGGAATACCATCGAACAGTGGAGGCACACCGCTTGTTTGTCCATCAAAGACAGAGGACAAAGGTGCTGACACTGCTGAGTCTCGAATAATAAAGAGAGTTTGCCGGTCATAAGTCCGGAGCGAGTTGATTTCCACAGTTAAGGCAAAGAACAGCAAACAAAAAACCAAAAAACAGGAGGAGGAGTGACGGCGAGCCGAACATACTGGCGCCATCTCATGTTTATATCATCATGGTACGATATCCTTTGAGGAGCACTTTGAGGAGCGTGTGATAGTAAGACATATACAACATGACAGTGGTGTTAAAAACACGTGAAACAAGGTGACACACTTACATATAGATTACAAATAGATATATGAACGCGTTCCAGCAACATACAGGACCTATACGAGTGTGTGTGTTTGTATGCTGCCTGCAGTGGCGAGTGAATAAGTGACAGTGATAGATTGCCCATTGAATCTTTCAAATGATGATGAAGCCTAGAGCAATATGAGCCAAGGATGCTTACCATTTCATCATTTCTGTTAAGGAGAGCAGAAATAAAGCCAGTGCTGATGATGGACAGATACGCACAATGGCACACAAGACCAAGTGCAAATGCATGTTTTAGCATTGTGTCTCAAATGTCACACTGATTGGTCCAAAGGTTGATCCGAGGATCCTGCCTCCCTGAGGCCAAGTTTGAATGATTGTTTGGGTAAAAAACAACGTCGATGGCAGAAACAGCCTCCAAGGAAAATAACCATAATGTACATTTATGCAGTCTGACCACATTATTAAAATACAGGAAGCTGCTTGATAATCCTAATACAGTGCAGTGGGTATGGACATAACCCAAAAGACACACAGCAAGAGATCACAAGTAAACAAAGCGGCTTGAGGCGACTGTTGTTGATGCTGTACAAATAAATTAAACAACTTGAAATAGCAGAATGTTTTCCCCTCACAAACAAAACCTAAGGGTTCATTCATAGATCACTTCCAAACAACAGGAATATCCATACCTCATGATGGAAAAACTCCTCTTAACCTGACATGTATAACATGAGGTTATACACACACAATACGGTAACATTATGTTGAAGCACAGTACGTATCACTCCGAGAGGCTCCGCCTACGACAGCCGTAATGCTCCGACAATCCATCAAGCGGTGCGGCTTCGTAGTTTAGCAAAGTCGTACTGAAACATTTGACACAACCAGAGTTCATACATAAGGCACACGGGATTATAAGGGGCTCTGTCGACTTTCAGAAAAATCAAAGGATGATTTTAAGTGCGCCGTATTTTCCAAACAACACGGTAATAACGACGGCCCGCTAGCATGCGCTGCCAAAAATGTTGTTGTGTATCTGACGGACGAAAGCTAAACCAGTTCCACACCACTGAGGTTGCAGCATTTTTACGAACCAGTTCAGGTTCATCGTTTCATTCAACGATCCGCTTTCATCCTTCTCATTCTGCGTCGCCGCCATGCTTTTTCTGCCATGTGCGTATGAAAACAAAGGCACTGCGCACGCGCGTTTTACCCATATTCTATTTTACCCATAACGTTGCCCAACATTATACCGGCATTACTGTATTGATATGGCCCAGCCCTAATGTTCATACTTCATACTTCATTTACATTTTGCATTTTTCAACTAAGGTAATGCATGCAGCGACGTAAACCAGCTACCTAAACTGTTGAGCCATGTGTTCTATTAACTTTAACTAGTAATTACTTTATGAATTTCTTCACAAATAAAATGTTACCAATTTGAAAAAACATATTGACAGCTTTCCAATTGGAATATGATTAAGAACAGCAGTTTTAATTGCTCTCCTCTCTTTATAGCCCAGAAACAGCATTAGTGAAGGTCACCCATGACGTTCTCATGGCCTTTAACAGTGAAGTCATCCCTATGCTTGCCCTCAGTGCAACAGCAGTCAATACTGTTGGCCACAATATTTTACTACAGAGATTCAAACATGCCATGGGAATAACAGGAATCGTGCTGCAGTGCTTTGAAGTGTATATGTTTAATAGACTCCAGTTTGTATATCTAAATGGGAATGCCTCTCACGCAAAAGTTAGTTATGGAGTTGCACTGGGTTCTGTGTTACGAGCAGTACTCGTGCTTGCTTTAGGCAATATGATTAGAAAACAAATTTCATTGCTATGTAGCTTCATTTATCCACGAGGCCAGATGTTACAAATCAATTTAAACTGTAAATTAAGAAGATAAAGCATCAGAGAAAAAATCCACTTGACCCATGGCAACAAGGGGAGAACAAAAACTAGGAAGAATTTCTATTAAAATGCAGATCGTTACGATCATGGATTTGCATTCCTGTGTGAAGAGATCATGGCTGACAAGGTAAAATACAACTTAAAAACAAGGTCAGACAATATTTCAAATAAAAATATGAAATTATTATTTCACTGTTTTTCTGTTTGCCATTCAAAACTACAGTGGGGCAAAAAAGTATTTAGTCAGCCACCGATTGTGCAAGTTCCCCCACCTAAAATGATGACAGAGGTCAGTAATTTGCACCAGAGGTACACTTCAACTGTGAGAGACAGAATGTGAAAAAAAAATCCATGAATCCACATGGTAGGATTTGTAAAGAATTTATTCGTAAATCAGGGTGGAAAATAAGTATTTGGTCACCTCAAACAAGGAAAATCTCTGGCTCTCACAGACCTGTAACGTCTTCTGTAAGAAGCTTTTCTGTCCCCCACTCGTTACCTGTATGAATGGCACCTGTTTGAACTCATCATCTGTATAAAAGACACCTGTCCACAGCCTCAAACAGTCAGACTCCAAACTCCGCCATGGCCAAGACCAAAGAGCTTTCGAAGGACACCAGGAAAAGTATTGTAGACCTGCACCAGACTGGGAAGAGTGAATCTACAATAAGCAAGCAGCTTGGTGTGAAAAAATCAACTGTGGGAGCAATCATCAGAAAATGGAAGACATACAAGTCCACCGATAATCTCCCTCGATCTGGGGCTCCACGCAAGATCTCATCCCATGGGGTCAAAATGATCATGAGAACGGTGAGCAAAGATCCCAGAACCACACGGGGGGACCTGGTGAATGACCTGCAGAGAGCTGGGACCAAAGTAACAAAGGTCACCATCAGTAACACACTACAACGGCAGGGAATCAAATCCCGCAGTGCCAGACGTGTTCCGCTGCTGAAGCCAGCGCATGTCCAGGCCCGTCTGAAGTTTGCCAGAGAGCACATGGATGATACAGCAGAGGATTGGGAGAATGTCATGTGGTCAGATGAAACCAAAGTAGAACTTTTTGGTATAAACTCAACTCGTCGTGTTTGGAGGAAGAAGAATACTGAGTTGCATCCCAAGAACACCATACCTACTGTGAAGCATGTGGGTGGAAACATCATGCTATGGGGCTGTTTTTCTGCCAAGGGGACAGGACGACTGATCCGTGTTAAGGACAGAATGAATGGGGCCATGTATCGTGAGATTTTGAGCCAAAACCTCCTTCCATCAGTGAGAACTTTGAAGATGAAGCGAGGCTGGGTCTTCCAACATGACAATGATCCAAAACACACCGCCCGGGCAACAAAGGAGTGGCTCCGTAAGGAGCATTTGAAAGTCCTGGAGTGGCCTAGCCAGTCTCCAGACCTCAACCCCATAGAAAATCTGTGGCGGGAGTTGAAAGTCCGTGTTGCTCGGCGACAGCCCCAAAACATCACTGCTCTCGAGAAGATCTGCATGGAGGAATGGGCCAAAATACCAGCTACTGTGTGTGCAAACCTGGTAAAGACCTATAGTAAACGTTTGACCTCTGTTATTGCCAACAAAGGTTATGTTACAAAGTATTGAGTTGTATTTTTGTTATTGACCAAATACTTATTTTCCACCCTAATTTACGAATAAATTCTTTACAAATCCTACCATGTGGATTCATGGATTTTTTTTTCACATTCTGTCTCTCACAGTTGAAGTGTACCTCTGGTGCAAATTACTGACCTCTGTCATCATTTTAAGTGGGGGAACTTGCACAATCGGTGGCTGACTAAATACTTTTTTGCCCCACTGTATTTCTTTTGATGTTTCACGCAGTAGTCATCATATATTTGTGCTGTAACAGTTTGCAGCTGTGTGTCTGAATGCTCTTCACTAACAAGTGGTATGAAAACCTTTGAATCCAAGTGTGCGTTCCTGCACGTGTCAGCGGTTAATGCCTTTCCCTGACCACTGTAACTGCAGGGAGCTCAGTGACTACAGACGCTGGCTTCATAAGCTAAGGATGTCTCAGCTGTCAAACTTTCATAGGTTGAGTTTTATATTCAAAATCAATGTTTTAGAGAAACCATTTCGTTAAACTCGTTAAATGAACTGCTGATGTTTTCTGAACAGATGCCTGTTTTAAAGCATTTGAACCTTTTTTGTTTTTGTAGGCTGCTAGTTTATACTTTATTGTAGAGAGAGAAGATGTCATGGCCTTTTTGACTTAACAGAAAAGTATGGATGTGTAGAAGCAGTACTACAGTTTTATTGCAATCCTTCTGAAAGAGTAGGATTATGGGCATGACTGGGCATTAAAGTACCAGTTTAACAGGTTCTCTGTGAAACTGGTGTGCAAAAAAAGACACATTAATTAAGACAATTTTGAAAGCAGAGGACTTACTACTGTGCTGAATTTAAAGAGATTGCAAATGGGAAAGAAACGTCTTTGGACAGTCCACAGATTAAATCAAGAAACCATCACTAAGCAAACATGGGTGCCTGAAAATGTCAAAGCCACCCTTCCAGGGCAGGCTGGTGTATCCAGGTGTAGTTAAGCAAATCATGTATTATAATAGATAAGAGAAATGCAAAGGGCTGCGGCGTGGGCTCGGCCGTCACAGCACTTTACGCCATGAACTGACATAATATTTGTATTTTATTCCAAAAACTTACAATTTGATTATAGCAAGTAGAAAAAAACCATCTAAGCATGAGCACTGAAGTTTACTATGGACAGTGAAGGCATCACTATAACATCACACCTTCTCTATCAAAACACACTCATCTGTTTTATAAGTGAACCTGATCATGGGGCCAAGTCAAATTCAAACAAGAGACAAATAAATTACGTGATGAATGAACAGCTGGAAATCCACATCTTACGCTCCTCACTGTGGATCACAGCGCTGATCCTTTATGTGAATCCCTGCAAAGCCCTGATGGTTTCTGAGGAGTGAAAGCCAATAAAAGTATGGAGGTGAGACTCCAATCATAGTTGCTGTGTTGTTGCAGCATCATTATCTACACATCCAAAGCTCCTCTGGCCAAAAGGGAATTCACCAAAGAACCGTACCTGACTCTCTTTTCTCAGACCAAGCCTTCCTAAAATCACACTGCACTGTTTGGTATCACAGTGGTATCACAATAGCCAGGAAAATGTATGTTGTTTGGAAATTATTACAATGTACTTTAATGCAATTGTACTTGTTATGTTTTATTACTTTTTATTTTCAGTTTGGGATTTATAAAGGAATTCGAACACAACACACGACGTTGATGAAAAGGAAAAGCCTCTATTCAATGGCCCGTCCAGATCAGCGTTGGTTAGAAGTAACAATTCACCCCAGTTCCAAACAATCTGGTCTCCAATGGGAAATGTAAATGAAACCATAATGCAATGATTTACAAATCTCATAGTCCCATATTTCTTTTGCAATAGAAAAAAAACGAGTATTTAATATTTAGACATTTTAATGTTTTATGATAAATATTAGCTCATTTTGAATTTGATGGCAACAATATGTCTCAAAAACTTTGAGGGGGGAAGGAAATGTTGTAAAAGGGAGTGGTAAAAGAAAGAAACAGCTGGGTTATAATATCACAAATGTCAACTAACATAATCATCCTGCTGCAACCAGGTTTCTGTAAGGCAGAGCAAATCAATCTGTTGATCAATTATTAAGTCATGTACTAACAGAGACTTGGAGGAGAGAGACCTAATATTTAATAATCCACATTTCACTGTTTTACTCTTTGGTTCAGATGTGGATACTGTATTGTTCTTTCTTTGTAATTGTTTATGTTTAAGTTGTTTGTTGTTGGTTTTTAGTTTGTTTTTTGTCTGTTTGGGAGCTGACACAGTCTCTATGGAGATGGGTTTTTGGGGGGGTAGCAGGAGGAGAGAAGCTGCAGAGAGGCGTGTAAGACTGCAGCTCTGCTTCCTGGTCCCAACTCTGGATAGTCATATTTTGGGGGGTTTAATAAATTTGTCCATATTTCTAGAAATGAGAGCTGCTCCATCCAAAGTGGGATGGATGCCGTCTCTCCTAACAAGACCAGGTTTCCTCCAGAAGGTTTGCCAATTATCTATGAAGCCCACATCGTTTCTGGGACACCACTCAGACAGCCAGCAATTTAAGGAGAACATGCGGCTAAACATGTCACTCCTGGTCTGATTGGGGAGGGGACCAGAGAAAACTACAGAGTCCGACATTGTTTTAGCAAAGTTGCACACCGATTCAATATTGATTTTAGTGACCTGCGATTGGCGTAACCGGGTGTCATTACTGCCGACGTGAATTATGATCTTACTGAATTTACGTTTACCCTTAGCCAGCAGTTTTAAATTTCCTTCAATGTCGCCTGCTCTGGCCCCTGGAAGACAACTGACTATGGTTGCCGGTGTCTCTAGCTTCACATGTCTGAGAACAGAATCACCAATTACCAGAGTTTGACCCCCGGCGGGTGTGTCGCCGAGTGTAGTCTTCATTTAGCCCAGAATGGCTAAATGAAGCAATCCCATCCAACTAGCAGCCAATAGCCTGTCTCAGCACAACACGAAAGCTCGCGTCAGCCTGACTTCAAGAACCTCAAGGGCGAACCCATCCAAGCTTTTTAGTAGATACACCCAGGGTATCAATTTGAGCTTCCTATGTCACCTCGTTCTTCAGTTACCACATTCACAAACTTAGGTGTCCACGCCACCCGCCCGTTAGCCCAACGTTGTCACCACAGTACTCCATCAGCTTGACCAACCAGGGAAAAACCGTGCTGGGAAAAAGCATCTGACTGATTTTGTTTTTGCTTTCAGCACATTTTCCAAGCGTATCAATCAAAATTGTAATATTCTGTTTTGTTTTGAATTTTAAAGACAATCTGAGTAAATACAAAATGCTGTTTAATTGATCAAGAGGAAAATCTAACCTGCGTAGTGCAATGTGCAAAAGCATTCTCCCTGTTTATTTTATTTATTTATTTTTAACGTTCTGTGATGTTTACCTGTTGCTAAACAGACAGGAACTCATATAAGCAGCATTCTACTCAATCTAAGAACTCTACCCACGTTCATTCACCCAATCACACATTCATACAGTGCTTTTATCTAACATTCTTACATATACTCACACTCTGTTGATCATATCATGAATAAATAAATCAGAATATTGTTTTTACATGTCATATTTCACACTGGGAGATGAATTAAAGTAAAGGATGAAAGACGGCTGCAGTGAGAAACACACAGACTGAATTACAAGTGAGTTCTCGGAGCATCAGTTGTGTTACCTGTCACCCACTGACAGGTAACACAACTGTGGAACACATGGGATGTCGTACTGAGCAAGAATGTGCCATTTGGCTAATATAGTATGTGCTGCCTTCATTCCTCTGCAATCACACTTCATCCTGTCTGCCTAATATTTTAAATCAGGGGTGTGCAGCTCCAGTCCTGCAGCTTTTAGACGCATCCCTACTCCAACACAGCTGAATCCGATGGTTGGATTCCCTCCTCAGCAGCCATCACGTTTGGCCTGATAACAAACCATTCATTAGATTCAGGTGTGTCGGAACAAGGATGCATCTACACTGTACACGGTTTTTGCTTTTCTATGTTTTCAGAAATAATCTTTGTAGTAAAAATGAAAAGTGAACACAAAAGCTGATAAAGTGGCCTCAGAATGTCAGAAAGTCAGTAGTTTATTTAGTCGCTTATTCGTCACTGATTGTTCTTTTAAAGATTTTTACACCAGGGATGAGACAATACTGCTAAGGACTGACACTAAAAGACAAAACATGCATGTATGATGTACAGATGGCTGACAAAGGAACGACCAACATGTTGGAGCCCTACAGTGATGGCTCTGTTACGCTGCGTGGTTCTTTTCGCTGGTGTAGTTTGCAGCAACCTGTCTCCTTAAAGAAAGATATCGTCAAATCAACAGAAGTTTTATTTCTGAGCGATAACCTGTAAATAAACATTTCTACCTGGGAACCTGAACACTGATCCAAAGATCTAATGTTACCTCAGGGAAATCTGTCCATCTTCAGTTTAACTGAAGGGTGAAGAAAAGCATCATAATCAAGCTTGGATAAGTAGTGGGTCCAAGTCCATGACACTTCAGTTCAATGTAATTACATTTTTTTATAGACCACCAAATCTTTCGCTTCAAGGCATGTGCAGAGAAGACAGCCCTTATTTATTCTTTTAACAGGTTTTCTTGGAGCTGTGTTCAGGCTTCACTATTGCTCTACAGCAGGATGAAAACACGATCGGAGCATTTCTCCAGGAAAAGTGTTCAACTACAGGGTAACAAAGACCTTCTTTATCCTTGTGAGACGGTGCAGATCAGTTGTTGTTCTCTTCACCCTGATGACGTTTCGCTTCAATCTCACCGATACAAAAATCCACCTGACCAGCGCAACCAGAATCTACAACCCCAAAAACAGGAGGCTGGATGACACGCACACTGTTGAATCAACAGTAAAATCTACAATGCTTTGGGACTGCACGCTCTGACTGCAGAAACAATGAGCACTTAGCAATTTAAAAATGACCTTGCTACTGAAGCACATTTTCATGCCACCCTTCTACAGAGAACGATGTGCTGGTATAACGGGTGAACGCTAAGCTTTGCCAAAGTAGTAATGAACCAACTGTCCAGATAAAAAAGTTTATGTCTTAACTGAACCCGGTCTGATTATCTGGATGACAAAGCCTCCCCTGAACGATTAATAATTTTCTATCTGTGTGAGCTAAACTAGCTCACGTTCACGTTTCATCAGCTTGCGGCTGCCGAGCACACCTTTGGTAACATCTCCTGTTTCATCAGCCGTGTTACTTCACAGCTGTGAAAAATGTTTCTGTTTCCATCGAAAACAGAGCGCAGCTTTTTCTTTTACTTTGGTGACCTCAGACACGACACCACGTTACTCAGCTGTGAGCTACAGTGTTCACCGTGAGGGGGCGTGAGGCTTTCTCTGCCTCCGGTGTTGGGAATATCCCATTAAACTCCACTGTAGGACATGTTTTAAAAATCATTCTGAACAGGACTACAGCTTTTTTACTCCCATATTGAAACAGTGAGAACAGTTACCCACCACGTTACTGACTAAACATTATATGCCTATAACTCTATATGAGGAACTAGACCGTTGTCCTTTATCTAGCATGTATCTCAGAGGATTGGAAACACATACAACAGCTGATAAACCAAATGTCTATATTACCAAGTCCGTATCTGTCCACGTGTTTGATAGAGATCTTGCTTTTTGTCCGATTTTCCCATTTTACAGCGCCCTAAAAGGAACGTGCTTTTTCCATCAGAGCTGAGAGGAGGGCAGAAAGAGCTGATAATTGGATGTGTGCTATTACCATACCGCTGCTGCTTGTGTTTACCTCCTACTCTCTCCCTCTGTCTCATGTCTCTGCCGCTAACCCCTCCTCCTCTCCTCTGTCACGGAGTGGGAGCCAGGGAGTGACGCATCATCATTCGTTATTCCACTGAACACTCTGTCGATTCCCCTCTGAGCCGCAGTTTCATATCTCATCAAGAAAAATGCCAGCTCTAACAGTGGCTGGCTCCAGATTAAAAAAATCAGGTGCACCATGCCACAGGCAGGCCTATTTGCAGCAAAATGCTTTAAAGGGAGAAGAGTTAGCGATGCATCTATTGGAAGCCACAAATTTCCCTTTAAAATTAGACCGTAAATCCCATTATTGCTACCTTTCTGAAAGGTTTCTGTTTTGTCTACACTGTAGTTTTCATATTATCCACAACCTAATTATACATGTAGGGTGTGTTGTTAAAATGGCTGCGACGTTTTATTAAAGCTAAGAGTTATACCTTCATGGATGATGCACCTGCAGAACGTGAACATCTGATGTGTGACGTGGAAAACTAGTTTACAACCTCCGTTTACACACAAGTGCTAATAAATAAGTGTCTTACTTCAGCACGTGAATAGCCAATTAGACTGGCAAACTACACATTTCCTAAATAAATATTGTATAATTTATGGAATAAGCACATTTCATTAATTTACTGCATCATTTCTTCTTCTGCAGCAACTTCTGGAAACTGTTTACTCCTTGCAGTGGGAATGTGTGAGGCTCCTATTGGAATAAAGCAAAGACAAAAGCAATGCAACTAGATATCACTGTTCAGTGAAAACTGGGTCATGAGGAGAAATGCTGATTAAATAAAAGCAGGAAACGATATGATTTGCAGAGTGAAACAACACAAACACTGTTAACACTTATGCTGGGCACAGCTGCGGGTTTGAAATTCTGTCTGACAACATAAGATAAAAACTTTTGATGAAGGCAATAAAGCTGCCACATTAATCCAAAGTAATTCTGTTTTATTTTTAATATAAATCATGTCAGAAACGGTGACGTCAAGTAATAAACTGTAACACAAAAGTGATTGCATCAAAATACATTTCAAAACCAAATCAGGCAACAGCAGCCAATGTGCAGCCACGTCTGGATCGCACATGTAATCGGCTACATGTGTCCGAATGAGAGTCGTGTGCCTTTGAGATGATTCGGGGCTTTAATGCCCTCCATCCTGGAGGCGTCTACACGGTGACCATAGTGCTCTGGTACAATCACTCAAAGGAGCGTGGCACGCTCATTTTACATGTTGCCTATTCCATCCCCATCAGCTATTTTTAGAACTGGTTGAATAACAATGTCACTGACTCACTGCTAGAAGTTTGTTATTTACTCTCCACTTTCCTCCTACCTGCTGCCAACGTTGCTGCAAACGTAACACAAACTAAATGCTCACAGCAAAGCTCTTGTTGACGTTCATTATCAATACACTATTCATCTCTTCTACACAAATCAACAACGCGAACATGATAAAAACACTGCATGTAATTTTGACCCCATTTACTCTCAAACTGACACAGACTGACACTCATTGCTGGCTTATTGCAACTGACTGCAAACAGTTGCAGACCTGGTTCATTCTTCAAAGCAGGGAGCAACAACATCACAAGCTGATTGCACACCACAGTTGTAAAATCTTCATATATATAAACTACAGGACATGTATGCACACAGTTCAGGTTTTCATAGTAGAATATGTAGCGGAAGTGAGTGGTTACAAGTGGCTACAGGTTACAGTAGCCAACCAACAAATGCATAAAGTGCACCCACATTTCACTTCATAGAATGAAAATGTTTGTTTTGTTGTTGCTTTCGTTTCATTTGCACTTTTCATGTTTCCAAGCCAACGGTGTCATTTATTGGTCATTTCTATAAAGCCAGGAAAATCATTCAAATGGAGAATTATTTGCATTAGTGTTGAATGTGATGAGTAATGCGTGTGGGCATCTGTTAATAAGAAATATTTCACATAAAAGATTCTTTCCACATTAAAATGCAGTAACCTCTTCAGGCTTTATGTTCCAAGGATATGTTGCCAGTTCAACGTTTGTTCCTGGCTGTCCTGACCAAAAGTGAAGACAGTAAATGTGCTAGTTGAAGGCAGGGCTTAGAAAAGGGCAACATCCTTGGTCTGATTCACGACAGTCAAAGCAAAAATCTGAATAAAATCCATTCACAAGCAAAGGACAACTCCGTTTAGACTCAGCTTTAAAGTGTAGCAGCAGAATTACCACTGAGTATCCTCGCGTACAGCATGGGAGCGATTTTAGAAGAAACAAGTGAAGAACAGCATCGTGCAGATGCTGACAAAGGGTAGTAATTTCAACATGATAAATGAAAACTTGTGACAGAAATCTAGATGCTATTACACAGCCTCCCCAACCAGGAAATTCAACCCAGCAAAAAAGACAAGACTCCTGTTTCCACAGGGAAAAACTGAAGTAAACTAAAAGTTGGAAGAGCATTTCCTCAGTGCTGAAAGCTCCAGGGTTCAAAGGTGACATTCAGCTCGCATTACTTCCACCAGTGTTCCCTCCAGTCAGCAGTTACAGAGTCCAGTATTCTGGGTAAGTCTTTGTAATAGGGTTTTTGTTCCATATGGACTCCGTGTGTAAAGGCCTGGCATGTTCCTGCATCTCTGAAAGTGTTGGAGTGATTGTTTTGGCTGTGGTCACCTCTCTGATCAAGGTTCCACCTCTGGTGGCTCCTGGTACTCCAACACCTCTTCTATTTTACAGAGGTGACTGTGTCTCTGGGACCAGTCAAAGCAGTAGGAACAGTCTCTGTCTATTTGTCCAAAACCAGTGCTAATCAGAGAGGAGACACAGAACCATCTGATTGGTCGAGTTAGCTAATACAAACAGCAAAAGCCTTCATGTAACCTCGAGGTTATCTGCTACTCCAGCAGTGTCTGTAAGTCAATGCACGCTTCAGCTGAGCACATATTCTGTGATCATTATCATGCGCCTTTCTGAGAAGGATTAAAAGTGCTGCTTAGGTTTACTCTCCAAGATAAATTTTTATGAATATGTACGTAATATTGTACCTACATGAAATGAAGGGTTCATAGCTACAATGAACATCCCTGAACACATATTGAATCGGTGTAATAATCAGCAGCAGATTTAACGTGTGGTCTAGAGTGAGAGTGTTATCATAAAGTAGGTCAGCTCTCACTGTTATTTGGTTCTTTTAGGGAGATATTTGGCAGCTATTTTTGACTGACTCAACGCTGCAAATGGCTTCCAGAGTGCCTGAAAATATATCTTAAACAGCCCATGAACCCTGAAAGCTTCCCACTTTTGATCAAAGTGCTGCAGAAGATGTGTGTGCCTGTCAGTGCAGAGAGCGGCTGACATTAGGTCCTGTCTGCATTACTGCAAATGGAACACATTAGCTGCAAATAAAAAGCTCCTGGCTGACACACTGGCAGTTAAATACAACTAGATAAAAGACTCACATTGTGTGACTTACTGTTGACTGCAGTTCTACTGCAGTACTGAAGATGCATCTTTCATCTCTGGGATCATATTTTCTACATATGACTTTCATCCAGTGTGTGGAATCAGCTCAGCGTTAGTGGACTGTGCCGAGCACACACGTCCTGTGCCAACGTCTCCTCAGTAGCACCATTCATTTTTAGCATTTTTCAACTCAATTGAATTTAACTGTATTTACATGGCACCGAATCACAACAGCAGTGTCCTCACACAAAGGTGTTGCAGGAAGGAGGCTTGAAAATATCAGTTCTCCCTGTTTCAGCATTTGATGTGATCCTTTGTAAATTCTTTTTGCAAAGCAGCCCAACAGTGCTTTCTGTTGATAACCACTGTGGTTTCTGTTGATAACCACTGTTTATTCATTTATTTATTTAGTTTGTCTCTCAGTTTGAATTTGAGAACTTGCAGTACAGGAAATCCTCTGATGTGACGACGTTTCAGTGGACTGTTCTCGCTCGTTACCGTGTTCTACATCCTGAAATAACTCTTTATGAGACACAAAGATATTTGTGCCAGAAACATCTTTAAAGATCATTAAAGAGAAGAATAGCGAGTTAGTGAGTATCAGTGCCTGTCTGTGTGTTTTCAGTGTATTAGCAGCACTGCGGACACACACACACACACA
The DNA here is from genome assembly GCF_041146795.1 of Maylandia zebra. Classification (NCBI taxonomy): domain Eukaryota; kingdom Metazoa; phylum Chordata; class Actinopteri; order Cichliformes; family Cichlidae; genus Maylandia; species Maylandia zebra. The sequence goes on along the minus strand of NC_135188.1, from coordinate 48,509,710 downwards.
CACACACACACACACACACACTATATAAACGCACTGGATCAAACATTTCGAGGCAAAGCAGACAAGAATGTTTTTCTAACTGTAAAGATTTTGTTCCACCTGCTGATAATAAATATCGTTCACCTGCACACAAAAATCATCTCATTAATAGAAAATCATGTTGCTATTATCTATTACATGAAAATCTAAGACAACTAAAAATTATAATAAGAGGACAAAAAAAACTCTATTTTTTGAAACATTGTTTTAATATTAATTATTTTAAATAATATTTCACTATCTAATTATAAACGTAAAGAACTTTTGGTTCCTATTTTTGAAGAGTTTTGTGAAAAAACAAAAACAAATGTTACAAAATAGATTTTTGTTACTTTGATCTCGAATGCTGCGAATGACGAACAGACGGTGCACTCCTCACCTTCTCCGGAGGAGCTGGGGGATTGAACCGGCCGGCACACACCAGGAAGGAGTCCGGCTGAGGTTTGCCATTCTTCACATCTGGATCGTCACCCAGGACAATGTGATCAAAGACAGCGAAGAACTCTTTGTGTTGACTCGTCTTCAATTTGAACGTCACGCCGGCTGAGCTGGTTGCCACTGCAGTGGGGATTTTGTGCTTCTGCAGATGACGCACAAGTTTCTCCACACCTGGTGGTACATGCGTTGCAGAATTAGTCTTAATGTAGGAATAATATACTGGTTCACCAATTTACAGGATAACATTAAAACATTAATTAACAAAGTGTTTTGTTAATTAAGAAATATTCCCAACATGTATTCCCCTGCAGAGCATAACAGTCATTTTTTCTTTTTAAGTTTGAAATTTGGACTTCAGGTTGTGCAGGGGAAGAAATGTGTCTGTTTGATGGTTACTGAGTGGTGATTTAATGCGTTTCACATGGATAATTTTTACCTGTGACCTATAAAAAGTGCTGCCTTCAAGAGCACATGAATTTATTTATACTGTTTTCCAGTTACTGAGAGATGTTTCCTGCCCCCTGATGTCATATACAGGGATGCAACAGGGACAGACGCTGATGTGGAAATATTCAGAGACCTTGTTGGACGAAGCAGTGTGGTGCTGACTGTCACAGTGAGCTTCAAAGGCAGGTGTAACCAGGCCCTCTGCATCCCAACATTAACAGTTATTCTGATTGTTTTTCTATTCCTTCAGAATTTTCCGATTGCTCCTCGTCTCCTGAGGCTCTGGGATGTCGCACTCGAGCTTCAGCTCAAGTGCATCAACTATAATCATAGACGAGGTTCCTAACAAGACACAACGAACTGAGGGTGCACGTGACGCAACATCAGCTAAACAGCTTGTAAGAAAGATGGTTTTTCATGAAGTTCCCAACATTTCACTCAGAAAAGCTTTTAACACCATGTTTTTGTTGCTAGTTGAATCTGTGCTAGGAGGTGGCGGTGAAGGAGTACTACAGGAGTACAACTGGAGTACTACAGGAGTACTACAGGAGTACAACTGGAGTACTACAGGAGTACCAAACAACACATGGCACAAGAAGACAAATGGTTACCATCCTGGTGGCTCACCTGGTTGATAATCGTGTGTGTATGTTTCAGGGTTTTGTTTTCATATTTGTGCCGCTGCACAGCCTTTGCCTACATTTGCCTACATCTCAGACCCAGCTGAAACAACACTGGGAGTGAGAATGACAACAGGTGAAAGCAGAAATCCAGTACTTATGATCAAGCACCTGTAAGGGATACTTTTATACAGACTTTTATATATGTATTTTATATATGTATAAAATACATATATATGTATATATGTATTTCAGAAAGACTGAGGTTCATGTGCAGAAATCCAGACATCTGTGTGCTCTTAAAGGCGTGTAGATCAGAGCCTGACTTTTCTGATGCACGTTATTTTAAAACTCCGCTTTAGTTTTCAGTCAAAACACACACATTACAAATTCAGCTACACTATGATGACTGAGAAACAATCCCCTTGGCTCCAGACGTCTTTATTTTATTGTACAAAACTTGCCCCAAAATTTCATTTGGTTTTGAATAACATTCATCTGGTATCACTTTTCCACACGCGAGATCTGCACAGAGCCGAGGGCTAAGGTATATGGCACACTCTCACAGCTCACTGGAGATCATCTAGGAATGGACCTAATTCCTGGTTTTAATGAGTCGTGCAGTAAACATCATTTCTGTCGTTTGATTGAGAGCAGTGATTCTCAAACAGTAGGATGAGCCTAAGAGGATCATGCATTTCTCCAAGAAACAATTCAAGTCTTTATATTGTTTAAAAAGAAATATTAAAAGTATGTCCGTGTTTGTAATAACGACTGATCTGATATAATGCATGATCAAACTGCTTTTTGAATATCTCACACAACACAGAACAGGACTTAGTTTGGAGAGAGCTGGTAATGGTTTGTGTCATGTGGGGAACATCCCACTGTGTCTGGTGACATTATTCCTGCAGCAGACGAAAACTGGAATTTGTTGGTGTTGTTACTTCAAATAATGAACGTCGTTTTCTCCCCGTCTCCGACTGCAGGTATGTCAGTAGATTTATAGCATTTGATTGCTGAGCACCAAAACTATTGAAACACTTGTAACCACATAGAAACTTGATACCTAAGCATTCTTGAATGATCCATTACCCGTGTGCTGTTGGCCCTGATTCCACATTAGTCCTTATTTTCAAGAGAGACCTGGCACATGTGGACTGTGTGAGGTCTGAAGTCTTTTAAAAACAGAAACAGATCACGTGCTGAAAAGCATCAGACGGCCAAAGCTTATCACTGGGAAACCTTCACCATCAAACGAAATGAATGCCAGATCAAACGAGCTGTTCTCAGCTAGTCGAGTTAAAGTTGATAGTTTTGATTATAACGCTGCCTCGCTGCAGTCTTGACTCTTTTCTGCCAAATACTTTTGGGAAAAAATCTTTTTTCTTGTGACAAACTGCTCAGAGAAAAGGTTGATGACCATGGTCATGCACTCAGTACAAAGTGAGGAAAGTCGTATGATTCAAAATATTTGAGTTTAAATTTCACAAACCATTTGATATTCAAACAGTGTTCAGGTGAAACTTTGTATTTTATACCTTCGTTTACGGTGTTTTCATTCAGCTGTATTAATGACTGCAGGCAAAAATACACTTTTATTTGGAAATTTATTTGTTTATTGGAATTCTTATTCATTTTAACAGTTTTCAGTGTTGACACTTGGGGGAGTGAAACTAGCAAGAAAGTAGCTCTGAGCGCAGTTATTTGTCTTCTTTTAGTGTTATTTTAACACATTTTTGTGAGTTAAATAACAAACTGGCATTGTGTTAAATATTTAACTATTCTGAACATGTCCGTTTACATCTGGCTCTGTAAACCCTGAAAAAGTGTTGAAACCAACTCTGTGAGAGTTAATTCAACACTGAAACAAAAATGCATTAAAGCTCTTGTGTAACATGGGCAGTGTGATAGGCTCCGGTCTAAGAAAACACGGGAGAAGTCATCCACTGGTCAGAGTCTGTTTGGCTGTGATTCAAGCCTCTCGTGCCCAGTAATGGATATCATGTTTAATCCACACAAAGCAGAAAACATGTGATCAAAGTTCTTCTTGTGTCACTGTGGGGTCACATATACAGTTGGCAGACCTAAACTGGAGTCCACTCAAACTAAACTACTTACTGACATGTATAAAAAGCTCCAAGATTAGCAGAGTCCCTGCTGTTCATCCACTCATGAACATCTGTCATGTGTTGACCTGCAGCTGGACTAAGCTCTGCCCACTAAAGCGATGTTTCCCTGTTTAACAATGACCGTCAGCAGCACCAGCCTGTAAGAGCAGACAAGGAGCGTCTGTGAAAGGTTTCACTAAGCCTGTGTTTAGTAGCATTAGCAGCACAAATGAAATCCTGTCTGCAATAATGTAATTATGACACGGCTTTCTGGATGAAATCCAGGGAGTTGTTGGTGTATGTGATTATGAACTGCCAGTGTAATGTAACACAAATGGACACGTGATGGATGCGCGTCTGTGTCTGACTTCTAATGTTCATGCAGGTGTTTACAGGTGTCCAGCAGCTATCACACTGGATGAGAGGAGCCTTCGGTCACAACACTTCCACACACTGGTATGATTCACACACAGAACGAGCAGCACTCCTACCTGAAGATCCACAGCCTACACAATACCCAATGAAAGGCAGTTTAAATTACGTGTGTTTTTACTGTTTGCTATTGTCCCGTTTGGACGCTCAGTTTCCTCCTACAGGAGACAATAAAGTAGCCTTAGCTTAGCACAAACAGCTGCATCTTACTGCTGTTTGTCTGCTCAGAGAAAGCTGGAAAACACAGTAACTGATGTCAAATGTCAGGGTAAGTCAGATTTACCTGGCATGAGTTTAGCAGAGGGAAAGATCTTTTCTTGTATTTGTCTGCTTTCAGCAAGCAGCTCCTCAGCTGTCATGGGGAGCTGCAGCCTATCACGGATCATCTGGGCAGCATCCAGAGCCTTCTTCCCCATCACTGACGTCTTCACGTCCCATGTGTACTGCTTTCCAAACCGGTCACATATTTCCTGGAAGGACACGGTGTAAAGTCGCTCGGTGTCTACAATGAGGAAATAAACAGCTTTTACTTAAATGTCACTGAACATTGTGTTCACCACAAACCTACAGGTACACAAACAAACGAGCACATCTGACCTGATGACATTATCAGTGTTTAACATTCATTAAAACCCATTTAAAACAGGCCAAACGCCGGTATCATCTTAGGCAGAATCATTTGCCAGGTATAAGTAACTTAGTTACAGAGTCTGCGTTTAGTGGTAACACAAGTTTACTTACACTCGTGTAAAGACTGGTTTGTTTTATGGTAAACAAGTTGATAGCACAGACTGGTGGTTTAGATTTGTGCCGAATTCAACATCACATATATAAAAACTTTACACGACACATCAGTAATGTTTTTCCACGGGCTGCGGTGGACCGGGTCTTCACCAGACTCGAACACGACTCGAGTGAATGAATGGATTTCAGCACTTAAAACACAACATCACCAGAAGAAGATAAAAATGCGTTTCAGGACCTAATAACAATCCATCCATGTCAAAAATGACACGGTCCACAGGTTTGTAGCTGCCGTGGGACATGTTTCACTTGTGACTGTAGTTCCGCGTGGCCGGAGCAGGACAACCAAAACTCAGCCAGATGTTCGCGTCACGAAACAAATAGCGGCCAAACGCGCGTTTCCACCAACGTCCCCTCACAGACAGCTGCCACACGGTTCCTTATTGTAAACATCTGGTTATAAATAACAAGCCTTTCTGCATTGCTCTCTAAATAAAATGTTCGGTCTTCTCATGAATACTTTTTCGATGACCCAGAGCAATGGATTGTGGGAAATGAAGTCCACACGAACCTTTTACAGCACGGATGTAAAATTGATGCCAAAATTGGGACACTATGTTAAAAGTGAGGGACTTTTAACTAATATTGACTATATATGAGATTTACAGCTTTTCCCACTGATATAAACCTGCCACGACTCATTCAAAAGTAATAGATAACAGACAGAAATCTTTCTGTTTTTCACTTTTCATCAGTTTGTTATTTTCAGTTTGAGCTCAAACAGCATGGTAACAGACTCCTGTTGGGATTGCACTTCCTTTTATTCTTCTCCCAGACTGAAAGGCGAGTTTCACTCATCCAGCCCGCTTAGAATGAAAGTACGTGCTCAACCCGATATCCTGACACAGTGTGTAATAGACACGCTTGTCCACAGTGTCCGTTCACGCTTTGCCTCTTGAAAACATGAAATGTAGAAGTTGCAGTTTGTTGCAGTAATCTGACCCTGGAGTGTACTAATATGTTTTTGCTCAATACCGACTTCGTGGCTTTAAATATATTATTTCCTCCTGCTGGTAGCGCAACTTCTGCACGCCTGTCCATTTCACACTTCACGGTGGACCGGTGTCACATTTTGCTGTGATACTGGGTTGATGTGGTCCAGTGGCGGAGCGTGGGGGTGGCTTACTGGGCTTAAGCCCGGGTTGTTTTGTCAGAAGCCCGGGGTCTTTTGGAGTGTAATTTTTTCATAGTTAGATGCCTGGCTGACAACTGTATAAAACAAAAAGTACACACAATAGTCGAAGCACATAGTGCACACTGTGGGAATTTACGACTGTGCGTGAATCCCCCCTGATATTGGTATGATCCGAGCTCAGGCACTAAGCGACTGAGCGAGGGGGCGGGGCAGCTGCCGCCTGTGAGTGCGCTGTTGGAGAGACCGAGCCAGCCATACTAAGGAGAGCTTAAGTTTGACCAGGTACCAAAGAAAATCATTCATACCGTACAAATAATGTAAATATGACGGTGCATCACGAAAGATTGATATCAAACTGATCACTTGACCAATATTACGTTATTGCTCTTCAAGTGAATCAACAAATGGCAAAATGAAAAGCCGAACAACAACAATGCTGTTTCTTTAGAGAGTCTCAGCTTACGTGTGTATTCACAGCTGAAACCAGATATTTACACTTTATGGAAAACACAAGAACATTTTTTTACTGTACAACGTCATTTAGAGTAAACTTGTTTTGTTTTGGATAAATATTGAAATATCTTTTGAATTAGTTAAATGTCAGAATAAAGAGAGACAGAGCTTCTGTTTATCATCACTTTCATCAAATGTAGGAGTACATGTACACTAAGTTTATTGTTAATTAATAAGAAACTCCAGACGATTCCATTCTGAGCTGAAGAAGCTTCTGATTGGTTCGTAGAGTCCATGTGAGTAAACTGGTGGCACAGCTGTGGATGCATATAAGGCAAAACACAGAGCCTGTTTCTGTGACATGGGAACATCAAGAGATGTCAACCAAAACACCAGGAACAGAACTGTGGAGCTCCATAAGTGTGGCTCAGTTTGAATACAATTTGGTGCCATTTACAATTAAGAAATACAGATAGTTTCTCTCTTTACTCTTAAAGTTAACAAATATGTTTTTTTATATTTATCAATCTAAAAAAAATAAACTTTTAGTCTGATTTGATGTTACAATTAAAAAAGTGTTTTTATCTGAAGAGTAAATATGTGGTTTCAACTGTATATTTGATGATTGTCAGCACAAAGAGAGAGAGAGGAGCAGAGAGGGAGAGAGAGAGGAGCAGAGAGGGAGAGAGAATGAGGACAGAACAGATGAACAAGAGCAGGTGAGACTCACATGTTAGTCAAATGGTTGTTTACCAAAAGTATCACCGTATCACAGGTCCTCATGTATCTCATGTTTCTTTTTAGGTTTGTTACTTTTCAAATTCTACATTTATTAAGTTTTGCAGCTTGTTTGCACAACAAGGATAAATAATTATATAAACTTTTCTCAATCTAAATATTGGACTTTGGTAGAATTAAAAAATAAGTGTAGTGCAGGTCTATGATGATTTTTAGTGCTACTATCATCTAGTTCTGATTCTGGTTCTGTCTTGGTTAAGTCCTCAGTAGTCCTGATTTTGAACTGTTGTAGTCCTGTTTTAATTCTGGATCAGTTCTGGGTCTGGTTGAATTGGGGTTTAGTCCTCATGTCTTGATACAGCCCTGACTGTGTTCTGCCTCGCTGCTTAATTAAAAAACTAGTTTAAGGTGTCCTGCATATGTGATATTTATTTTTCCCTAACTCAAAACAGAGCCAATTAATTTTTCAGTCATTTCTAAACACCCCCCCCCCCCCCCCCCCCCCCCAAAAAAAAATAAAAAATAAAATAAAAAATCCCACATGCATACTACCCTTTAGGGCTAAGCCCCGGGTGTTTCAAATGTCTGGCTCCGCCTCTGATGTGGTCCACCAGGTAAAAAGAGTTTGACTTCACTGTGTTCCTGTTCCCTCAGAAGTCACGTGTCTGAACTCAGAACTGACATCACTTCTGAGTGAAGCGTGCTCCAATCATAAGGACTGAAAGGAAAACGGGATTTATTTTGCTTCCTTGCGAGGTAGAGTCATTCATGCATCACTAGCAATACCGAGCAATTCAGCACAGTACTTGTTTTTTGTGCTTAAAACCTCGGCTGCAGACCAATCATAGAAAGAGCCTGATCCATGCATAGTTTATTTAGTGTGTCAGGAAGACACCACAGAGGCACAACAGATTAAACGTTGTACAGTTACTGTTTACTTCCTGCCTTCTTGGATTGCTAACTTGGAGTTTTTGAGGCTGCCCCAATTTTCCGAGTTGGAAATCAGACAATCCCGTTTAAAATGCCGACTTTCAGCTTAATCTGGAACGCTTTCCTCACTGATCTGACTGAATGCAACAGATTTCCCCACTGATTGTGAGGCTCATGCTCAGTTTTTTTTGTGTAATGTATAAAAAATAACAACTATGACTAAGAAAACAACAGAAATAATAAGATTTTATTACTGCCTGTGTTGGAGGCTCCTTCTGGATCAGAGGTTTGACATGGCTGTATCCCATTTCAATTCAATTCAATTCAATTTTATTTATATAGCGCCAAATCACAACATAAGTCGCCTCAAGGCGCTTCATAGATACAGAGAAAAACCCAACAATCATATGACCCCCTATGAGCAGCACTTTGGCAACAGTGGGAAGGAAAAACTCCCTTTTAACAGGAAGAAACCTCCAGCAGAACCAGGCTCAGGGAGGGGCGGGGCCATCTGCTGTGATTGGTTGGGGTGAGAGAAGGAAGACAGGATAAAGACATGCTGTGGAAGAGAGACAGAGATTAATAACAGATATGATTCAATGCAGAGAGGTCTGTTAATACATAGTGAGTGAGAAAGGTGACTGGAAAGGAAAAACTCAATGCATCATGGGAATCCCCGGCAGCCTACGTCTATTGCAGCATAACTAAGGGAGGATTCAGGGTCACCTGGTCCAGCCCTAACTATATGCTTTAGCAAAAAGGAAAGTTTGAAGCCTAATCTTGAAAGTAGAGATAGTGTCTGTCTCCTGAATCCAAACTGGAAGCTGGTTCCACAGAAGAGGGGCCTGAAAACTGAAGGCTCTGCCTCCCATTCTACTTTTAAATACTCTAGGAACAACAAGTAAGCCTGCAGAGCGAGAGCCAAGTGCTCTAATAGGGTGATATGGTACTACAAGGTCATTAAGATAAGATGGGGCCTGATTATTTAAGACCTTGTATGTGAGGAGCAGGATTTTGAATTCTGGATTTAACAGGAAGCCAAAACAGGAGAAATCTGCTCTCTCTTTCTAGTCCCTGTCAGGGTGTCTCACCTGCTCTTGTTCAGGCTCTGCAGCCTTAAAGGCCGCATTTTAAGGCCGATTACATCACAGCGAAGCGACGAAGGCTGTCCCAATTCAAAGGCTGCTCGAAATGCGGCCCTCAAATGCGTCCTTCATTTCCCTGAATTTTAAGGCTGTGGCGGTGTAGACTTCGTGGCCCAACATATCCCAGAATGCATAGCCTGGCGGTGGGTGTGGATAAATTTGCCGGAAAAAAAAACGGCGGATGAGGGGCCCCCGAAGAGTAAACTTTAAGTAAGTACTGAATATTATGTCACTTATTTATGTGCAAATGTTTAATAACGAAGAACATTAAACATTACTGTTGGCCACATGTCGGCAAAGTTATGTGACATTAGTGACGTTTGTACTAACTTGGTTTTAAAGCCTTTACTTTAAAATATACGCCGTTCAATAGCTGAGCTTAATCTTACAGAGAATGATCAAAGCTCATGTAGAAACAAACAAATGAACAGAAGATTTTCTCCTTCATTTCTGTCACACAAAGCTGTATGACATGTTTCCAGCTGTTAGTATCATGGTTGCTAGGCAACCTGGGCAGCGCAACGGAGGCTAGACCGTCCCATTTCACAAGCCTCGCACTTCCGGCCTTAGCGGTCTTTGAGTACGCGGCCCTTGTGGGCCATTAAGGCTGCAGACCCTGAATTGGGATACAGCCAGACTCTCCTACCTGAGTTACCTCACTGAGCCACCTCGTCCCCAGACTCAGCTACATCTACAAAGGGCGTGTCAGTGGGACTCAGGAAATGCTCAGTACTGCTCAGTATTCCTTCCAGCCTCCACCTACATCCCCAGTCGAGATCATATGGAGTCATATGCACAATGTAAGTACAAGCTGTCATTGTCCATATCAGTATGTAAACAATGTGGGAAGAAAACTGCTTCCCCTTTCCAAGTTCCTTGCCTGGTTTTCCAGAACCTTTAAGGTCCTTGCTTTATGGTAACAAAGAACTCCTCTTAAGCTCCAGGTTTCTGCTTCAGCTCCTGTCACATCTGCGCTCCGCTTTACGCGACAGTACATCTCGGCTAGTTCTTCAATCATTCACCTGTGGCCCAAAGTTGCCATTGGGCCAAGTGTGCTTTGGAGCCCCTGATGTTCAAGCACAGTGTTTGTTATGAACTCTGTCTAGTACAGAAATCCAGCTGAACAGCACTCAGGTGCAGACTGAGAAGGCCATTACCTGTTTCCCCAGGTTTCACTGTCACTGCTAGCATAACTGTTTAAGTTCCCCCACATGGAGTGGGACCTCCCACCAAGTCCTTAAGCCACTGTAGGCAGCAAGGCTTCTTTAGACATGACACCTCAGAAGATATTCAATTCAATTCAACGTTAGAGGTTCACAACAGTAGTTGAACATCAATAGCTGAAAATACTCCCCCAATGGTCACGTGACCAACAGCTTCTTTCACAGAGTCGTGCTCTCTGTCATAGGTAAAGGTGTAAAAGTCACTAAAGGTCCATTGCAGGGATTAACTTAAATACCCTGACTTACACCTGATATGATGCTCTTTAACATGATGAATAACAACTGTTTCTATTAAGTAAGAATTCAGCCTTACATGTCAGCGTTTCACAAAGAAGGACTGCTGCAAATTACTGACAAAAGGCTGTTCGCTGCAGTGTTACCAGCACTGCCACATCGTTCGCAATAATTGGAAGCTCTGCATTAACAGAGTTTGTCTTGTTAGTGTGAAAGAGACGGCAGGGAAATGAGATAACTCTGTAACCTGGGTGATCTAATGAGCCTGTGGATTTCCGGTCTAATTGGGGGATGGTGAGAGTGAAATGAGAATCGGGGTCTTGTTGCGTGTGCTTTGTGCCAAACTGCACAGTTAGGGGAATCGGTCAAAACGACCCAGAGCTAGGAATGTCGTGTAGGAGCGCGACCCGTGTGTTCATCTGGAGGAGCGCTAAAGAAAAGTACAATTTCATGATAAAACTTTTTTTTTTTAAATGTAAATATAACGACACCAGCAAAACAAAGAAGTTGAGTATTTTTATTTTCTTGCAGCGAGAGCGTGAGCAGAGGAAACAGCACAGAAAAACAGGATAAGCCTGATGATGCTTCCAATCCCACAAATCAATCCAACAACACGAAGATGACAGTCTGAGAGAAGTAGCGGAAGATTGCTATGAAGCTAGCCTGGAGCGACACTTTGCTGTCTGACTGAAACACCGTGTCTGTAGATATAAATAGTGGAGTGGTAAAATCACAGCCAGAAACACAGTTACTTAGTTTTCTCATCTCTCTCTGGAGTGAGACTGCTGCAGAGACTCTGCTACAATTAGACTGAGAGATGCTTGTATCCACTGTTTTATGATTAAAGAGAAAACCGTCGTTCTGGCTTTAATTATAACTTCCACATAAACACTCAGGACTGCCCAGCTGTTATATGATGGGTGATACACTGTTTACTTAATTCAATTAAAATGGGTCGCGATTGACCTCTACGACCATAAAGCATCATTTCCGTTGTTCTCACACTATCATATACACTAAATATCCTGTGCATGTGCATGATGCAATAACAGGGCAGCCCCGTCCTCTAAAAACTGTTTCATATTCAACTACATATACAAATACAAGTACATTATCATGCTGTAATTCTCTCATTATAGTTTGGAAGTATCTTCCATCCAAGGAAATACCTCTTAGATTTTTTTTAACAGAATTCCACATTTGAAGAGACATAAAGTGATTCAATACTCTACTTTAAACTTTTGTGTTTTTCTCTCTTTATGTTGTTTTTTTTTTAAATTTGAGTTTAAATTTCAAAGGTTGTACCTTTTGAGACGTGTTGGTTGCACTTCCACTTGGTGGTTAGTTAGTGTTTCCATGCAAACTATGGGTGACAGCAGCAATCACAAGGAGGTTCTCTTTTCATCCAGTGGCAGCCAACAACTGCCCAGAGATGCCAAACCAGTCTTTTGTTTTGTGTGTGTCACGGTTCTGGGTCAGTTTCGACCCAGTATTTTGAGTTTTGATTGATTACTTTATTTTTGAATGTTTGTTGTGGTTTTGGGCGCTATGAGTATTATTATTAGAATTCTATGTTTCTGTTTATTCATGTTTAAGGATTTGTTCTCGGTTGTATCTCACGTTTAGTTTAGTTCAGGTTCCATGTGTCATTCTGTCTGTCTCAGTGTCAGGTCTGCGTCTTGGTGTAGTGTTCTCGTTTCCTGTTTTATTGTGAAGGTCTGCGTCTCATGTGAGTGTGTTCAGTTTTGCCTCTGTCTCGTCTTGTTGATTAATCCCAGCTGTGTGTAATTCCCCTGTGTTTCTCTGTGTGTATTTAAGTCGTGTCCTCTGTCATTGTAGTTGCTGGTCCGTCTGTGTTTCCACCATGTTTCATCTGTGTGTTTCCCTGCAGTCAACCATCATCTGTTTCCGCCCGCTCTCATTCATGTCCAGGTTCGTGTTCTGTAGTTAGTTTGTTCCCAGTTTAGTTTAGTCTTTGCTCCGTTCGCCGTTTGGCCATTTCCTTTTTGTGTTTAATAAACCACCCTCACACCTGTACAAGTGCCTGCGTTTGGATCCTCCTTTATTTTCCACACGGCTCATCTCACTCGCCGTGACAGTGTGACTGAGGCCTAAGAGCATTTAGGTTCTGTGACAAAAGAAACTGTAATCAATTCCAGTTACTGAGGAAAGATACTTACTGTCATAAAATTACAAAGTCCAGAAAAGAACAAAAACAAATCTAACGTACAGTAAAGCCATTCCACAGTTCAAATAGTTCCCACCGTCTTTTCTAGATGCCCCAAAACACCACAGTGGACCCCAGCACTGGCAGTGTGACCCTGGATTCACTGTGTGCGACCATGTAGAAATGGGACATTTAACCAGTGATGGGAATAACGGCGTTTCAAGTAACGGGGTAATAGGCGTTACTTTTTTCAGTAACGAGTAATCTAACTAATTACTATTCCTATCGTTACAACGCCGTTACAGTTACTAACAAGGAAATGGTCCGCAACTATTTTTCAACAAACAGACGGTTGAAGCTGTGTTCAGTTTACCGAATCTTATATCAGCTGCAGGAAGTAGCTGTAAGTAATCTGGACGCTGCAGCTTTAAGCAGCTGTGCTCCCGTGGACGGTGATCACGATCACTGTCTAGCACAACACCTGGAGCTCAGGGGCAAAACAATCGCACGAGTGCTGCTGTTTGACTGAGGAAGAATAAAGTAGTCGTGGTAAGACAATCACATGACCACTTAAAGACAAAGCAAAAAGGTGACATATACCAGTTTATAAACTGTGTTGATGGGCCAGTAAAACCAGAGTCATGATAAACAATATATACGGCTGTTTTTCCTCAATAGCTTCGTCACGCTTACTGTCTAAGGACAGCAGCGAGACCTCTCTGCTTATGACCAAACAACAAACAAAAACCAGCCCTTTAATGTTGGCAGCCATTCCCCAACTCACTGTGAATGGGACTCATGGACATTCATCAGCGGCTGTTGATCAATGGTCATGACAGTTTGCATAATTATGATGAAGGTGACCTCCCAGCCCATTGTTGCTTCAGTGGTTTCAGTCATTATACAAATGTCCTGTTTATAAGATTGAAACCTGCAGACGGCTGAGACTGAAGACGTCACCTGATGATGACGAAACGTTGAACAGAATCTACTTTTGGAGATTTACTTACCTGGATGATTGAGAATGGATCAAGACGTTTGGAGTGTGTAGTTAATGTGCTGTCTTGTGTAGTTAGTGTGTACTGTTGTGGATAGTGTTGTGTTGTGTGTCAGAACAATGAGGCGACTGCTGTCTCCAGGTAGAAACAGGAGCGACACACCTGCTGCTGTCAGACCTGCAGGTATCAGGCTGTGATGTTTCCTTTATAGTGGACAGAAATATTTGCAGTGGCACAAATAATTTGTGGCATCTTATTGAAGAACAGCTGATGGTTCTGTAAACAGTTTGAAGTGGTTATTAAAAAAGGGTAAAAGGTAAATGGCTGCAAATAACTTTGTTGTTTATAAAACTTGTGCATATGATTTTAAAAGTGACAATTTATATTTTCATTTAAAGTTATGAAATATGATTCAATAAACATGTTTGTGGTTGTTACAGTAAAAAATATAACTTTTTCTACTCTGATTTTATGTTTTTTGTCTGATTTTAGATCAGTTGTGTTAATACAGTTTGTCAAAATGAAAACATGACTGTAAATTCAGACACGTGAGGCTGTGCTGAAAAGAATGAGACCAAACAAGACAAAGGAAATCGCGTTTAAAGGTGAGATGTGGAGGAAACATCAGAAGTAGTCAAAAATGGACAATTATAACCTGGACCCCAGAGGGCTCAACGTTTTTTTAAAGTAACATAATAGTTACTTTTCAAGTAATTAATTACTTTTAGAATCTTGTAACTCAGTTACTAACTCAGTTACTTTTTTGAGGAAGTAACTAGTAATTATAATTAATTACTTTTTCAAAGTAACTTGCCCAACACTACATTTAAATGAAGCGATTATACTTGTATCTCCCAGGTTTGGTGCCTGTACACTGGGCTTTCCCCAGTGGATGAAAGGGTCGCATCCTGGTCATTTGTGGATATAGAAGCAGAATCACAGTTTCCTGTTTCCAGCCTTCTTGGAGTCCCTGATGGACGTCTTTGAATGTGCTGCTGTGGTCCCCGTTGTTCTCAGCAGGACAATCGAGGCTTCATGTTGCGGCGAGTGTTAAGGACTTTAATGGGACACAGACCAGGTAAGGTGCAATGTTCACGAGTGCAAAATGAGTGCCACGCTAGACATACAGCACACGTCCATGCAATAGTAAAACTTGTCCCACATGTTTGTGAGCATGTCTGTGGTCACGGATGTTTTTACGCGATTTTGCAGTTCATCCACAGTAGTTGGAGAGTCACAGAAAGTCCTTTACGAACCCATGATAAGGAAACATTACAAACAGTATCTGGTGACCTTGTTGAAATGCCTCAGGTCTCCTGCTGCCAATCCAACGTTGTGGCAGCTCATTGTTAAGGAGTTAAGGAAAATGTTGACACTGAAAGCTAAGAGATTCATTTACAGTACAGGTAGAACTGTGCAAAACACTGAGTTTATTTCATGATTATTTTTAGTTTGATCTTAACAGCTTCTTTGTCACATTAAAAAAAAAGAATCAATTTGTTTCTGTGACATCTAATTAGCACAATGAAATGTTCCTTCTACAAAATCAGCAGTTAAAATGGATAAGATTCTTTTGAAAGCATTAAGCATTAAGATGATGACCCACATGCAGACACAGAAAACTGACTGAATGAAGCCTTCATTTCACCCCATAGAAAGTTCACAGTAGGAAGTTCAACAGGACAATAAACAGAACCCTAAGCTGACTGGAAAACCACAGAATAACACTAAGACAAAGATTTAAGGGAAAGACGGGATATTTATTCACATGGAGATAATAATAATAATGGATTGCATTTATATAGCGCTTTTCAGGCCCCTCAAAGCACTTTACAATGCCACTATTCATTCACTCTCACATCCACACACTGGTGGAGGCAGCTACAGGTGTAGCCACAGCTGCCCTGGGGCAGACTGACAGAGGCGAGGCTGCCATATCGCGCCATCGGCCCCTCTGGCCAACACCAGTGAAGCGTGTTGGCCAAGGACACAACGGCCAAGACTGTCCGAGCCGGGGCTCGAACCGGTAACCTTCCAATTACAAGACGAACACCCAACTCTTGAGCCAGGATCGCCCTTGTGTAGTAGAAGTGAAGTGGGACCAGAAGGACAATGATACACATCTGTAGACAATCAAGACAACGAGAGAAGAGGAGCTAAGTAAAACTAAACACAAGACACAGGAGACAAATAATGACCAAACTCAAACAGGAAGCACTGAGAATGAAACGCAGACACGTGACTCAAACTGACATGGAGTGAAAGGACCAGGACAGGTCGTGCTTTTATCCTTAAGCCTTTTTAGTGCAATATGATTGCTGTTAACGATGGTAGTTGTTTTGAATGCACTAAATCAATACCCTGAATGGACGTTATTTATATCCACAAGGCGTGAACAGGAGTGACCATCAGGGCCTTATGCAGCTCGTCCAACGCGCCCAGGATACCTGACACTGAGGATCAACGGTCACTCAAAGCTGGCTGGAGCCTATCCCAGCCACCATAGGACATGAGGCAGGGTCTGCCCTGGACAGGCCGCTAGTCTGTCAAAGATGTACCCCACCAGGCAGACAACCTTTTGCGTTCACTTTCACTCCTATGAACAATTTAGATTCACCAGTTAACCTAGTTAACCAGTTAATCCCACTAATTGCAGGTGTTTGGACTGTAGAGACAACCCATGCAGACAGATGTTTATGTCATTATGAGAAAAAAAAGTCTGCACAGGCAAACCATAACAACACGACTGCAAAAACACAAACTCCAGAATATTCCACCTAACCAGGCTCAGTTTCAGTGGGTTGTGCTTCCATATACTCACTGCACTGTACCTACATCGTGCTGTGTTTGCAGTATGGACTGGACTAGAGTTGGTGGTCAAGGTAATTTATCTGCAATGGCATTTGTACAAAGAATATATTATTAACCTGTTTTCTTTGCTGACAGGAAAGATGGGGAGAGAGGGTAGTGTGACATGCACAGGCACCTAATTGGTTGCAACGAAACCAGAGCACATTGCTTTTTAATGCAGCGTGCTGTGCAACCATTCAGCTGAGCATTCATCTGACATGCTCCAAGTTGTGTTATTTTTATCACAACCTCTGCACACAGTGGGGGGCACCTTTTGAACATCGTATTTAAAATTAGGATAGCAGCAGAATTATTAAATAAATTAAACACTGTTAATAATATTGGATCATTTGCAACAGCTAAAATGAACCATTCTAACCATTAAAAGGAGGAAATAGTACATGAATAAACTAAATTTGACAGGAACTCGGGGAGTGAGGTCCTCCACCAAAGCCAGTGCTCCATTTTGCAGTTTTAGGGTAGGGGATCTTTTCCTACTCCTTCTCCACCAGTTTCCATAAACATGAAGTGTCTTCCAGTTCACCCCATCAGAGCTGAGAGACACATAAGCACAGCTACGCTGGATTTCATCTCACTGTATTTTAATGGGTATAAAAGTGCAGATTAGCAGAACTAGTTTCCGTAAGGATGATGGTTATCAGGACAAAATATCAACAATTCACAGCTTCTCTCCAAAACCTTGAAGAGTATCTTCTTCTTCTTAAAAACCTTCACTGGTGAGACATTAACAATTACAGCCATTCGTGAAGTTTATTGCCGTTCTCTGTCACACAGCGATAGACTCATCAGCCAGCACATTTGCTTGGTAAATGAATTCACTTTGATTTGGTGGACAGAAATCAATAAGTGCATTCTGTGTTATTACGACTCCAGCAGCGAGCCAGCTGATAAATCTGATCATCTTACAGTGTGACAGACAGCCAAGGACACTTTCACATCCACTGTGATACAGTCGTTTGGAATTCTCCTCCAGTTTATTCTGTGATTACTAACCATGACACTTCGACAGAAGGGACGGGCCCTAAAGCAATCAACACAACACTTGCGCACACACAGCTATTTACACCGTGATGATAAGCTCGTTAACTCTCTGTGGCTGATCGGTATCGCCTTCAGCTGCAATTCCCCAGCCAGCCATTTGTCCTGGGTGAGATATCAGCAATCACCATTTTAAATGAGGAAAGGTGATATGAAATGCTAATTCAGCAGCTAAGATCAATACTGTTCACCAAGGGGAATAAAGTAAAGCAGAGTACCTGGTACAAACTGATGTCCTTGAGCACTCAGTGAAAGACACGGCTTTTTTTGCAAAACACAGAGATGCTAACATTGCAGAGAGTTTCTTATTCACTTTCATGTTTATCTCAAAGACCCTGCGCTGTTCTTTGTTTTCTGACACAAACTACATATTGTGTTATAATTAGAGCTGTGTCTATTATTTCAGCATCATAATTGCAATGTGCTCGTGCATCACAGTACAGGATGTGTAATGTTTAATAAGGTAAGTGTGTCATGATAACTTGCTGCTGTGTGACTCAAAAGGAAAAGTGGCAGAGTTCTTAACCTACAAGGCACGCCAGTATTTACTCCAAGGGTGAGTACTCTTGGATCCATTTTTTTAAATTACATTTAAAAACTGGGGAGAGTTTATTCAAAGCCATTTCTGTATGGGTCAAGTGTCCTCCATAGAGTTAACAAGTAGATCCTTTGTGCACCAGTACCCCTGACTGGTCAAGCCCTCTCACTTCCTGTGTAGACAGGATGCTGAAAATTGGCAGTGCTCTACAGTCCACCCCCATATTTGAGCCACGGTCTTCATACAGGATCAGTAAAGTGCTCAAATAACCCAGAAAAACTGTTTTGGATGTTACTGCCACAATTGACTGGCACATTTGGGCCTGTTGCTAACTACCTTACTGATACTGCCAGGAATCTTGGAGTTTTCATGGATAGTTCCTTCAAACTTGACAAACAGGTCTCTACTGTGGTAAAAACTAGCTTTCATCAACTACGCCTAATCTCTAAGGCTAAACCCTACATACCACACAAAGATATGGAGAAACTCATTCATGCTTTCATTATGTCAAGACTGGACTATTGTAATCTTCCCTTCTGCAGCGTCTGCAGCTGGTCCAGAATGCCGCAGCACGTCTCTTGACCGGCACTAGAAAGTTTGACTCTATCACCCCTGTTCTGAAAAATTTACACTGGCTTCCTATCAAATATCGAATTGATTTTAAAATTCTATTGTTTACTTATAAAATTTTAAACAATATGGCACCTGACTACTTAGCTGATCTCCTCTGTCTGTACAGCCCTCAGAGAGCACTAAGATCATCGGGCCAACTGCTCTTGGTGCAACCTAGGTCTCGGCTGAAGACCAGAGGAGACCGTGCCTTTGCCGTTGCTGCACCCAGGCCATGGAATACTCTCCCTCTTCATATTCGCGCGTCAGATTCCATTCAGTCTTTTAAATCACGTTTAAAAACGTATTTGTTTGATCTGGCATTTAAGGCGAATTAGGGTAATTTACATCTGGCTCTGTATTTAGATTATGTAATTATCTTATATTTTATATATTTGTAATTTATATTTTAGTGTGATTTTATTTGTACTGCGATTTTAATGGAAAGCACTTTGGTGTACTTCGGTCTTAAAAATGTGCTATATAAATAAATTTTGATTGATTGATTTTGAAGTTTGAGGTAAATTTAAAATACATGGCTGAATATAAAGCATTACATAAAAATCTTACAATGTTCAAGTGCTGATTGAGTGCTCCCCCAGACATATGGCATATTTCCATACAATAGAAAACTTGTACCATATATTTGTGAGCATGTCTGGAGTCACTGATGTGTTTATGTGATATTGCAGTTCATCCAGAGTTGCTGGAAGGGGAGTCACATAAACTGAGTCTTTTACAAACCTGTGACAAGAAAAAATTACAAACAGTGAGGTTAGGCAACCTCGGTGGCCAGAGGTGAAATGCCAATTCCAGGCACTTACTGCCAATCCATCGTTGTGGAAGCTCATTGTTAAGGAGTCATCAACCTAGTAGCAACGTGACAGTCCCCTCTAACAGTATGTGTTCATTACCGCTGAACAGCTGCAGGCTAGTGGTTACACAAAACAAAGGCAGAAAGACACTACAGAGGTAACAACAAAAACCTGAACTAAAAGTGACAAACCCTGAAAAAGCCAAACACTCACAAGAAAAACTGGAGCACCAGAGCTCAAAACAAACAAAGTCTGGGAGGCTGGCTGATTGACTGGTGGTAGAAAAGGCAGTCTTGGGTGTCAACCGGAGGCTGATAGTACGGGCAAAACAGTTTAAAGGAGCAACCCGGAGGTCAGCGGCACAGGAAGAGCAGTTCAGGCTGACTGCGGGGCTAGTGGTGGCGTGAGCGTGACTAAAGGCTCTCGATCAGCTTGGCAGGCTTGGCAGAGGCAAGACCAGACAAGGCAGGCCCACATGATGCTACATACTCAGGCAAAGGCGGGGCAGGTGGCAGTGTGGACTCTCTTGAGCCTCCGACCGGTAGGAAAGGTGCTGGACAGGCTCTCCTGAGCCTCCAGCAGAGACAGGAACAGGTGCCACTCCCACGCAAGAAGTAGGTGCGGAGGTCAAGTGTGTCCTGGCTGGCCTCACCCTGGGGACCAGCATGGATGCCGGGGGAGACTGGACACCAGCCACTCGCACCCAGCAATCATATTACAGTAAAAAGGTTTCAGGAGTTGGTATGGGTGAAGGAGTAAGCTGGGTCACGGTCGCCCTCACCCTGGGAGCCGAGACAGGCACAGTCAACAGCTGGGCGTCTGCTGTCCCTACACGAGGAGTAGGTACAGCTGCAGGGGAAGACCAAAGCACTGTTGCCCTGGGAGCACGGACAGGGAACAGCCGGGCCCTAGCCACCCTCACCCGGGGAACTGGTACAGGTGCAGGGGGAGGCTGGACTGCAGCCGCCCTGGGAACAGGCCCAGGAGCACAAGGAGAGCTCTTAGCAGTCCTAAAGTCAGCTAGCTGTTTCCCACACACTGACTGATGGATGTTATTGGAAGTCTTTGGGTGGAATGCACATGGAATAGGTTTTGAACAGATAACACAATGAACAGTCTTGGAGCTAGGAGTGTGGATTGGCTCCTGCTTATGAAATGCAGTCCAAATCTCATTACCCAGGGACACAGTTCTACCACCAACTGGTGCAGAATTACAGGCGTGACCATCCCCCCAACAGAAAAACAAAACTCAACCTTGTAATTGCTTAGTTTGGAAGCATAACTTAAAAAGTATTTCAGTCCCTTATTAGCAGATAGTAAAACTCTGCCTTCAAACAGAGAAAAGGCTGACTTAACACCAATATGTATCGAGTCTTGGTGAGCTGGTATAGAAACAGTCACTGATTAAAGCGCCTTGAGGCGACTGTTGTTGTGACTTGGAGCTATATAAATAAAATAAAATTGAATTGAATAGATGTCAGGCTCAGAAGCACACAGCCTCCCATTAGAGGAATGTGCAACTTGGGGACTGATCAGCTCAGCTACATAAAAATCTTTATTGTAATCAAAACTGACAGACGTGGTTTCTTCATCCAGAGACTCAGGAACACAAACATTACATTCATTATTTGGCCTGTTGGGCAAGGAACCAGTGAAAGGTGGGCGCCAGCCACAGGTAACATAGTCTTATTGTTGTTTAGCACAGAAGTAGAGTTACTTGATGTGTTGCCAACAGGCACTGAGGCTAAAAACAGTCTTCAGAACAGCTACTACTGACTGAGGACACTTGTGGAAAAGTCCGTTTTACTCACAGGGAACAGCGGGCCTGATGTGGAGGCGGCAACACCCACGATGTCTCTTCCCCTGACGGACCAGACAGATTGTGCTGACAGAGTTAGTGCAACTGTCCCTTTAGCACCCCCAACAGGTGATAT
Organism: Maylandia zebra; assembly: GCF_041146795.1. NCBI lineage: Eukaryota > Metazoa > Chordata > Actinopteri > Cichliformes > Cichlidae > Maylandia > Maylandia zebra. The sequence goes on along the minus strand of NC_135188.1, from coordinate 48,487,991 downwards.
TGTGAAGGGTTCTGACACATAGTGACATCGCAGGAAGTGGAAGGAAGCAGGAGGAAGGAAGTTTTAAGGAAGTTTACACATGGCCGAGTCTTTTGAAGCATCATCTGTATGTATATTATTTATTTGATACTTACCTCTAGGTCTCTGGTTGTATTTTGTGACACTACATTGAATCATGTCTGTTATTAACCTCTGTCTCTCTTCCACAGCATGTCTGTATCCTGTCTTCCTTCTCTCACCCCAACCAATCACAGCAGATGGCCCCGCCCCTCCCTGAGCCTGGTTCTGCCGGAGGTTTCTTCCTGTTAAAAGGGAGTTTTTCCTTCCCACTGTCGCCAAAGTGCTGCTCATAGGGGGTCATATGATTGTTGGGTTTTCTCTGTATCTATTATTGTACGATCTACTGTACAATACAAAGCACCTTGAGGAGAGTGTTGTTGTGATTTGGCGCTGTATAAATAAGGCTGAATGGAATTGAATTAATTTTAATTGTGTTATATTTTAATTCAGTCTCACACTTTCTACATTATTAAACCTGTGGTCAACGAGTAATGGTCTTTAGAGTCTTAATGGAAGACTCGTGGCCGTGACATAGTCCTTTAACTCCTCGGGCAAAAGGTTCACACAGCCTGGCTTACCCATAGCAATCCGGACCCTCATAACAGCAAAACATAAGGCGCTGTTCTTTTGAGAAAAACAGAACACAGATATTCTTCCAATGCAGATAAAGCTACTGTTGACTACAGCATGACAGAAAGAACCTACAGCCTGCTATAACTCCCTTCAGCGGTAAATCAGGCCGTAGCAACAGGATCTGTATGATGCCCACATTTTCCACCTCCTCCGTCTTCCTTATTCCCCTAAAGGAATTTGCTTCAAAGACAGAAGCCTTCATTCTGAACTTTTTCGAGTCTCCTTTTGAAGCAGTTTGATGGAAGGCTGAAGTGTTGTTTTTGTTCTAATCAGTGCAGAACTGGGAACGGAGGATAATTGAGTAAGAAAGCCCAAAACAACAGACATACATGGGAACATGTCTGGTATAAAGAATGAAATGACAGTTGTGATGCAAATGGTGATGATAATGATGGTCATCCTTATAAATATGTTAACCCCCCCCCCTCCCCTCCCCCTTTTACTGTGATGCACAGTGGGAGGGTGTGAGCACTTGAGACAGAAGTGTTTGTGAAGTGGCTTCCCCTCACTGATGATAACAGTAATTATGGCGCTCATTTAGAGGCATTTCCATCTCCAGTAATGAGGTTGATTACAGGAAGAGGGGTTCATGTGAAGGAGTTTAATATTTGGAGCTTGGTGAGTTTACAGATTTGGACAGATTTAAATTCATGACAAACTTTTACTTAATGCATTTATTTCATTTTTTTCCCTCAACTTAATTTTGGGGAAAAAACTCTAAACACCAAAAGTCTTTTCTTCTTTGAACTGAAGCCTCAATAAACACTTGAACAAAAGGAAGTTTTAACATTACCAGCATGACCTTATTTTAAATGAAATAAGCACACACCAGAGTGCTCGAGCATTGGTATTCTGCAGTATACTACTCATCAAGCAGCAGATGGCAATGGACATTGTGAGATGAATGCAAGGTGGAGGAATTTGTTTTACCTGTAAATATAAACGCATGGATTAGATGTAAGTTCTTTTTAGTGTGCATTCCTGCACATTCATGCATGCTGAAGTTTTAATAATGCTTGGGCTAAGGCAGGGCTATATGTGGTTGTGCACTCCAGACTGACATCCAGGAAACCTTATCACAGTGCACGAGCCTCAGGTATGCATGTAACAGTTTTAAGGGTTAGATAAATTACCTAATAAAGAATCAAACTCCTTGAGCTACTAATGCTCTATATTTGTCCTTGTGGAGATAATATTTGTGGTCAGAAGCCATGCACACACAATTTTGGGGATTAATAATTTCTTTCATGTGTTGTTTTCCCAGCGTGGAGCGATTATATACCAAACTTCTTTAATGGCTATTCGTATATAATAGATTGGCTTGTTTTATGTAATATAGGGATTTTAAAACATAGTCAGTGCTGGCAGCTATAGGAAGGTTTTGTTACTCTTTCTCCCGCATCCATAAATGAAGTTTGGAACTACCAGGACTCTTCTTAGAGCTGGTCACCTGGCCAGTCTGAGTGATCGGAGTAGAAGGGCCGGGAAGGGTGACCAACGGGAGGGTCCAGAGACTTCAATCACTGTCCGCTGAGATGTCATAACTATACCGGACTATACTGGAAGAGACTGCTGGAATCTCATTTTACATTACAATTTAAATGTAAAAATTATGAACTTTTTTATTGGTCAGTCCAGAAGGACTAATTTTTAATCAACTGCTAGAATCCTGTGTTGGTGTGACCTTCAGATACACAAATCACCACTGACAGAGCCTCAACATACCTGCAACATACAATCATCATATAAGAGTCTGAGGATTTGGTTTTTGAGGATCAGGACAGTCCGGCTGGTGTTTTGGGTCAGATGTGTCCAAAACAGAATCTGTGAGAATAGTTAGCAAATTATATAATTATGTAAACTGTGCAGAAATGTGTACACAAGTGTTTATCACAGTCCCCACATTTTCTAACTCATGTAATGAGATGTGGTGTGTATTTCTTTTCACAATTAGTTCTTGCAGTGCATTGCTTCCATTCCAGCCTTTCATTTTGGGCGCTTTAATTGAAACATTGATTAACTTCTGCCTTGGGAATACTAAGTACGTTGTGAAATATCCTGTGAGAGCTGGAGACACCAAACTGCACATCTGTGTTTCTGCAGTAGATCCTTCGAAGACTACCAATGATCTACCTGTATTCGATTAGCTCGTTGTTTCCTTGATCTTTTTTGCTTGCTCCGATTTGGTTCACACTCAGTGCATGTGTGAAATCATCTCCTGCAGTGAACAGAATGAATGTGATTCTCTGCGTTTGCCAGCAAATGTAACCTGAGAGGACCTAATTTCTAACAGCCTCAGGTCCGGATGCAAAGATCCATTTAGCGACACACAGTATGCACAAAGGCTTGTTGTTTGCTGAGGATTCTTTGAAGCTGAGCCTTGACAAGTTTTGCTTCACTCCATCCCTCCACAACATCACTCGTCTGTTTTCTGTTGTTGCCCTCCTTTTAGGCAGCAATACTGATGCTTTGAATTCTCCTCTCAGATCGTTCACATAAAAGTGTTTCATACAGTAAAAGTGTATTTTTACACTATCGACTTAATACAGAGCATCAGAAAAGTATTAAGTGCCTCACTTGTTCCACATTCCTCGTGTTTTGTTTGACAAATTTTACATGTATATAAAATCAGCACAAAAACACGGGTCAGGCGTGTTTCTCCTAATAGGTCACAAGGCCAGTGTCCTCTGTGTCTCCTCGGTGATTCCATCCTTGTTTGTTATCGAAACGTCCAGAGACGCCACCGGAACTCAGTAGTCATTTCACAAAACCTTTATTCATCTTTATTCATCCTCATTTAAGCATGCACTTCTAGAAGGGAAGACGAGGCCGGTGTCCCTCTGCAAATCTTCACCCCTTTGTTAGTTACAGCCAGCTTTATAGAGGCGTCCCCATCATAAAACCCCCCACGGTGTGCTGCAAACTCTGTCTGTGTCTATGTGCACGAGCATATGAATGCCTACATGTGCGCGTTCCCACGTGTCTATGTGAGTGCTCGTGTGTGACTGTGTGCGCATACCTGTGTGTATGTGTGGGTGCACATGAGTGAGTGTGCGTGTGGATGTGTGTGCGTGACAGTTAAAACACTGTGGGTGTAGGTGACTCCCTAGAGGTCATAAAACCCCTCTCCCTTCCAGACCACAGTTATAAATGTTGAGACCCCCACCCAAACATCCTCTGGGGAATTTCCACTCAGCATTTACAAATTATGGTTTCTTTAGCTAAACTGAAGACGGTTTGTCATGCATTTCTATCTTCGTGCGTAGAATAAGCATGAGTCACCAGGAATGTAACTACATGACGTGTAATCAGGTAGTTCTCAGGACGTCCATGTCAGGTTAGTTGGACGGTTACAGTGACTGGTTAAGTTTCTGGTTACGTCCTAAGTTACGATGCTGATTTCCCATTGAAACATGATCCATGTATTACAGTAAAGCTGTGTTAGACTCGCAGCTCCAAGCTAAGTGAGCTCACATTACTCTGTTTTCCTCCTCATATGATTTTTGATTAGATTTTAGAATTTGCTTGAAAATCCCTGCACTTACACCTCGAGCACCACATGCAAAGCTTGTATTTAGTTCAGGTTGTTTTAACACACTGCTGCTTGCTCTCGTTGATTGCAGGTCAGAACTTGTTAATTGTTACCCGCAGGAGATTAAAACCATTGAATATTCTTCCACTCCAGCTTCATTTAGTGGACTGTGGACACTTTCAACACACAGTTTAAACCTGATTCATGGTGCAACAACAACCTCAACACCTGTTCACTCACAGTGGATGATTAGAACTTGATCCTTGTGTGAAAATCTGTGATTAGAGCTATTAGTTATCATTCAGACTTGGTCTTTGTCAACAACTGCATGTGCTTACAATGATTTCCTCCCTCCAACCTCCAACTCCTCCAAATTCCAAACATTTCATTTTATTTAAAGCAGCAAAGATTCATTTGGTGTACGTGGATTATGAAGTTTAAGGACATGAAAATACAGTCAAATTAAAGTCTAGAAACACGAATAAGTAGATTAGAAGTTGTTACTATTTCACTGACTGGTACGAGACGATGTTATAGCTTAGCAAAGCTGGCTCGAGTAGTTTGTTTAAGCATCAGAGTCTACTATGACACAAAAGCACCAAAATGAAACGGTAACACTCACTCCTGTGACTTTGACTGTCACAGACATACAGCCATTAAAAGGCCCTTTCCCAGGACACGTGCAGCGCGGCGCTCTATTAAACACTGAACATTTGTACAGAATATTTTTACAGTAATGCATATACTATTATATATTGTACATATATTTATTAGTCTCAGATGTAGCCATTCTTGTATTTTGCTTGTTTTACGTTATTGTATTTTTGCACAACTCTGTTGCTTGTGAAGCTCGCACACAAGAATTTCACTCACATGTGCTGTACCAATGTACCTGCACATGTGATGTGACAATAAAAGTGATTTGATTTGATTACTATATTTGTTTAAATTGTTATGTAGTTATATGGTGCAGTGTTTTTGGCTTTCGCTGCGATGATGCCAGGTCTGTTTTGGAAATGAGATTTTTACCTGGATAAATAAAGGACTCATATACTACTACTACTACTAATAATAATAATAATAATACACGAATTCTCTTAGAGGATACTAAGTCAAAGTGATACATGTTTTGAAATGACAAGGATCAGGCGCATCTACAAAAACAAAGACGTAAAGCACTTACGCACATAAGAGCGATGCGACCAGCGCAACACAAACTTTGTGTCCTTCGCTGTGGTTAGCCATCAGCGCAGCTCATGCCACGTCCTGTGTTTAAGGCAAATGATATTGCATAACTTTATTTATTATAGCACAGATGTTACCCAGTCTAAAATTAGGTATTTTAGAGGCCATGAACAAACTTTCCAGGCAGAGTTTTCCAAGATTTAGACAGAGACGTTTTGGTGTCCTGTAATAAACTAAGAATGCTGGAAGTGCCTGTGACAGTATTTGGCTTCCAAGTGTTAAATATACAGAATAGATATATATATAAAAATCTAAATCTTTGTTTAGTCTGTGCAGAAATAAAGACACAAATGGCTGATAAACGAGGCTGTTGCATGTCACCAGCAGAAAGGGTCACAGCTGCCCTGCATGAACAGTCTGCTGCAGCTCAGGAACGCCGCCCTGCTTGATACGGCTCCTGATTTATGTGGCTGTCGTGGCTGACGTGCAGTGACCCCTGAACAGCCCAATAAAATATTCATATCTGTGTGGGACACAACACAGTCCTTCACATCCTCCCTGCTATTTACAGGAAACACTGACATTCCCTACAGCTTCAAAGTAAATATCAATGGTATACGATACATTTCTGCAGACTAGCGGGACTGAAAATCACTGCAGACTCAAGATTTTGCAGAAAATACAAACATTTGTGTAAACTAAATATGACGGAACCCAATTACATATTTCTAATTTCTAGGGGCGTCTATGCATTTTGTTTACAGCACAACAATCGGGAAAAATCTCTTCACAGTCAGAAGTCCTACGATCTATTCTCATTTTTATGGTGTCAAAGTCTGATTATAAAATGGAATCATGATCAAACATCACGACTTAAGCATAACAGTTATGGCTACAACTTTAATTTGATTTAAAAAGGATTTTATCTCTAAGCACTGTCTAGACTTAATGATTTTCCTGTTGGTGGTGCTGAGTGTTCAGCTGAAAGTGTGAATGTCTGCATCGCCGTCTGCCTGGCTTTATTCACTGTATTAGTGTAATATGATAGTATGAGGTGTTTGGGATAATCATGGGACCTGCTCAGTCTGGATTTTTAAATCAATTCCCTTCAACAGCTGGTGAAGAGATGGGGGAAATATGGGGTCTTTCCCTCTAGTCAGTGTTAGCACTCACACTGTGGCATCTTAGATCAACTAGACTTTTCAGAGAGATGCTGGAGACTAATAAAGACAAGAACTAACAGACTTAAAAACTCCTTTGTCCCACACGCCATCAAACTGTTTAACTCCTCTCTGGAGGGGAGAGGGAGGGGAAACAGGAGGACAAAGGAGGGGGGAACAACTAAGCTGTAGTGCCTCTTCACCTCACTGTACAATACCTTGTGCAATACTTTTTGTAAATAGTCAACAGTGCAATAGACTCAATACTTGAAATGTGCAATTCACTTGTATTTTTATTTTTTATTCCTGTTTATTCTATTTATCCCCTTTGTATATTTTATTTATATTGTCTCTGTATTTATATATGTGTGTGTGTGTGTGTGTGTGTGTGTGTATATATATATATATATATATATATATACATAACAATTCTGTAACTGTAACTTCGGTCGTTGCTGTGCTTTTTGGAAGTCGAATTTCCCAGAGGAACCCACCCGAGGGATTAATAAAGTTCTATCTTATCTTATCTTATCTTATCTTATCTTATCTTATCTTATCTTATCTTATCTTATCTTATCTTATCTTATCTTATCTTAATACAGCTAAGAAAACAAACGGTTTTTCTTTTTTCTGCTGTAAAGTTGGGAGCAGTGAAAATACACATGACTTTTTCATGTCTAATGTTGGAGAAATAGCTTAAATTAAGAACTATACACAATGCACTCAAAGCACTCAGGGAGTTGGTCGTCTAAAGTAAATGTTTAATGTGACTAGTCTACTTTACACAGATCAATGCAAATAAAGGAAAACACTGAAAAAAGTGCTAATGGGCTTCGATCATTTATCATACACTCAAAGAGTGAGACTGGGTGGTTGTTACATTTACAAGAGTCTAAATTACAAGAGTAATTTGAACAAAATAATTACAACATAAACGATGTGCATGAAATTAAACTACTTAACACGTATTTATTCTTGTACTTGTGATTAGTGATGTGTCGGTCGCGAACAAAACTCTTTGAAGTGAACGACACCAGCCGTAGGGTTTTTTCTCTCTCTCTCTCTCTCGCACTTTTTCCCGCTTCACTCTGCACGCCAGCCTTGTGCTTTGCGCTGGGCAGAGGGGGGAGGGGCGGTAGTTACACTCAGTAGCACAGGAACAGAGCGGGAGGGAGAGAGAGAGCAGGGACAACAACGTCACATTAGAAAGGTGCTTGTGTATAAATACACAAACAATACACACATGCTTTCAATTGTGTAATTTAAGTGATCTAGTAGCTCTGTTTGGAAGTTCAGCTAACGCTAGAAATGTGTTTTGGAGTTTGTACGTGTTTTGTCTTTAGGGGCCACCGTATATATTTATATATAAACATATAAATAAAACAACAGGTTTTTTTACATTAGTAATTCATTTTGTGCATAATTTTATATTGTTGTTAATAATAAATTAATCAAAGCAACAAAACAACCTGAAGAGCCGGTTCTCTAAAACGAGCCGGAAATCCCATCACTACTTGTGATATCACAAGATCACGTGAGATTTCAAACCACAGGAACATCACAGGGGTTATAAGAGGCAGGAAAACATACACACACTATGTGTATGCTATTGCTTTTTATTGTGGTTTAACCTGTGAAGGACCACAATGTAAAGGAAATCCTGCATCAAGCCTGATAAGGACAAAGAGAAGAGGATGGAGTGAAAACCATGTGAATTTTGTTATAAATCCATTAAACTGGAGGCGGAAAAGATGTGCATGACAAGTTCTATGTTAACCAGACTTTAGAATTTGTTGAACACTCAAAAAATAACTTTTAATGAACTTTAAATAATCATGGAAAGGATTTCCACATTAAGTACTTTTGTTGGACCAACCTAATTTAAATGAGATGGACCAACTCAATTCAATTAAGTTGTAGTCAACATCACAAAATAAGTTCATTAATCAAAAAGTTCATCAATAATTAATGATTTGTTCCAATCCAGGTAAATTAAGTTGGAATAACAGAATTGGATGATTCTAAAATAAAGCAGTTTAATAAGATAAGATCCCCTTTATTATTCCCCCACGTGGGAAATTTGTTTTGTCCCAGCAGAACATGGACAGTGCAAAGTTATATAGCAAAAATTAGAGAACACTGGAATACAATAAGAATAAGATTCTGTACACAACTGTACAGAATAGAATAGAATAAAATAATATATACAATAGGATAAAATGAGTCATAATCATGTGGAAATCCTTTCCATGATTTTCAATGTTCAGTCAAACAGTTACTTTTTGTGTTTTCCACAGTCGTGCATTCATTCTGGAATAACAGGTTTGTTAATTAAAATAATAAATAAAAGACAAACTGTGTAGAGACACCGTGGACGATGGTAGGATATAAAAACAGGATTAAAGCCGTGGCTGTGTTGAAACCAGCTGGCACCATGTTTGAGTCAGTAAAGCTTTCCAGTGTTGGTCAAGTTACTTGAAAAAAGTAATTAGTTACTAATGACTGATTAAAATTGCACAAAAAAAGTTAAATTTTTCGCTGTAGAAAGAAGTTTTCTGCCAACGCAGACTGAACAGTGGCGCTAATTGTCTCACTTTTTACAGAATCAAACTCAAAGTAATGTGATTACTTCCAAGCGTTGAACGCTGCACGCTCGTACTCTCTCTGCACTATATTATCCATTGTTGATCTGCACACGTCTGTTGCTGCCACGGACGTCACACGCTCGTACATCGTTGTCATGAGACGCTCTCACAAACAAAACCACAGTTTAGTAACACAGTAACGCAGCGTGATTACAGGAAAGTAACAGTAATCTAATTACCTTTTTTGCAACAGTAATCCCTTACTTTACTCATTACCTGAAAAAAGTAATTGGATTACTGCCCACCTCTGCTTTCAATCCACTACAGAACATCGACAAGCTGATATATTTTTATCTTCATTGTGTCCAAACTCATCTTCTACACCCTCAGATGTAGGCGACATTTTCAGCCATTCAAAAATGTTTCAAAAGCTGTTTAGTGAAAGTTTAGCTAAACAATAAATTCTTAAAAAGCAAGACAGAAACAAAGTATTTTTCTATGCAAATATTTGATAGGTTTGTAGCTTGAACCTTGTGGTGGGGCGTGGTCTGCACGGCATCCGCAATCACGCCCGCCGTGTTGAAACACGGGGACTCAGGGGTTGGTGTGGTTGTGGTGTGACGTGAATTAAATAAAGATGGCTCTGAACGTTGCTCCGTGGTCCCGCCGTGCCTTATTCACGCCACAAACCTATTCGCTGGAACGTTGAAGACAATATAATTACACAGCAAGCAAGACACGAAGTAGGCAAAGTTCTTCATGTCTCTCGTGCACGGCAGAGACCGGACAAACGCCGTTCCTTCGCTTGACCCCAGTCGCTCTCGTCCGCTCCCCCGTAACACTGCTCTTTTATTGAGGTTACATGAATATGCATAGGTTCATTAACATACGACGTGTGCATACAAACAAAGAGTACCGTGTGTGTGTGGGGGGGGGGGGGGACCCCATAAAGACTTCCCTAAACCTGCTGGTCTGGAAGTCCAACAGTGCATCTAAACAAAAGGCACTTAGCCTAAAACAGACATAGCCACGTTGATCCTACCATAAAACAACAAGACGAGGTACGACCTCTCCCACGCTCCCAGGATGTAGGTGTGCACACAAAGTTTGCAGACTATTAAGGATCAAACCTCTACCAATCTAAAACTAATTATAAAACTCTAAGCATATATAAGTAGATATTTCTAAGCATAACTGACAATCAACAATACAAAACCTAACAATATTTATTCACTTTTATTCTGTCTGGCAACATGTTTAATACTAAGTACAATACAGCAAAAACAAATGTGTTGCTGATCTGATTCGTTCTTTTTCCTGATTGTATATATTAAACAAAACATGCTGGCTGTGACTTTTAACTCTTAATCCACAGATTTTGTTTGTAACTGTAGAATTGAATTTTAGCCAGGTTAGATTTTTCCCCCTCTTCTCCTTAACTAAACTGGCTGCATCGTGGCTGTGTATCTACAGTAAGACGCACACACAGTCTGTCCTGTGTGGTCAGAGTGTGTTTTACTAAAATGCTGAACCACTGCTTTAATCACTGTTGCAAGACCTCTCTGCTTCACTGGAACAAATGGGGTGCTTATCTCCAAGTATTTGTGTGAATCATCAAATCCAAATGAGCTTTGTTTTATTGTAGTTGGTATTTGTGAAGCAGAAAATCTGCACATTGCCCAGAAAATCACCTTGGAAACGAGATGTTCCAGCTCGTTCTATTGGAATGGAAGCGTGCCCGTCTTGCTTTCTGCATTCTTACCTTCGAGGAGACTTGTTGATATTTGCAAACTACATTTTCCTGTATGAATTCTATTTGTGTGATGACAGAGTGTTATGTAAAGCAACCGATTCACACATTCCTGAACAAAGAGAGCATTTTGGACTGACCCTGCGGCTGCCAGTTTACTGATCAGAAAAAGATCCTGGTAATGTTGATAAGGGTTTCTGCCATTGTTTTTGATTCCCCCGACATACCAGGATGCTGTAAAGTGATTAACAGTCAAAGTCAGCCTGATGTACATCTGCCTCATTAGGCTTCCCAGAGAGAAATGGATCAGCCTTGTAACATTACTTCACATATTTACACTCCAGTAATTAGAAATTACAAAGTCAGATCTTCATCGTAGCGTCCTTTATCAGTGAGATTAATTGTCTTGTCACAAGTGTATAATTCTGTTGCTAAGTGGGTAGGGCCACAGGGATAGACAATAAGAGGCAAGAAAGGAAATTAAATGACATCATTGTTGCCATGTTACGCACATATCCACACAGATTAATACTTACATCCAATCAATTTGCTGTAAATATCAAAGACAGTAAATTTTTATTTACTCATGTAGATATTTATATAGAGAGAGGGTTCCTTCCAGTTGATTCAATTGGTGGAACACATAGTATGGGATATCACACCTGTGCGTGTCACGTCAATAAGGCAGACAACCTGTGATGATGTGCAGCCCACCTGTACACATACACTCCTGCCATCAGTCGTCACCTGGCTGAGAACACCTCTGCCAAGTCGAGCTAAGTACTTTTAGTTACCTCTGTTGTTTGTCAGCATGAAGTTAGCTTAACTGCCCGTATTGGTGTTAGTCTCTACTGTTGCAGTGTGGGCTTCTCACACAGACGAGCCTTCTGTGAAGAATGGCTGGCGTCTCCCTTAAAGGAAGTGTGAGGACAGTGATTCAGTAGGGACCCGGAGTAGAGGCACTTCTCCTTGTCCTCACTGAAAGGAGCCAGTTGATGTTTTGGGCATCTGACTAGGATTCCTCCTGGCCACCTCCTAGCTGAGGTATTTTGGGCATTTCCTACTGGGAGGAGGCATTAGGGTAGACATGCTGGAGCAATCACATCTCTTGACTGTCCTAGGAAAACCTGGACGTTCCTATGGTAGCTATGGAAGTCTGAGTGTCGCTGGTTAGGCTGTTGCCCCAGACACAGATAAGCAGCAGACGCTGGGTGGATGGAGTTAGCCCTCTTTATGGAACAGAAAACTCTGAGCTTGGCTCATTTTAGGGTTAACAAACTCAGTGTTTTCACTAGACCTGCTCTCTTGAACATGGCCCAGAAAAAAATGAGATGATGGGAAGCAGGTGCGTCAGCCAGGGAACCTCTGGGAGCCAAAGAAAGAGCACACTTCCTCACAGGAACACAAACACAGATGCTCTTGAAGGAGGAAGAGAAATGAGCAAAGTAATGGGAGAGAGGGCTAGCTGACACTGGGGGCAACATTGATCTCAGGGGGAAGTGTTTTAGGCCTGTTTGACTTTGGGTGGACTGGTTCTAGTTTCTGTTTGAGAGGTTTTCACTTCACTCTCTGCCCTTGTAACCAGGGCAATTTATTCGGATGCCAGAAGTAAATATTAAGGTCACTAGTCAAGTAGCACCAAGCCACTAACCAGCAGCTATTACAATTAAATAATAATAATAATAATAATAATAATAATAATAATAATAACAGCTTCAACAGCTCCGCTCAAAGCCCTCTCCACTCATCCCGACTAAGCCCAATGTTGAGTCTCCTTTAATAATCAATCGTTTGGTACCATCTGCACCACCGTCCTCCCTGAACGGCTGAAAACGTTGTTGGAAATGCCGTTAAAAGTACTCAAAATAGCATTAAGATGAAACATGTTTCACTGCACCCATAAGTAGGACAAACTCTGCCCCTCTACATTTCTCTGAATATAAGTAGCAAAAAGTGTAATCAGTATTACAGCCAACATGTGCTTTTCAAGGTTAGTGACAAGTAGACATGAGTATCCTCCCCAAGTTCTTCTGTGGATTTTGTCTGTTTATTTGTATTGACTGTGAGCGCGTTCATGCATCTGTTTCCTTTTTGTTTTCGCCACAGAAAGCAGGAGAACAAATGAAGCTGTTTCATGTTGGTCAGGCAGTTCACTGTGGACAGAGGTCGAAACAGAGACAACCTGAAAACAAGAATGTGGACACACATCATTTTCACACACCAGCATTTTTAAACTAGTTTTCCGACTGGCTGTGTTCGGACTTTCATCTTGCTGCAGAATGAATTTGGGATCAATCCAACACCTACCTGATGCTATTGCTGTTGCCTAGGTGGGTAGGAAAATATCTCACATGCCTAAAACAGTCACACATGCACCACCTAGTCCACTGGCATTAACATGCTCGGTGTAGTTGGAAAACAGAACATATCCTCATTTGAATGCAGCTGGATGAGTCAGAGCACCGTGGGGGGAGGGGGTGGGAGTGATTTCAAAAATCAAATATCTTTTAAAATATACAGACTCCGTCTTAATCCCAGGTAGAAATGACACCTTTCTGTCTACTGTGAGTGTGTCCTGATACGGAGACTGAATGGGAAGCTTTGACTCTAAGACATCCAGATGTTCTCCTTAAGTATCTCCTATCCAAATACATGCCAGTTAACAATTAGGATGCCTGTGAGGAAATATGCAGTTGTCTGTTGGCACAAATCACACAAAAGTCCAATACAGATTCCATCCATCTTTAATTTCCAGGAAACATGATCATCTGAAGGCTCCAGCTGACAGAAAAAATACTGGTGTGATTGCACCTGACAGTGTGGAGCAATGGCCAAAAACAACAAGGAAAACTGTGTGTGCAGCAGTTTCAGTGGCAGTTTAACTTGCAGTAGCTAGATCTCCCTAAACAAACACACATAAACTGGTATTGTATTGGTTGTATTGTTAAGCGCTCTCATTCAAGCTGCTCCCTCTGTTGCAAGTCTGTCCTTTTGCAGACATGCAGCTTGTAGGTGGCTGAACTGAGCAGGCATCAGATAAACACTGCAGCAGCTTGGTGCCCACTGTTTGCCTGGGTGCACAGAAATGCTTTGAATATTGATACATGGATCCCTGGCAGGGTGCTCCCTGCACCTGGGGACTCTGTTGTCCTACTGGGAGACGTCAACGCTCATGTGGGCAGCGGCAGTAAGACCTGGAAGGATCTGAACCCCAGGGGTGTTTTGTTGTTGACTTCTGTGCAATTTGTTCATAACAAACACCATGTTTGAACATAAGGGTGTCCGTAAGTGCACGTGGCACCAGGTCGATGATTGATTTTATAATTGTATCACCGGACCTGCGGCCATATGTTCTGGACAGTCGGGTGAAGAGAGGGGCTGAGCTGTGAACTGATCACCACCTGGTGGTGAGTTGGATCAGGTGGTGGGGAGGATGCTGGACAGACCTGGTGCACCTAAACGTATAGTGAAGGTGTACTGGGAATGCCTGACAGAGGCCGTGGTCTACAGCTGAGCTTCAACAGCGAGGGGAGCCAAATGGACCGTGTTCAGGATCTCCATTGCTGAAGTCATATATTTAATGTATATTATGCTCTCTGGTTACTCTGGTATGAATGACTCAGAATTACTTTATAGTAAATAACACACTACTGGCAAAACACAGTGTGAAGAACTCCAGTTTTTAGTTCAACATACAAGTGATGACTGTTGGCCTTCATCAGGTTTGATTTAATGCTGTCAGAGAAAATATGTCCTCTTCATGCCCCTGACTACATTCAGTGTTTAAGCTTCCTGAAACACCGAACCGAGTTACTGTTCATGTTCCTATACAGTGACACAGATACACTACTGGTGAACTCATGTGTTTCAAATGAACAGCTTAAATGGTACAAAGGTAAGTGGTGAAAAAAAGGTAAGGTTACCAAAACTGAAAAATAATGTACATAGTTGTGTATATTTCACAATTATACTAAAAGGCCTTTTTCAGGGACAACATGGGTTAACAGTTTAAAGCAGTTCTGTCAGGGGTGTCGTGTGTGGATGCAAGAAAACCCAAATGCTGGACTCACAGGTGAAGGCTGGTGTTTATTATGATGAGCAGATAGATAGAACATGAAACGGAGGACTGACTGAACTGAAATGGCTGGTTGGACTGGACACACGGGCGGCGTAGTCAACATCAATGGCACGACAAAGGACTGAAAGGAACTGAGGGCTTAAATACATGACTAACGATGGCGACGACTGGAGACGGGTGAGTACACAGCTGAACTTAGTCTAACCAATGATGCATGGAATGAACTGGAACACAGGTAGACAGGCTGGCACAGAAAACAGAAAGTGAAAAACACGGATGTGGAAAATAAACTGAACATGACAAAACTGAAAACACTGGGTGAACCACCCAGGAAACCTGACAAGTTCTGCAGCAATGGAGGTTGATCAAGCCTTCAAAGCTGCTGCTACTAATTCCTACAGCTGTTCCAACTTTTCTGGGTTACTTCCCCCTCTGTCTGCATAAAAGCAGTGCTGGAACACACTGTGGTACCCTTGTGAGCATCAGTTGAACAATATTGTACTGTAGTGATGGGATTTCCGGCTCTTTTTAGAGAACCGGCTCTTTCGGCTCCCAACCAGCTCTTCAGGTTGTTTTGTTGCTTTAATTCGTTTATTATTAACATTAATATAAAATTATGCACAAAAGGAATTACTAATGTAAAAAAAACGTGGTTTTATTTATATGTGTTTATATATAAATATATGAGATGATGATGAGATAGCCTTTATTTGTCAGTTGCAGGTCTTTTGCCCACAACCGAGATGACAGACCTTGCCGACCGTACATACAATACAAACATCACATTGGGGAGACAGGTCAGGATAGGTAGCGAGGAAAAAAACATCAAAATGTGTAACACAGAAGGATAATACAGGAATGCACAGATATCAACACACCACAGCACAATAAACACAGACAGCAACATGGGAAAGAGTTCCAGTGTGTACATCTGATCTGGGACCGCTGCAATCTTTCGACTGCGCCTCCAGCTGACCCGATGTCCACATCAGAGGGGAGGTAAGCGTTGGAGGTGGCGTTGGATCCGGGGTAGGGAGGGTGATGTGTCAGTGAGTGCTTATCAGTATCAGTATATCTGTGTGTGTGCATGTCCATAGTTCAGCTGAGACAGTGTCCTTCACCCTGCCAGGCTAAGTAAACAGTCTTCCAGCCAACCCAGGTGGCCTTGCAGGGAATGGGAAGGAACAGACTCAACACAGTCGTTATCAGGGTGTTTTGTTCGGCTCCAGCCTTGCAGCTGGCGCCAAAGGGGTATCCGCATAAGTGATGTTATTTTTTACTTTAGTGCGAACAGCTCATATGAATTTCAAAGCAGTTCTACAGTCCAACACTGGTCTCTCAATCGCCCGTTGGAGAGCCGTGAGCTTTGCCATACTTGCGTTCTGTGATGTTATCATTTCTTGTGCTCAAGGAGCCGATTCTGAGAACTCACGGCAGTGTGCCTCCCCGAGATGTCATCCAATTTGCGCCCAGAGATGTTATTCCGAGCGAGCCCTTCCGAGATGTATCCAGTCTGCAGCCAGAGATCTTATTCTGAGTATTCACAGCAGCCGTAGCCTCTCCAAGATCTTATCCGTGCTGACTCAATGAGCCCATATACGGTGGCCCCTAGAGACAAAGCTCGTAAAAACTCCAAAACACGTACAAAAGACAACATAAGTGCTCCAGGATGCTAGGGGGCAGTCTTGAGCATTTGTTAACTCGTGGCTACACAAGCCAGCAAGTACCACCGACTGGATTTGGTGTGTGGTAGTAACAGGTAAATGAACATTTTTTTAAATTATTTGAATATATATGAGTGCTTGTGTATAAATACACAAACAATACACACATTTATGGGAACTTCTGCAATATGGGAAGAGCTTTCTGAAGAATATTTGATTTCTATTGTAGGAAGAATGTCACGGGTGTGTTCAGCTGTTATATCTGCCAAAGGTGTTTACTTTGATGGGTTAAAAGTTTGATTTATAAATTGATTTATTTTTTAACTCCAATTGCTAATTTATACTAGCTTTTGTTTCAGAGCACAATGAGACATTAAACTGCTTTGACCAGTAGTGCTCATGGATGATTAATCCCTTTGACTTTTTGTCTTTCCCAAAGAAAAGTGTGTCTGAAGAGAACTTTTTCCTTTTTGTTTTAGTTTGTCCCCAGTTCCTCCACTAACATGGAAGAGGCTGTTTATGACCATTACTGCAGCCAGACACCAGGGGCGATATAGACATTTTGGCTTCATTTTTGGGGAGCTATTAGGCCAACCATGTTTTCTACAACCATGTTTTCTACAGTCATGTTTTCTACAGTCATGTTTTCTACAGCCACTGGCATGAAGTGAAGTAGCCATAAACCATATGTGTCCAGCTATTTGATCTACCCTAAATCCTTCAGCCCACAAAGTGCTTAAGTGTGAATGAGGACTTTTAAAAAAACATAAATCACTGAAAACAGTGGCCTGTATCATGTCAGGAAAGGTTACTGTATAAAAACAAAATAATGTGAAATTAGCCTGGTTCTGGTTTTGTAAAAACATATTGTACGCTATTTGGTTATTACATAATTATTACACTATTTCAGAACCAGACAAAAAGAAAAAAGGCAACATATAATGTGTTTACATATAGCTAACTGATTATGTGTCTTTGTGGTCATTTTGTACCGTGACTGACAGAAAAGAATTTGTCACATCAGAGGACCTACTGGCTGCATGTTTATTAAGACATCAATCTGTTTGCCAGTCGGTGACATTTTATAAAGCTTATCCCTCATTATGTTGTATTTTTAGACCCCTTCTCCTCCAAAATGATCTGTCATATGATAAAGCCATGATCTGACATCACTTTTCATTGTATACTCAGAGTTCCAAAGGGAGGTAAGACAGAAGCCTCTGTTGGCCCAGGTCTGGTGCTCGGCCTTGAATAATGTATCCAGTGGAGGTTACAGGGCGTGGTGGTGATGGAGCAGATCAGTGAGACAGGTGGATCTTAGTGATACATGGGTGGTGTCTTAAGAGAATGACTGTTTTGGGACCCAAAGCCAGTGAACCTACTAAGTTTATGTTTACAGGAGAGATAAGTGGGGAGCTGGAGTTTTATATGCAGTTTATTTAGGGCTATATTGAGTAATCCATTCTGGAGGCCATGAAAGTATATATCTATGATTCAGTAGTAGAGGTGGAGAGTGATCGAAGAGGACAAGGTACGATTTTAGGGGGTCGAGGCAGTTCTAGTGATTTGACTGATATGCTGTGAAAAATGTCTCAGAGGTTCCAGGTTTTTCTGTCATGTCATTTTCAGAGCCCTGCACAACAGACTTTGCCTATTAAGAGGTTATTGGGACACTTTGACAGACACTCATGTCAAAAACACACAAAGATGGATTTTCTCACCAGCTAAAAGTCCAGTGTTGAGAATTTAGTAAGAATATACAAACTCTTTAAATCACATATTTATTTAATAAATCCTTTGCACACAGTGCAACCCTGGACCGATAAGCATTAGTTTTGCCTCAGTTGTGCTGAAGGTGGAGAGTGCACTGTGGTGACTTTGTAATACACACTGCAGACAAATATGTATATATTTCATCTAACAGAGCATTTCACACATAACCTGAGCCCAGCTGAAGCCTTTCTTTAAGTCTGCCAGTCTGCTGTCTACCCACACAGTCCAAAGATGTACAGTAACTGGAAACCCTCACAGGTAATGCACATATTTGTCTAGACGCAGGATAAACTAGTGGTTCTAATATTGACCCCTTATGAGCAAGCACTGTTGTTGACCCTGTTTGTTGTGAGACTATGTTCACCAAATGGCTGGATTATGGAGGCACGCGCAGTGATTAAGAGAGTTCGGTGGTCTTCCTCTTCTTTAAGCTGTTGTCGTTACAGGTCACCACAACATACTGCCTGCCTCCATGTCACCCTGCCCCCAGCATCTGTCACACACCCTCTGAATGTCCTTCGGTGTAGGGATGGGTATTGATAAGATTTTCACGATTCCGATTCCATTTTCGATTCTGTTTAACGATTCGATTCTTTATCGATTCTTTTAAAAAGGAGAACACTAAGGTCGATTAGCTCAGAACTTCGTTTTATGTCTTCTCTTTGAACAAGATAGAAATTTAGGAGTAACATGGCCTTACAAACCCAGCAGTGAGATCTTAAGAGATCCAGCCTACGGCTCTTCAATGGGGCGTCACAGGGTCCCCAGGAAAAACATTGCAAATATAAAATAATAAAATGAATATTCTTCTGTAGCAATAACAAAGTATAACATAAATTATTTAGTAGCAATTACACAAGAATATCCAGTAATGTCCCCGCCTACAATTAAACACATTCACTTACTGAAAATCATCTGCTGTGGCAAATGGGTGCAAGCCTTTGACCACAAACTGAGTCACTGCTCGGTGACATTCGTCTATTCTGGCCTGAAACAATTATTTACCTGCTGCATTAACGGGAGAGGACGTGCAAACGTTAGCGCTGCTGCTGGTTGAGATTCACGAGTCCGGAGCGGAATTAAAAACACGACATTCATTTAAGGTCATCGCGTGTTTTGTGAGCAAATGCTTTTGCATATTCGTAGTGTTTCCTCCCTTAAATGAAATATCTACTTTGCAAGTGTTGCAAGTTGTCCTGTTGTCATCCGTTCTCGTAAAGTATAACCAAACTTTTGAGCATTTGAGCCGCCATGTTTCCTGCCAGGTAAATGACGCTCCGCAACGTGGCGACGTCATTCAGGGCGACTGGAATCGATAAGGGAATCGTTTGCAAAAATGGCAAACGATTCCAAGGAATTGAAACAGTGGGAACCGGTTCTCAACAAGAACCGGGTTTCGATACCCATCCCTACTTCAGTACATTCATGAATCTTCTCTACGGTCTTTGCCTCCTGCCTTGCACTTCATTACTCAACACCCTTTGTCTGATAAATCCACTATGCCTTTCTGTCCAAACCATCTCAGCCTTGCCTCACTCACTTTTTCTCTCTTGCACTCATTTCTAATCCTTTCCATCCTGGTCACTCCAAATGAAAACTGTATCATTTTCAGCTCCTGTCTTTTTGCCACCATCTCCCACTCTGAAGTGGAAGTTGTTGCATGCACCTGTCACGGTCCGGGGCAGCGGCCGTGTGAAGAGTGGAAAGGAGGACTCAGATGCAGCACTTACTCAGATGTGAAGGTGATTTATTGACAATACTGAACATAAAGTGGAGATGGCAAAACAGAACTAAGGACGAACTAAACTGGGAGAAACTACACAAAGGGAGTGGCAAACCTGAACATGAAGGGAGAACAGCAGGGAGAGCACGCAGGGGATTCACCGGGTATGAACACAGACGACGCGACGAGGAGCAGAGGAAATCACACACTATAAGTACACAAAGAGACACTGGGAAATCACACACAGGTGGGGGAAACAGCTGGACCTGATTAACCTGACGAGACAGGGGAACACTAACACCAGGGACCAACAGAGGGAGCACAAACCCAGAACCCAGTGTCTAAAATCCCAAACACAAACCATCCCAAAACAGCCATGAATAATAATGAAAGTAATAACAATAAAGAACATAAACATAAAGTCACTGAGTCATGGTCGCAGGACCATGACAGCACCACTGTGTTAATTGCTGTCTAGTGAATCTAAGATTCAACTCAAAGTTTACAATAAACTAAAGTAAGCAGATTGTTTCCTGTAAACACTGTCAGACCTTTGAAGTGGTGGGATTTGGACATAATATCGTGCAGCAGAACTAATTGAGAGATGTGAAATAAATTAAAGGTTAGACTGAGGGCTGGGTATCGATTTTGATTTCTATAATCAATTCAATTCAATTAGATTTTGACAGTCAGGAATATTATTTAATTCTGATCATGTATCAGTGCTGACACATGTGAGCCGTCATCAGGTGTGAGCATCACAGCAGAGGCCTTTGTGTCAAAGTAACAGAACATAAAACACAAAAGCATGAAGGAGATGTTCCTGTTCTGGCTTTTTATAGCAGATAACCTTAAAAATATTCAGCAGTAGAAACCATGAATCAACATATGAACATCACCTGATGCTGCTGAAGTGAAGCAGAGCAAAGTTACAGAGGCTTGATTACAGACACAGCTGACACACAGACACAAGTTTACATTTCTTCAGTGTTGAACAGCTGAAATGAGGCTTTGTTGTTGGAGGCCAACAGCACTGAACACAGCAGCAGACTGGTGTGTAATATGCAGCGAATAATGCAGAAAACAGAGATTTGAGATGGGAAACTGTTCGTGAAGTACACTGAGAGAGAGAGAGGTGCAGGAAGTCTGATTTTATCGCGGTGGAAGCGAAACAGCCAAAGTCAGAGGGAATTAATGAGGATGTGAAGCGTAGTTTGGATCTGCTTTTGTTGCTGGTTCAGTGAATTTTGGTCAGAGTGACGAAACCTGCAGCTGAGAATCTGAGATGTCGGCTTTCAGCAGCTCTGTGGACGTGTGAACGATCCACGCTCTGTGTTTACATCTTTGTGCTGAATCCATTTACCTGCTCTCGTTTGCTGTTTTAGCTGTTTGGTGGTTGTTGAAATGGTTTCTGGCAAAATGCATTTATAGTTAAAACTCGACTCAGGATTTAATGAATTGATATCATGTTATTCAAACTAAAATAGATTTTTTAAACCCAGCCTTAGACTAGTACTCATCGTTCACACTGAGGGTTTTCATGGATTTATGGTCAAATTCAAAGATGAGATTTTTCCACCTTTTTGCTTCAAGCACACCCTTTAATATTTTTTATCATTAGGCTGTATTTTGTATGATTGTTGCATATGGTACATACATTGCAGCTGGTGTGATTAAAAGTTACTTATATTATTTGTCACAGCTGCACAGAGTCCAAAAAGGCCCAGACGGCCAAGTTCAGGAGGCCGACCATGCGAATGGCAGCGGGGCAGGTCCGGATGCCGGCCACGCAGTAGGCAGTGGCGCGGAAACAGTTCTGGGGGCCGACCGTGCGGACGGCAACAGCGGCGCGGAAACAGTTCTGGGGGCCGACCGTGCGGACGGCAACAGCGGCGCGGAAACAGTTCTGGGGGCCGACCGTGCGGACGGCAACAGCGGCGTGGAAACAGTTCTGGGGGCCGACCGTGCGGACGGCAACAGCGGCGTGGAAACAGTTCTGGGGGCCGACCATGCAGACGCGGAAGGCAGTGGCGGCATTCAGGAGGGCGTTCAGGAGGGCGTCCACAGTGGCGGAGATGCCCAACAAGCGGCCTGGCAGATGACCGACGATGTGGAGGTGGTAGTAGGGGACCTGAAGGCGAAGCTGAGGCTGGACCAGACGAGGCGGAAGCGGAGGCTGGACCAGACGAAGCTGATGAGGACGCTGAAGCAGAAGCTGGACCAGGCGATGCTGATGCTGAAGCTGAAGTTGGACCAGGCGACGCTGATGAGGATGAAGACACGGAGGCTGGACCAGGCGAGGCTGAAGCAGAAGCGGAGGCTGGACCAGGCGAGGCCGAAGCAGAAGCGGAGGCTGGACCAGGCGAGGCTGAAGCAGAAGCGGAGGCTGGACCAGGCGAGGCAGCAGCTGATGAGGAGGCTGAGGCTGGACCAGGCGAGGCAGCAGCTGATGAGGAGGCTGAGGCTGGACCAGGCGAGGCAGCAGCTGATGAGGAGGCTGAAGCTGGGCCAGGCGAAGCAGCTGATGAGGATGCTGAAGCAGAGGCCGGACCAGGCGATGCTGAAGCAGAAGCCGGACCAGGCGATGCTGATGAGGATGCTGGAGCCGGACCAGGCGATGCTGATGAGGACACGGAGGCTGGACCAGACGAGGATGAAGCAGTGGCTGGACCAGGCGAAGCGGATGAAGCCAAAGCAGACGCTGGACCAGGCGAGGAGGATGCTGAAGCAGATGCTGAAACTGGACCAGGCGAGGCCGAAGACACGGGGGCTGGACCAGGCGAGGCCGAAGACTCTGAGGCCGCAGCAGGCGAGGACGAAGACTCTGAGGCCGCAGCAGGCGAGGACGATGAAGCTGCAGCAGGCGAGGGTGATGAGACTGCAGCTGGTGATGAGACTGCAGCTGGTGATGAGACTGCAGCTGATGGCTGGACGGGCTCCTCGGGCCCCCCAGCTGACGAGGCAGGACGCTGGACGGGCTCCTCGGGCCCCCCAGCAAAAACAGTCTCAGAACCAGTGGGCACTGGAGCCCCTGGCACACACAGAACAGAACCAGCAGGTGCGGAGACCTCTGGCAGGAACGCAACAGAACCAGCAGTCACACGGGCCTCTGGCAAACACATAGCGGCCTGCAGCTGCGCAGAGCATTGACCCTGCTCAGGCAGCGACAGCCGGGTGCAGTCCTCAGCTGGCTTCTTAAACTCCAGGGGTCCAGAGTCTGATGGGGGCTGAAACCCAGCCTCTGGGGAGGCCCTGGAGTGCATCTCAGTCTCAGAACTGGCCAGCCTTTGAGGAATGTTGACATTATTATTAGATTTGTCTCTCTGCTTGGAATGGATGGGCGAGGAATAGTGTCTTTCGGGTAGAATTTACTTGTATTGTTTTACAGGTGAAGCAACTGACACAGGATGCAGGGCTGGTGGCTGCTGAACAGGAGGCTGAACTGAAGGTGACTGACATAATGGTTGTGATGACAACGGTGGTGAAGTTGGAGACTGAACGGAGGATAAAGCTGATGATTCTTCTGCCAACTGAGCTACAGACCGGATATGGATTGTAACATGGTTTGTAATAAGTCCGGCTGTGACTGTAATTGAGCTATGGACTGTGAGACTGAACGCGGTGGAGGTGGCGACTGAGCTTGAGGCCGGGCGGCTAACTGAGCTTGAGGCCGGGCGGCTAACTGAGCTGCTGGCCGGGCGGCTAACTGAGCTGCTGGCCGGGCGGCTAACTGAGCTTGAGGCCGGGCGGCTAACTGAGCTGCTGGCCGGGCGGCTAACTGAGCTTGAGGCGATAAACAGTCTTTGTCCTGTGCCGTACAGAACATTACCCCTGAGTAAACAGTCCCACAGTTCAGACCAATAATATTGTCCTGTCCACTCACCACAGTCGGCTGCTCAGAAATCCCCAGGTCTGACTGTGGCGAGGAGCGTCGGCAGCGTGAGCGCCGTTTCCCCCTTGAAGGCTGGGTTGATGGGCCGGGCGGAACATCCTCTGTCGGACCGGGCAGTGAAGCATGAGTTGCAGGGTGGGTAGTAGCAGCCGGGGGGTGAAGATGGAGTTTGTTCAGAATGAAATTCTGTGCGAGTGGGTGAAGTGAGCTGAGCAGCCAGGGGAGACCAGAAACCAAGCGCTGTAGCCGATTAGCCACGGCTTGGCGAAATTCTCTCCCCTCGTGCTCCAGCCACGCGTTAATTAATTTGTCCACAGAGTAAACAATATCCTCCTGGAGCTCCTTGGGCGGGTTGAATGCTGCTGGGTCCATTGTGGCCGGTTCGTACTGTCACGGCTGCCGATGGCGAGCCGTGTGGATTTAGAAGGAGGACCCAAGATGCAGGCAGTGGATGAGATACCGGTGGTTTTATTTACAGAGGTGTAGTGGCAAACAAACAGTGGGGCATAACAAATAACTAAAGACACCTAAACTGGGAGGACTAAAAATAACAGACCTGGGAGCATATGACAACGGGATGAGAAGCAGAGAGACGCAGACGAGGAACAGGACACCGTGGAACACAGGGTAACAGACTGACACGGAGGAACACAGACGAACCGGCAACAGGCAGGAGAACACACAGGGCTTAAATACACACACCAGTAATCAGGGGATGAGAGACAGGAGGGCAACACAGCTGGGAGGAATCTGGGCTGACGGGACAGGGGAAACGTAAACTGAGCACACTCACATACGACACGGACCTTCACAATAAAACAGGAAACTCAGACACATGGAACCAGACAAGACATTGAACTAAACAGACAGCTTCACAAACAGATGGGGAGACACCATAGACAGGCAGATACAGACGCAGACTCAGAGGCAGACCGAATATAACACAGAACCTAAACAATCATCATCTAGAAAATGATAAACTAAAAGCGCTGGGTCACCGACCCAGGACCATGACATTATTGATATTGAAGCTGTGGGCTCCTATTGATCTCACTACATCTGAGGTTAGATGGTAAATGGCCTGTATTTGTATAGCACTTTACTTAGTCCCTAAGGACCCCAAAACACTACATCCACCCATCCACCCATCCACACACACATTCACACACTGGTGATGGCAGCTACATTGTAGCCACAGCCACCCTGGGGCGCACTGACAGAGGCGAGGCTGCCGGACACTGGCGCCAGGTTAGATTTGTAATATCTTCTTTACTCATTAATTAATCATAACCAGGGTATACTAAATATAATATATATAAATGGTATACTACCCAGGAGCCTAGGACATTTTGAACATCAGCAATGGGAAAATGTGTTTATAATGCACTTCGTACAGCAGTTGGATCATTAAATTCCCAGTGCAGTTAAGGACAAAAGCCAGGATTTACCCTTCTGTGATAGGAGGGATACTAGGTCATACCTAGGAGAGTTAAAGGCTAAGCTCCGTGCCAAAGACTATGGACAGTTACTGAAAGAGATGCTACAAATGTGTGAGACAGTTGGGACTGAGGAAACACCTTCCCCCTTGCACACCAGTGACCCTCTCAGCTCTAGTTCTACCTTTGTGTGTGAAGAAACGTCTTTCGAGTGTGATCAGGAACCTAAACCCAACTGAAACCCAGAAGCCTGTGGTTGGGAATTGAGGATGACACTGGATCGCAATTACAGTCTTCAAAGCAGAATTGCAGAGAGTATCTCATTACAGCTGGTGATGTCCTAGTTCAGCACATTTAACCTCTCATTAGACGGGCACTTTCTACCTGATCATGCAGATATGTGTGTCCTTAAGCAGTTCTATGTTGGAGCAGTGCATTACTATGGGCTCAAATTGTGGTCAAAAACATTTCGTACGTGTAAATCAGGACTTGCATGTGTAAAAAGAATTTGTGTGTGAAACTCTGCACTCAGGTTTCAGTACGGATTTTGACCCCATTTTTCTTGCTTTCAGCTGATTGGTCAATGTCATGTCAATCACAAATTTAACCATCCAATCAGAGAACAGATGGGTTTGACTGTCAGAGGGTCACTTTTTTGAGCTGCAGGTCATGGAAGGATAAATGCGCTTTCACGTCTCTTATCGCCACGCCATGAAGGAAAACATCTGTGTGTCTGAGTAAACTTTTTCTCACAGGTTGACGTGCTGACACAGGGACCTCCAGAGCGTTTTCAAAGGCGCTGTCGACCTCGGAGGCAAAGCAGTGCTGTGGAAATGACGCACTCTTCAGCAGTTACAAAGCTTTCCTCGTTATGAATGAGCGATGCGTTTTTATGAAACATTTGAACATAAGACAACACAAACTCTCGTAGAGGAGATAAAGTCAGAGATACATGTTTTGAATCGGATCAGGTGCATCTAGTCCACGCAGAGCGGACGCTAAAAATGATGTACAAGCAGAGCTCAGCAGCCAGCGCAACAAATTCTGGATCCTTCGCTCTTAGTTAGCGGTGAGCACAGCGCATGCTGCGTCCGTGCCTGCATAGTAAAGTGTGCGTGTTAGTCCCCATAGGGAAATAGTTCCTCTGCATTTAACCCATTCACCCAGTGAAGCAGTTGGCAGCCACCAGTGCAGCGCCCGGGGAGCAGTGTGTAGGGACGGTACCTTGCTCAGGGGTACCTCAGGGTAGCCGTTCAGTAGAGTCGAACCCCCGACCTTCCGATCATGGGGCCACCATTCTACCTACTGAGCTATCCCTGCCCTGCATAGTGTGACTCATAGCAGTGGTCCGGGCTCAACCCTGATTTTGTGTTAAAGTAAAACTAAAGTAATAATGGTGTTTCTGAACACTGATATAGCACAACTGTATCCTTTCAACAGCTACCAAAAGTTAAAGGACCTAACTTGTATGAGCTTTATGGGAGCTTTAAACTGTATCACCCTTCAAGGACCTGCAGCTCAAAAAAGTGACCCTCCGACAGCCAAACCCATCTGTTCTCTGATTCGATAGTTAAATTTGTGATTGACATGACATCGACCAATCAGCTGAAGGGAAGAAAATTAGGGTCAAAATCCGTACTTGTAAGTTGAAACCTGAGTGCAAAGTTTCACATGTATTTTTTGGCTAAGGCCACACACAAATTCTTTTTACAAATCCTGATTTACAAGTACAAAATATTTATGACTACAAGTTGAGCCCATACATTACTTTCCAGCCTGCAGCTTTAGCACAGGAAAAGTTCTCTACCTTCATTTTTAGGACTCTTGCTGTGTACTGAAGATGTTGATGGCATAAATGTTCACAGAATTAAAAGAAAAAAAACATCAAAAGACATTTTAGTCTATGTTCAGAATACATGTTTGTGTAGAGATAAAAGGAAATCCAGGCCGTTGTCTAAGTCTAGTATCCTCAAAAGTGATCGATAGTCTACAGAGTTAATTCGCCTCTTTTACAAACCAAAGAGAAATTACTGGTCGTACCAGTGAGTCAGAAAGAATCTGAAAACCAAAGATGTGTAATATAAATACAGACGTGCAAACACCAACAAAGGTGAAGCAGTCTGGTAGGTAGATTATATAACAGCGTCCCATAAGAACATGCCTGATGTGTTTTTGCAGAACAGACAAGGTGACTCTCTGCATTAAGCTCTGAGGAAGCTCTTTCAGACATCGTGTTTGAACTCAACAATCCCACTGATGCTGTCCACAGAGACATTCAATACTGACACCAAAGTCAGAGAGTTCAAGTCCTTGTTTACTATTTATTAACCACATAAAGGAAATTGTGGAGGGAAGCACAGACGACAGCTCTTAGCTCTCACTGCTGCTTTATTCCTCTCCTCACATCAATTGAACACATCGTGCCACAAAACACAGCAACACACTTCCTAAACCCTGGGTGTGAGTGGAGCCCTCTAGTGGTCCACCACAAAACCGCGTTTAACTTTGAAGTGTTGTTAACATGTCGGCAGCTTAGTGACGAAATGTTGGGTGTTTGGTGTTGTGTTTAGTAAAACCTAAAATAATCACGCTCACCACGCAAACAAATCAAAACACGGACGCAATCAAGGGTGAAAACACAAGAAACACAAGTTTCACTTGTTGCCCTGGAGGCACAAGTTTGTTGAAGGCCCTGACTCATTTGAGCAATGTTTGGTTTAAAGACAACCCCTTAAACATGGATGCTTTTCCAACAACAGTGTGGTATCTGGGGCATTTAGTCCCCTGAAATGGAGTCAAGACAAATCCAAAGAGAATTTCTTGTCCAGTTCCACAGAATCTGAGATTTGTGTCTAATACCACTACCAATACCAATACCACCATCCCAATGAGCCTTTTGGGAGAACCCGGACATCATCCTCACAGAAGGCATTTGATGTGGTTATTAAAAAGATCAAAAGTCCTCCTGTCCTTGGGTTTGCTGATGATGGGAAGCCCTATTTGCTCCATACTGATACGAGCACCATCGGCCTTGCTGTCTTTTATCAAGAGCAAGGGGGACAGTTGTGTGATAGCCTGTTCAAGCAGAGGGCTGTCAGGTCTTGATACCCAATTTTTAGTGCTTAAGTGATCAGTGAGGGGAGAGTTGAGTGAAGGCCATTTTAACAACTGCCAAATGAGAGATCAGTTACAGGTGGATTGCAGCTTTGTCCGCCTTTGCAGTTCAAGCTCGTATACATTCATGGTAAGCAAGACAGGGACATGACTGGGCTTTCTCAAAAGACTGCAGGGAGATCTTTAATTATTTAAAACTCTCAAAGCGTGAATACATTTTTCCAGTTTACCCAAGATCTTCAAAAGCCATTTTACAATAGCCAATCATGTAAGGTCATTTTTTAAAATTGAGAGTAGAAAACATGGATGATCTAACTACAGTATTGTTACGTCCCCCCCACCATGGTGGAGGCAAAGGCAGGAACGAGACAGCACCGGACAACCACAATCAATGGAGGAGGAGGACAACAGGGAAGTTAGGAATTAGGCAGGATTCATTGTTGCTTGCCTTGATAGTCAAACTTAACAAAATAAAAACGTGTGGGAGGAGGACTGGGCGGTTGAGCTTCCAGCGCCTAACTAAAACAGAAGGCCTACCTAGCTGCTCGACAGGTCAGTAAAAACATACAAAAGTGGCATCAGCTGCATAACCTAGTGTGTCTAACAGTTTAAACTCTGCAGCCAGTGTATAGGGCACCCGTCCAGCCTCCCACCACACACTCTCAAAATACACAGAAGCCTTCACATAAATGTTTGTCATGAGACAGCAGCTGGCCAGGGAGCTGCTCATTTGTAGTGATCCCCGGAGAGTGTCTATTGACTGTGCCCAGCCAATAAACACATGCCAATCAACTTTGAACTGGCCAATAGGTGGAGGCTTGACACCTGAAAGATAAAAAGAACACAAAGGAAAGCCAGATCTCGTTACAAGTATATCTTATAAAGCCCATCTTGTCCATGGGAGTGGGAGTGGTGTCGAACTGCAGTAACACTTGTGAGAATGACTTTAATGCTGCGTCAAAGTGATTGAGAAAAACTGTGAAATGATCAGGAATTTGCAACAGCTGATCCAGAAACCACAGACGTTAATGATCTACATTTGGTCACTACCACAAAGCCTAGCTGGATCACAGGACCAGTAAATGCAAAGCCATATGAGCAACAGACTGACCGAGGAAGCCTTTTCTCATAATCCCAAGATCAGATATCTTTGTGTATCTCTCAAAGGTTTCAGTACAAAAAAACACTTGCTACCCACAAGAAAAGCCAAAGCCACATCACTACCACCTTCCCACCACTACTGTGATATCACAAAAACATCCTTAATGAAAGTATTAGTCTCTCAGCTTCTGCCTTGGCAGAGGTAAACTGTCTGAGAGCAACTAAGTCATTATTATTATCAGTTGTTATTGAATTGTTCCAGGTATAAATCGACCCTCGCCTGGCCTAATCTCTGAGGATTTTTGTTTTTCGATACACAATTGTTAAGCTAGCTAAAATAAGTAGCTATCCTGCAATTGCTGCTACTACTTTATAGCTCATTCAGCTGGAGGCCCATGTAAACCAACCTTTTCTAGTCCTCATATTTAACTAAATATGTCTAAATAGAGTCAGCAAAATATTCCTGACTTATCTGATACGGCCGACACCGGTTAAAAAATTAAATAAACAATTCTTTCTAATTAAAAACACTTGTTCTTTTGAAAAACATTATTTTAATTTTAAAAAAGAGAGCTTTAATATTTGCCACAGAAATGTAGAAATGGCAAATTTCTGTGGTAAAAGCTCCAAAATGCAAATGAAGCCTGAAAGATTACTTTTCCCTCCTTTTGCATTGCAGTAGTTGAGAAATACAGAACAATACCTGTAAATGACTAATACAGAAAATTCCTTCACATTTATACAGTATAGCAGTTACAGAGTTTTTCACAGTGCTGTTTTGGAGCTGAGTCAACTTTTTGCGTAGGTCAATAGTAGGTCGTATTTTTCTGCCAACATGTAAAGGTGTGTTCATCCCAGTACGTCAGTGGATCTTGTTTCCTTGGAACAGATGCGTCTGTTAGGTATTTTTTGACCTCTACAGTTTGGATGCCGACACTCACTGCTCCTCTGACAGCCGTGTTGTTGCGAACTTTAATGGTTCAAGGAGTGTCATGCATTCATGAATGACTCCATATTCAGAGCTCGTCAGAGGAAAAATGTCACTGTTTAGGTTGGAAAGTGCAGCCAACTGGCTCACGTTGGTCATGCAGCTGTTGCAACGTGTCAAATGTACTGTTCCATCTCGTCTCCACCCCTGAATCAATTTGAGTGGAGGTCTGCCCACCAAGCCTTGCATCTCCATCAGTTTGTCTCTGGCCTTGTGGCTAGATCTAGAATAGAATAGAATAGAATAGAATAGAATAGCCTTTATTGTCATTGTACAGAGTACAACGAAATTGGAGTGCCACTCCCTTGGTGCAAGTTTCAATAATAAATATAAATGTAAAATATAAAAAGTACAAAAAAAACAATCGTAAGTACTCAAACAATAGTATGTACAATATATACAGGATAGCAGCATTAATATAATGACAGTATGAATAGCAGCATAATATAATGACAGTGACGGTATGGAATAGGTTCAATTGTTTTTGTGCTTATTTACTACGGTGATAGCTCTGGGAAAGAAGCTATCCCTGAATCTGTTTGTCCTGGTTTTATGTGACCTGTACCGTCGGCCTGACGGTAATAGTTCAAACAGTTGGTTGCTGGGGTGAGAGTGGTCCTTGATGATATTGCCAGCTCTGCTGAGGTACCGAGAGTTTGCAGTGACCTCCAGGCTGGGCAGAGAGCAGCCAGTGATCTTCTGGGCTGTGTTGATGACCCTCTGCAGTACTTTCCTGTCTGCAGCTGAGCACCCTGCATACCATGTTGTTATGCCGTACGTTAGGATGCTCTCTATGGTGGATGCTCTCTAAACAATCCGACGATTTTTCGAGCTTCACTCCCGACAGCAGGTATTTGATCAAGGGCTTCTTTACAATAAGACTGAGTGTGTGTGCAAAGTAAGGTACGCCAAACCTTTGATGCTATTCCCCACTCAGCCATAAGCACGCTTTTGCCTCCATTATATTCCCAGCTGTGTGGGACTGGTCAAACCCCAAACAGAGCTGTTGCCATCTTTGTGTTACTTGTGATGACAAGTAACACTAAGGTGCCCATCCATTTTAATGGAAGTGCACATATCAGCTGTAAGACCAACAAAATCAGCCTTCTGAAGCTTGGCCTTCACTTTCTCCTTTATGGTGGTCTACATCATCACAAGGTTGGTGGTTCAATCTCTTGCTGCCCCTGTCTGCAAGTTGCTCTCCAATGCAGTCATCATAGTGGGAATGTTAGCTAGCAAAGCTGAAGAGCAAAGCAGACAGTGAATGTGGCATGTTGTATAAAGCACAAGTGCTCTGGGTTGTATACAAGACCTCTGAAGGTAAAGAATCTAAAACGATCTACTGTGATGCTCCTCTGCTCAATTTAGTGTGGCTATGGGGTAAGAATCTGTTTTTGAAGAATACTGGCTTTAACCATTTTTAAGAGCGTGATGAGAAAAACACGGTACGATGCTGACGTGTTTAATGCTTCTTCATGCGGGTGCTTGTGGATAGCTGCTCCCTGTAAGATGTCTCTGATTAGCTCTGTCAGAGTCTGATTCTGCTGCTGGATGATCAAAGACGTACTGGAGGGAGTAGTCAAAGTCTGTGAATCAGAGATTTGGAGGGCAAAGTTGGCCATTTTTAACGACTTTTGATGTTTCCTCTACATTTCACCTTTAAACACAATTTACTTTGTCTTGTTTGGTCTCATTCTTTTCAGCACAATCTCACGTGTCTGAATTTACAGTTATGTTTTAATTTTGACTACAGTATTAACACAACTGATCTAAAATCGGACAAAAAAAACATAACATCCGAGTAGAAAAAGTTTATTTTATTTTATTTTATTTATTTTTTACTGTAACAACCACAAACATGTTTATTGAATCATATTTCATAACTTTAAATGCAAATATAAATTGTCAGCAGATGTGTCGCTCCTGTTTCTACCTGGAGACAGCAGTCGCCTCATTGTTCTGACACACAACACAAAACTATCCACAACTCTACACACTAACTACACAAGACAACACATTAACTACACACTGCAAACACGCTAAACGTCACAAATCTCTGACATCTCATAACTCTCTCTCTCTCTCTCTCTCTCTCGCCCTCACTCCTAAATCTTCCCTCTCTTCCTAAACAACCAAATGTCATGTTGCCATATCATTTTTTGATTGGTCGACATGGTGCATTTTTCCACCAACATTAAAGGGCTGGTTTTTGTTTGTTGTTTGGTCATAAGCAGAGAGGTCTCGCTGCTGTCCTTAGACAGTAAACATGAAACTATTGAGGAAAAACAGCCGTATATCTTGTTTATCATGACTCTGGTTTTACTGGCCGATCAACACAGTTTATAAACTGGTATATGTCACCTTTTTGCTTTGTCTTTAAGTGGTCATGTGATTGTCTTACCACGACTACTTTATTCTTCCTCAGTCAAACAGCAGCACTCGTGCGATTGTTTTGCCCCCTGAGCTCCAGCTGTTGTGCCAAAAAATCAGAATCAGAATCAGAATCAGAATACTTTATTGATCCCTGGGGGAAATTATTTTTTGTTACAGTGCTCCATTTTAAACCAACATTAAGACAAGACAGACAATACGCTAACTAAGAATAGTACAATATATACATACATACATACATACATACATAAGTCACTTATAAATAAATATTTGGAAAAGAAACATGTGTAGTTGTAGCAGCAAACAGTGTGTTAAGTGGATGCGTTGTACAGGGAGCCACAGGCAGGAATGATTTCCTGTGTCGTTCAGTGGTGCATCATGGGTAATCTCAGTCTCTCACTGAACGAGCTCCTGTGACTGACCAACATGTCATGGAGTGGGTGGGAGGTGTTATCCAACATTGTCTTTATCTTGGACAGCATCCGCCTCTCCAACACCACCTTGAGGGAGTCCAGCTCCATCCCCACAACATTGCTGGCCTTACGGATCAGTTTATTAAGTCTGTTGGCATCTGCGACCCTCAGCCTGCTCCCTCAGCATGCAACAGCATAGAGGATCGCACTGGCCACCACAGACTCATAGAAAATCCTCAGCATTTTCTGGCAGATGTTGAAGGACCTCAGTCGCCTCAAAAAATAGAGACGACTCTGGCCCTTCCTGTAAAGTGCTGTGGTGTTTTTAGCCCAGTCCAGTTTATTGTCAATGTGTACTCCAAGGTATTTATAGTCCTCCACAATGTCAACACTGACCCCCTGGATTGAAACAGGGGTCAAGTGTTTCCTGGTCTTCCTGAAGTCCACGATCAGTTCCTTGGTCTTTGCCACGTTGAGCTGCAGATGATTCTGCTCACACCACGTGACAAAGGAGTCGACCACAGCCCGGTACTCTGTCTCATCATCCCTGCTGATGCATCCAACCACCGCAGAGTCATCAGAAAACTTCTGAAGATGGAGGTCTCTGTGCAGTGGCTGAAGTCTGTGGTGTAGAGGGTGAAGAGGAAGGGGGAGAGGACAGTCCCCTGTGGTGCCCCTGTGTTGCTGATCACCTTGTCAGACACACACTGTGGGAGACGTACATATTGTGGTCTTCCTGTCAGGTAATCAACAATCCAGGACACCAGAGAAGCATCCACCTGCATCGCTGCTAACTTATCACCCAGGAGGGTCGGCCTGATGGTGTTGAAAGCACTGGAAAAGTCAAAAAACATGACCCTCACAGTGCTCGCCGACTGGTCCAGATGGGTGTAGACACGATTGAGCAGGTAGATGATGGCGTCCTCTGTTCCGAGACGAGGCTGATAAGCGAACTGAAGGGGATCCAGATGTGGTCTTACTATGGGTCGCAGCTGGTCCAGGATGAGCCTTTCCAGGGTCTTCATGATGTGGGAGGTCAGTGCCACGGGCCTGTAATCCTGGGGGCCACTGGGACGAGGCGTCTTTGGTACAGGGACGAGGCATGATGTCTTCCACATCACCGGGACCCTCTGCAGACTCAGACTCAGCATAAACAGTTTATGAAAGACTCCACACAGCTGGGGGGCACAGGCCTTGAGGACAAGGGGACTCACTCCGTCTGGTCCAGCAGACTTGCCTGAGTGAAGTCTCCTCATTTGCATCTCAACCTGGTATTGAGTGAAGGTGATGGGTGGGGGAGGGGTGTCAGGAATCTCACAGGAGGCAACATGTGAAGAGAGAGGCTGGCACAGTGGTGTGGCTCTGGATTCCAGGCTGACTGCAGGTGAGGTTGTGGGGGTGGGAGCAGACACTGTGGTGTCGAATCTATTGAAAAACAGATTCAACTCGTCGGCTCTATTCTCACCTCCCTCAGCTCCCCTGCTGTTGGTTGGCCTGAATCCAGTGATGGTCTTCATGCCCCTCCACACCTCTCTCATGCTGTTCTGCTGGAGTTTCCACTCCAGCTTCCTCCTGTAATTGTCCTTAGCCTCTCTGATCTTGTCCTTTAGTAACACCTGGACCTTCCTCACCTCCTCTTTGTTGCCCCCTCTGAAAGCCCTCTTCTTGTTGTTGAGGAGGGCTTTGATGTCCTTAGTCACCCACGGCTTGTTATTTGGGTAACAATGAACAGTCTGAGCTGGAACAATGGAGTCGGTGCAGAAAGTTATGTAGTCTGTGATACACTCAGTAAGCCCATTGATGTCCTCGGCGTGAGGCTCACAGAGTGTTTCCCAGTCGGTCACCTCGAAACAGCCCTGTAGTTCCGCTATTGCCTCCTCTGACCACCTCCTAACAGTCCTGGTGGTCACAGGTTCCCTCCTCACAATTGGCACATAGCGGGGGGTGAGGTGAATCAGGTTATGATCTGACCTACCAAGTGGGGGGAGGGAGGAGGAGCTGTATGCATCCTTGACGTTAGCATACAGTAAGTCTAAAGTTTTCTCTCCCCTGGTGGGACAGTCCACATATTGTTTGAATGTTGGTAGTGTATTGTCCAGTGATACATGGTTGAAGTCACCCGAGATCACAATAAAGGCACTCGGGTGCTGAGTCTGTAGCCGAGCTATGGCAGAGTGGATAGTGTCACATGCAGCTGTGGGGTTAGCAGAGGGGGGAACATAAACAGCCACCAAGATGACGTGAGAGAATTCCCTGGGTAAATAATACGGCCTGAGTCCAACAGCACACAGTTCAGTGTCCGGGCAACAAATCCTTTCTTTGATTGTTATGTTGGCAGGGTTACACCACCGGTTGTTAACTAAAACAGCAAGCCCACCTCCTTTACGCTTACCGCTAGCGATGCTGTCCCTGTCCGCCCGAACAGTGTGGAAGCCTTCCACGGAAGCATTCTCATCGGGAATGACCTGGTGCAGCCATGATTCGGTGAAACACATCAGGCTACACTCTCGGTATTCCCTCTGACTCCGTACCAGTGCTGAGAGCTCGTCGATTTTACTTGCCAACGATCGCACATTTCCCATCACGATAGACGGCAGACACGGTTTAAACCTCCTCCTCGCTTCGAGCCTCCGCTGTCTCACCGTCACCTTTTTTCTTCTCTTCTGTCCTTGACCTCTGCATCCCCGATGTGTTTTCCTCCAAATTTCAGCTGGTACTTCTGCGGGCACTTCTGCGGGCCTGGCCAGCGAGCCGGCCGGCATCAGGGCGATCAGCTGATCTCTGGAGTAAACAGTCCGTGCGTGTAGGAGATGTGCCGCGGTCCCGTTCCATGATAAAAGTAACAGTTCCACGGCCACCAGAAGAACAAAAACTCTCTCAATCCACATGATTGAGTAAGAGATAGAAAACGGAGGAAAATACAAGTCAGAAAAAAAAAAGAATACGTAAGAAAAAAGAGCTAAACTAAGAGAAAAGCAGGAGCGACTGTAACAGGCTGCACGCTGGTTGGCGCATGCGCACTTACTAAAGTGATCATGATTGCAACTGATATAAGATGCGATAACCCGAACACATCATCAACCGTCTGTTTGTAGAAAAATAGTAACACGACCACATTTCCTTCTTTTTATTTTTTATTTTTTTGGCCTGTCCCGTTTGGCTCTTTTGCCATCAGAATTGTTGTCTAAAGGCAAAGAAAGATGCCCAACGGATTTACTTTACCAAACTGACCATCCCAGCCTTGCCGTAATGGTCCATTTGATTCACCTTTTATTGTTTATTTTATTTTCACTTACTGAATACGGGACAGACTTGACTGGGGGAAAGAAGGGGAGAAAGAAAGAGGGAAAGAGAAACAGCTGAGAAGAGGGACGGGGGAGAAGGGCAAAAGACAAAAACCAACAGAACGGGCAGAGAAAAAAATGCATATATCAATCACCTGGGTCACCTGCTGAGAAAGAAAAAAGAAAACAAGCAGAAGAGAACAAGAGTAATAGAATAAACAACATCACAATGATATATGGGAATATGACAGTAAATACTAAATATTAAACATTATTGTGCAGCACATAAGATCAACAGAACACAGTGTGCTTTGAGGTAGGAGCCAAAAAGGGTGTAGTTTGTGGGTGTGATCACCCGTGTGTACACCTGTGAGCATGGACGCGCTTGTTATTTGTTTTTTAAAAGGTTCCTTCATGTAATAATCTGCTAGAGGGTGTGGGGGGGCCACAGCCCCGTCCTCCAGGGCATGAAGCAGGTATGGAGGAGATCAAAACTCCAGACATCCAGAGGCCCCCAGAACACAAGAGACCAAGGAAGACCAACAGAGGGGCAGCTGCGCCACTGTCCCAGAAAGAGCTGAGGAGAGTCCCAGATGAGGGCTCACTCAGCAGCCGCGGAGCAGAAGCCAGGGGGAGTTGCAGTGACGCGCCCGTGAGCTCCGTCGGCAGCCAGCTGCGCCTGAGTGACCGAGCCCCAGGCCGAGAGGCCGGGGGCACCCCACCTCCGAAGTGGCCCGAGCGAGCCCCAGGCTCCAGGCCCCGATAAGCGGCCACCAAGGAGTGAGCCGGTGTGTACCCGGACGCCCATCCCCGGACACAAAGAACCACCAACGCACCGACACCTGAGGGAGTCCGCCACTGGCAGGGGAAGTGGTGGTGGGTGGAGATAGGCCTCCAAACCTTGGAGGGCCTGAGATGTCCCCAGAGAGGTGGCGTCTGACACCCAACCTGACATATAGACACAGACATACAGGCACACACAGACACAAACATCCATTCCCACCCTCATGCTCTCATATGCACTTACTCCACACTCAACCAACATGGAGACAGACATAAAGAGACGCTGTACACACGATCACACTCCCCAAGCGCATTTCCTTCTTAGTAACGGTAACGTGTTGTAACAATAGAAATAGTAATTAGTTAGATTATTTGTTACTGAAAAAATTAACGCTGTTAGTAACGCCATTACTTGTAACGCCGTTATTCCCATCACTGGCCAGTACACACCTGAGCACCGAGCCCCGGACACCGGGAACCACCAACGCACCACCGGACGGGGGTGGACCAACAAGGCCCTAAATGTATGTGTCGTAAAAGTGTGGCGTGAGTGTCTAAGTTGTGGAATTAAACTGAGGCACAGATGGCCAGGAGGGGACACAAAAAGCCGCCACTTGGACCTTGACAAGTTATTATTACTTAACCATGACAGAGATGCAATAGAAACAGTGGTTTTCCAGTTTCAATTAAGTGTTTAATTAGTATCATTGTAAGCCCATTATCTAAATTATACATAAATGATTATCTCATTAGTCATTTAGCCATGCCTCTCATGATCCTGAGAGGTCATGAGTAAAACGACCTAAGATAATCCAGGGTTAGACTGAATTAATACAATTTTAATGATGCATTTTAATTTCTTCAGGCATTAAATAAAGTTTATAAATTGTAAAGTAAAAAGTTTCCTGGCTTGACTTAATCTTTTTTGTTAAAGTGCCGTCACTCAGTGACTCACTGAGTAATATGAAAATATAGATTGTTGTCACAGGCTCATTGTCCGCTAGACGCTCAAATTAGCATGACTGTTGTCATTCACAGCCTGTGAACTATACAGCAACTAAAACTAAAGTGAAGGAATTGAATGTTGTATTTTTAAAAGCACATTATTTTCCCATTCTCGCCTCTTATGGCATTTCAGATCTCAAAGCTTTCCTGAATTTTTCATTTCATATTGTAGGCATTGCCAAAAACCTAAAGTAGTCACTGTGGCACTATCAACTTGTTGCTTTATTGCAGTTTCAGTGTATCAAGCATTATTAGAAAGTACACGCAAGCTTGATTCTCACTTTATACCAGAGTCAAAAGGCATGCATGGTCAAAAAATGGCGACTGATGTTTTTTGCAAATAAGATAAAATTCAGTGGAATTCAGTTTTATTTATATACAGCCAAATCACAACAAGAATCACCTCAAGGTGCATAATATCCTGAGATAGAGACCACACAATAATACAGAGAAAAACCCAACAATCATATGACCCCGTATGAGCAGCACTTTGGCGACAGTGGGAAGGAAAAACTCCCTTTTAACAGGAAGAAACCTCCGGCAGAACCAGGCTCAGGGAGGGGCGGGGCCATCTGCTGTGATTGGTTCATGGAAGTGCAGCATGAACATCTTTGAAAAGGACAGAAGAACCTTGTAGTGTGGTCATATGGAAATGCTAGGCAGTGCGCTCCAGATCAGCATTAACGGCGCCTTTAAAAGCTTTTAAAAACTGGTTTAGCATTTGATGAGCCGTCTTTGTGCGATATTTCATGACAGAAAAGGTCTGAATCATTTGAAGATGTTCACATTCACATGTTACAAAGTGCTATAAATGTGCACTTTCAGTATATTTAATCATTATCATTTAGTGGCATACTGTGTATCTGAAAGAAAACTGAGTTATTTTGCAGGTTTACTGTTAGTAGACTGATAACTTGTAAACAGTAAACATGAATGCCTTTGAAACCTGTTATTTATCTTTCAGAAACTGTAGAAGTACTTTTTACCTCCTGCTGAAAGAGCTCGTCGCTGATATCATCCTCTCTGCTCACAGTATTTACAGTCTTTCAAGCTGAAGGAAGCATAGTGACATACAGCACTGTCTCCTTCTGGTTTGCTCTGGTCGTGGGAGCAGGAATATGAAATCAATAGAAGCTTCTCTCCTGGAGGCCCTCGATGACTGACTTGGCTCCCTCTCTGTAGCTGTCTAGGCATTAAATCTGTCTTCCACTTCAGTGAAAGAGGTCTCATGCACTCCTGGCCTTGGAAGTGCTGAGTGTCACGACCCTTTATTATCTAGGCGAGAGATCTTCAAGCAGCCTCCCCGTCTGCTAACTTGTAAGTGACATATGAACGTGTGCTGTCTCCTGAAAAAGGAGGTAATTTTGAAATGTGCTGCATCGACCTTAACTTTAAACTGGCCCACTTAAACTTGACATTAGGTTCCTGTTTTATTTCTGCAGGCCGGGTCTTTTCTCCCTCCACTCCACTACACCGAGAGCAGATTGACTTATCCGACTCTACCACAGCAGTTTCTGCAGCTCTGGAATTATCAGCTTTAAGATTTAACTATTCCAGGGCAACAGTGAACAATGTGTACATAGGGAGCAGTTTTTAAGTTTTTGCATAGTACTTCAACCACAACAGTCCATACTGAGAGCCTCATTCATTATATCGAGCATTTGTCGAGTTGAGGCACGTGTTTGCATTAAATTGTGAAAAACAATATTCAGCTAAGAGCAAATAAAGCTTTCCTGCTTCTAACTTTACAATCTGTATTAAATGATTATCTCAAGGTCCAGAATAGTAAAGATTTTCTCTCAATCATACATCAGTGCCGATTATAAAAACTGACATTTAGCTGACTTTTTAAAAACTGAGTTCTGAGCAAAAATTACTAAAATTACTCCACTTATGAATGAACAGAAGCACTTGTGGATTCTCAGCACACTTGCAGCTCACCTGCCTTATAACTAACTACCTTATGTATTCAGATTGTTTATTCAGTCTCCCCTCAGTGTGCTGGCTTATTTGAGTTTTGTATTGAAAGTCTAAGACAAAACCTTCTTGAACTGTAGCTCTGGAAAAGGAAGGCATGATGTAAAAGAGACTGGAGGAAGCCATTGAAGACGCTTTAATTAACTGCTGGAGCTGAATTATGGATCTTTAGAATTTTCATTTTCATGGAATTTCAGATACAGAGGGCAAAAAACAGTTCCACATGAAGCAGCCCCGAAACAGAGAGTCGAATTATTGTTACTTTTGGTAAGACAGTAAAATATACGCACTTTAATATCAAATGTTCTGAGCAATGTAGCTACTTCACTGATTTACGTCCTTCACTTTAGGTCAAAACAGATATGACTTTTATTACAAGAATTCGTCAGTTACACAAGTTTCCACTTCACGGTCTATAATTTACATATATTACACAGACGAAAGTGGATTTCTGATAAAAACACACAGCGAGAGAGGGAGACAGCTGATTGAAAGTATTCCCTGGGAAAGTCTGCAAAAATATTTAGTAAGGGCTCGAGATAAGGACGTCGTATATCCAGGGTTTGTAAGGCAGCAGAAATTTCTGCCTTATTTTTTCATTTTCTCATTTAACTCGGAGCTTCCAGTCTGTATGCTGACGAATTACAGGCACCATCAAAGACACTAACAGTGAGTCGCATGCTTTTTTTTTTTACTAATATATAGATGTGCTGAGGGCGATGTGCTGAATTATGATCACTGAACTCATTTATCACATACACTTGACAATACTCAGGATATATGCATGTGAACTGTTTGCCATCCACAGGTTCTTATAGCTGGTACCACTGGTTGCCTCTGGTAGTATAACAGCTGCAAAAAGGTCCAATCCCATAGCAACTGCAGTCTAATCAATAAAAGCTCATTAAAACCCGAGCATTGAGAATTTTATTCAGAAAATGTAAAAAATTACTAAAACAAATGAAGTTTTATACTGTATAAAAACTGTTTGTAGCCACAGCCAAATGACATTGCTGGTTTTTAATGTTAGCTGTAAGAACTGCTTTGTGTGTGCACCCATGATGATGCATGCGTGCTTGGGTTTCTAGCATTAATGTAATATCTGCTCTGGCGAGCTGGTTTTAAAGGGAGGGGAACTGTCATGTTTTTAATCATACTTAATAAAAAAATAAGAATCACTTTTTGTCTTACAGGATTAATTTAATCATCTTGAGGTCTTCGTGTTGTTTTACATTTTATAAAATCTGAATGTTTGTAAAATTTTTAAGCGGATCAATGTCAGCATGTTAAATGGAAAGTTTAGTTGGGATATACTTACTGTACTTATACGCACATGAACAGAATTGCAGGTATAACAAGAAAAGTCAGGCAAATGCATGCTGCCTGCACTTGAAGTTGCTAGGCAACCAGCTTCTCTGAATAAACTCTTGTTTGTCCCAAACAGCTAATTGAATTTCTTGTCAGCGCGTGTTGTATGAATACCTTAGAATGAACATTTCACAACACTGCAGATATGTCATTCAAACCAGGAAGTATTTCTAGTTCTTGAAATATCACAAAGCGATGGGCAGGCACTGCAGGGACGCCATGATGGCAATAATAATAATGTTATTCCCTCCAGCTGGACAGCTTACTCTACCACTGATGATGTCATTTTAAATATTGCTTAGTTGAAATGTAAAACTGGAACTGAGTTCAGACATAAAGCTACAAGCCCTGATGTTCTGAGTGACTATAGATGGAATAGTGATATTGGAGCTGAGCTTTTTCTCCCCTGCATTAAATACATCAGGAACCATAGTGAGCCTGTAGCCTGGGAGTACTCTTATTGGTAGCTCTTTCTATTACAG
Organism: Maylandia zebra; assembly: GCF_041146795.1. Taxonomy (NCBI): domain Eukaryota; kingdom Metazoa; phylum Chordata; class Actinopteri; order Cichliformes; family Cichlidae; genus Maylandia; species Maylandia zebra. Next base: position 48,445,614 of record NC_135188.1, on the reverse strand, counting down.
CTCAGTAATAAAGGTGACAAGACAGAAACGAGAACAGAATAATGTGGTAATTTCTAAGTTATTACCACTTAATTATCAAAGTAATAACCACTTACTATCCAAGTAATATCATGGTAGCAACAGTGGCTACAGTTGAATAACATTACACTAAAATGTATGTAATTTAATAATAAGAGCCCCAAAACTGAGGTGGTAATATTGTGGAAATACAGTGTCGTAATAAAGTGATAGTAATAGTAGGGTAACAAGGAAGAAACAAGAATGTAATAATATGGTAATTTCAAAGTTATTACCACTAAAATACCCACGTTAGTTTCTGTGTAATAAGCAGAAAAACAGAGCTGCAAAATGCAAAACTGCCTGTTTCCATTCAATAACACATTAATAAGCAGGTAATGAATTTTTAAACCTTAAAGAATTGTAATGACTAACAGGGAACACCTGTGGCAGTTTCTGTGTAATAAGCAGCAATTTAATACCATGGTCATGATAGTTGACTGACCCCGAACTATCCAAAGATCCAGCCTCTCCTGCAGTAAGCAAGCTGCCCACTGCACACTGAAAAATTCGAAGCTTTAAAAGAAAAACAATGTTAAAGCAAGCGTGATGTAGTTGGCAGTTCACTGAGCAACAGTTTCACAGACATGGACTGTCCTACTGAAAAAAGGCATCATTATAATTTGTCCATCCATTCATTCGCTTCCCCTTTTCAGAGTCGCGGGGGGCACTGGAGCCTATCCCAGCTGTCATAGGGCGAGAGGCGGGGTACACCCTGGACAGGTCACCAGTCTGTCGCAGGGCCAACACACAGGGACAGACAACCATTCGCACTCACATTCATTCACACCTAGTGGCAATTTGGATTATCCAATTAACCTATCCCCACAAGCTGCATGTCTTTGGACGGTGGGAGGAAGCCGGAGTACCCGGAGGGAACCCACGCAAACTCCACACAGAAAGACCCCGGCCTGATGGTGGAATTGAACTAAGGACCTTCTTGCTGTGCGGCAAAAGTGCCAACCACCGTGCCACCCATATAATTTGTGTATAAAGTAAAATAATTAATTCATCTTTTTCCTTTTCTTTCCAAATGAACATATTGGAATATTTAATGTCTATTATTAGAAATAAACCACCACAAAATTCACTGGGGGTAGATGGCTGCATTCTGATTATACCACACCTCTAACCCCCTCACCTAAACTGTTGAAACTGGAGTGCTTAATCTTTGGGCGAATATATATATATATATATATATATATATATATATATATATATATATATATATATATATATAATGGTCAGCTTATATCACGACAACCTTACTTTTATGCAACCTTAGTTTTTACAGCTACTGCAAGTGTTAGCTAAGCTAACGTTAGCTACTAACCAATGACTGTAGAAAATATGGACAACGCGGCTCCACTTCCTCCCATTGTGCAAAAGTGAAGCCAAAATATCCAGGATCTGGGACACACTATCTTGCAAACTCAGAGTCTGTGCAGTAGAAACCACGGGTGGAGCTGTGCTATGGAACTCCCGTCCACAGGCATCCGTCAGAACAACCCCTCTTAACTTTTACGTAGCCTGGCCATTTTCCTGCTGGTTTCACTACGCAAGTTTTCCAAAAGAGAAGGGTCCATTAAAACAAGGTAATTACAACAGCTAAGATTCATACTTAGAAATTCCCACATCTTATGTTGTCGTTAGTAAGAAAAATACGGGGGTTTTTTGTTTTGTTTTTTTATATCAATATCAACATACCTGTTGAAACTTTGCGCATAGCTAAATTATCAGTATATGCAGTCTTTGGTTAGGACCGTCATGACTCAACATGCTAGCAAAAGGCAATTAATGCTACACCCCTGCTTTTGCAAATGTATTTTCAATTATTATTTTTATTCTTCTGTTAGACCAAGAATGAGAAATGGAGACTTCAACATCAGCGTCTTCTGCCCAAGCAAAGAGTAAGTGTAATATCATGGCTATACGCTTCTTTGAGCGTGTTTAAATGTTTACATTAAAGCTTAATCTATAATAAACTGACACTATGGCTTCGTTATAGCTTCGTTAATTACAAAAATAGTGAATATTACATTTATCAAAAATACATTTCAAAAAATCATTAAAATTATTTTTAATTTCACAATCAACAGGACCCAAGATCTGCATCACTGGGGAGAGCTACATCTGCTGCGGGGTCTTGGTCTGGATGCACAGGTGCAGCGTTTTGGCTGGGATGGTTTGGAAAAACCTGATCGCCTTTTCTTTTTCAGTCCCTTGGAGGAAGATGCCAGATGTCCTGTTGATCCACTGTGGTAGAAATGACCTCAATGACGTCATGACGTCAAAAGCATCAGGCTTGTGGCAGCCGGGTTGCTAGCGAAGCTAGCCTCTATGGATCTTGTGCTCAGAGCTTGTTCTTGTGCTGCCATGATTAGTGCCTCTGTGCTGTCTTTCAGTCCAGCTTTGTCCAGCCACTGGTAGGATTTCTGGATATCAGCCACCTCCTCTATCTGCCGGTGGTACATACCGTGCAGGGGCCTGTCCTTCCATGATGGTTCCTCGTTTCCCTCCTCTTTCTTGGGTTTCTGCTGCCTGAGGGGCCATCTTCCCAATGTATTCTTGGATGTTCGTTGTCTCATCCTGGACTGTGGTGCTGACACTCACCAGTCCCCGGCCCCCTTCCTTCCGCTTAGCGTACAGCCTCAGGGTGCTGGACTTGGGGTGAAACCCTCCATGCATGGTAAGGAGCTTTCTTGTCTTGATGTCAGTGGCTTCTATCTCCTCCTTTGGCCAGCCTATTACCCCAGCAGGGTACCTGATCACGGGCAGGGCGTACGTGTTGATGGCCCGGATCTTGTTCTTACCATTCAGCTGACTCCTCAGGACTTGCCTGACCCTCTGCAGGTACTTGGTGGTTGCAGCTTTTCTAGCGGCCTCTTCATGGTTCCCATTTGCCTGCGGGATCCCCAAGTACTTGTAACTGTCCTCTATGTCTGCAATGTTGCCTTCTGGTAGTTCAATCCCCTCAGTTCTGACTACCTTCCCTCTCTTTGTTACCATCCGACTACACTTCTCCAGTCCGAACGACATCCCGATGTCATTGCTGTATAGCCTGGTAGTGTGGATCAGTGAATCGATGTCTCGTTCACTCTTGGCATACAGCTTGATGTCATCCATGTACAGGAGGTGGCTGACAACTTCTCCGTTCCGTAGTCGGTATCCGTAGCCAGTCTTGTTAATGATCTCACTGAGGGGGTTCAGGCCTATGCAGAACAGCAGTGGGGACAGAGCATCTCCTTGGTAGATCCCGCACTTGATGGTGACTTGTGCTATGGGCTTGGAGTTGGCCTCTAGTGTTGTACGCCACATCCCCATTGAGTTCCTGATGAAGGCTCTTAGGGTCCTTTTGATCTTGTACAATTCTAGGCATTCCAGTATCCAGCTGTGGGGCATTGAGTCATAGGCCTTCTTGTAATCAATCCAGGCAGTGCACAGGTTGGTCAGTCTGGTCTTGCAGTCTCGGCTGATTGTTCTGTCTACCAGTAGCTGGTGTTTTGCGCCTCTGGTATTCTTGCCAATTCCTTTCTGTGTCCCGCTCATGTATTGACCCATGTGCCTGTTCATCTTAGCCGATATGATGCCTGACAGGAGCTTCCATGTAGTACTGAGGCAGGTTATTGGTCGGTAGTTGGATGTCCCTTCTTGGGGTCCTTGGGGATCAGGACCGTCCGGCCTTCGGTTAGCCATTCCGGGTGTCTCTCGTTAACTAGCAGCTGGTTCATTTGTGCTGCCAGACGCTCGTGGAGTGCAGTCAGCTTCTTCAGCCAGTAGGCGTGAACCATGTCGGGCCCTGGTGCTGTCCAACTCTTCATACTGGAGACCCTTTCTTGGATATCTGCCGCTGTGATGGTTACTGGACCCTGTTCAGGGAGGTCGCTGTGGTCTGCCCTCAGATCCTCTAGCCACTGAGCATTGCCGTTATGGGTTGCATCCTTCTCCCATATGCTCTTCCAGTATTGCTCCGTCTCCAGCCTTGGTGGTGCTGTCCTCTTATTGTTCCCTTGCCACTGAGAGTACACCTTTGCTGGTTCTGTGGAGAACGGCTGGTTTATTCTCCTGCCTTCTATCTCTCTGGTGTACCTCCTCAAGCGGCTGGCCAAGGCTGTGAGTCTTTGCTTGGCAGTTTCCAAGGCCTCAGGTATGGACAGCTTGCTGTATTTCTTAGGCACCTTATTTGTCGCACCTTGCTGCAACTCCGTTAGTTGGCTAACCTCCCTCCGTGCTACTTTGATCTTGCCCTCTAGCCTCCTTCTCCATGGAGGGTACTGCCCCTTGTCGCTGTTCAACTTGTAGCCAAGCATCTCACTGATCACTGCTGCCGTATTGTAGATCAGCTTGTTAGTGTCGGTAATCGTGGTTGTAGGTATTGCCCGTAGTGCTGCATTAACATCATCTAGCAGACCTGCAGACCTTCTGAGGGTACTTCACGTAATCTTGGTAACCGGCTACGGGGTTTATATATATATATATATATATATATATATATATATATATATATATATATACATATATGTGTGTGTGTGTGTGTGTGTCATTTGTAACTTTTTGGTCCTCAACGTATTACACTTCCATGCAAGTTTCATGTTTCACTTAAGATACATAACGTTTTAGCCTTTGTAGTTTTTAAAAAATCATTGTGATTTTATTGATTACTAAAGAATGATTTAAGATTATATTATTCAGCATTTCAAATAGCTGGCACGTCCATCATGTTATTAATGGGCACTGAGGTCTCAATCTGACGACATCTCCTAAAATCACACACAGAGGAGAGAATCATTAAAATCAGTTTATTAAGAAGTTCATGCCTCAAACCATAAATCCTCATTTTCTCTGCTTTCTTGTTGATTGTATGATATTTAGCACATTTTGTTTACACAGTTCTACTATGTTGTAGTGTGGTATTGATAAAAATAGATCAGAGCTGCAAAAAACAGACTTAACTTGAGACACTTCAAATTTAGTTTCATCTAACATTAAAAAGTAGCCTGCCAATAAATTTAGACTGTAAAGCTTACTGAAAACTGCGACATAATCCAATGAAAACTCTTGACAGCAAAACATACTCATATAAAACAACATACAAAAAATTATATTTGACTTACTACTTACAGAAAAGTGCAATAAAACTATCCATATCAGTCATTCAAAAAAGAAAAAAATGCAAGCAGTGGCAAGAGAAATTTCCTCTGTTTCTTCTGCAGATGATTCAGTCCTGTTTATGCAGCCTGTAAACCATGGGCAGCTGAGGAATAACTGATAACGACTACTAGGGATGAACAATTAGTCTTTTTTTGTAATTGAAATCAAAATTTAGTTATATTCTTTGACCAAAGATTTTTACTTTGTAATATAGATTTCAAATCTAATCTGAAATACAGTATATGTTAGAAAAATCAGAAATGATTCCAATATATCATTCAGCCCTAAAAGGCATCAGGTACCGCACACTCTGCATAAAAATTGATCAGTTTGGTCATCTGTCTGCGATCCAACTTTCCCATTTTTGGCATTTCAGTTTCTCTTTTTGTAAAGTGACTAAACCCGACTTTGCAGTGCCACGTGGAGGCCATTTTCACAAGTACGTGAATGTAGTTCACTTCAACAGTCAAGCATATGTCTTTGGAGTTGGAAAAAGGTTAGCATTCATCCTCCAGCTTCACTGTGTTTATGTTATGCTAACATAGCTGTGGAGCTAGCAATCACGTAGCACATCATTATATACCAGCTAGCCCAACTTCAGTAACCCTACAAACGTCACTGCTGTTTAGTTTTCTGTCTTCATTTATGTTGGAAGTGATAGCAGAGCTGTACGTTTTAGTATTTTTAGAAATCTCTCTGTCAGAACATGCTATATCATGTTTAGGTGGAAACTAGCGAGCTAACTTCCTGCTAACTTCTAACTCCGTTAAATTTAATAAACTCTGTTTTCATGGATGCCTGGATGTTAAACTTAATTGTTACACCTGGTAAAGCAGCAACGCTGATCATTTTATTACAGATGAAAGAATTTAGAGAGTTTTTAACTCTCAGTGATGCTGCAGTGATCGTTTGAGTTTGGGACCTGAAGTAGAGTTTGGACCTGGAAACGGCTGCTGTGACTCCACCTCCACTGGGAAGCTGACCTCCATTAGTTTTGATCTTCCTCTAAATGCATTTTTCTTCTGTCATACACACAGAAACCATGCCTGGTGAAGGTTTCTGGAGACCACCTGTCTTTCAGCTTTAAAAAAAACTACGCACAGTGCCATTGGTTGTCAATGATTGTCAACAAGGAAAGCAGGGGATTTTCTCTTTCATCTTCTTTACTACAAATCCTGTGACGTAGCTGACCATTTCCTCTTTGTATTCAGAGAAGTTGCATACATCTGGGAGGTTAGGAATCAAGTGATCTTCTGGGTCATTTACTTCCACAAAGTGCACTTCCATTCTGCAATCAACATTTACAGCTGCAGATGGTGAATCGAGGATGTAACTGTTGTCTCGAAGTAAACAACTGCCTGTGGCCGTTTTAACTTGGTGCCTAAAAAGTAAATGTTTGTAGGCTCCCTGAACTGTCTGGCATTGGGATTATGGCAGCGAAGAAGAGCTCAAAATGATCCTGACTCAGTTTGTAGATCAGAAGATACCTGCATGGGGCATCGGTCCTCTCAACATGTTCATTATAGATGGTAAGTGCATCTACCCCATTAGCAAGGAAGCCAAATATAGCAGTCTTTTTCTTTTGTTGTATGAAGTGGCATCATCTTGTTATACTGCTGAACCTCCAACCAACAAAGCAAGCTTTCTGCATCCTTCAAGATGGTCTCAGCCCTGTGTTTAGTTGTTGGCTTAATTGGAGCTTTGAAACCTTTTCCAAGTGGATTACGGCTGTTGAGCACATCAAAAGCTGGATTTTGCAGTGCACACAAACCCCACAGTTGCAGTACAACCTTTAAACTCATCCAGCTTCAAGCCTTGCTCACAGAACTCCGTTGAGTCCACTACACTTCTGCTGAAGAGTTGGAGGTGGAATTTCATTTTTGTTTTCTCCACTGTAAATGAGCCATTTTCAGTCTGTTACCTAGTCGCACACTAGTCGCAGGGCTTCAAAGCACTTCCACTTAACCTTCCTTCTTTCGTCTGTCTCAAATTCCATTCAAGATGCAAAGGCATTACAAAGAAGCTTTAGCATATGGCACTCATCCAGGATCACATGCACTTTTTGTGTGGGATTCTCTGGATGAAAGAAGTAGGGCTTCATGTTGTCGATATTTAAGTCTGCGCCAAGTTCCCTTATCATGGCGAGGTTACTTGTAAGTGTGTTGGCGCGGAGCATATAACCAGTAAAGGTGACTAAAGGATGTTGACAACACCGCCTGGGGAGGGAGTTACAACTCCAGAGAGATTTCTATAGCCAATGCAAATGTTATACTAGTTACCAAAGCCCACAGGCTCATTATTAGCAAGCAGAGGTAAGACAGGTCAATTTTCCAAATGAAATTTTATTAGGGAGTACTACTAAAAGCATAGAGCTGTAAAATCAGAGAATCTCTTAAGGTAGCAGGGCTGACAATGCAAGACCATTAAAACACTTTATTAACCTCCTAAGACCCGAACTCTTTTTCTTTGCTATTTGGGTTGATTGGAACCTGAGGAATGTGAAAACAAAGAACTACCAGATTTATTTATTTTTTTTACCTAATTTTATGTTTCTTAGACAAATGAGATCCACGTATGAGGACATTGGTTTTAAATTGTGATAGAACAGCATAATATCCTCGTGAGTCCATATCAGGCCCTTGTAGCGAAAAATTAAGTATTTTCGTCTAGACATCCCAAAATGTGATGTCCACATATGTGGATGCCAGGTCCTAGGAGGTTAATAAACAATGAACGAATCGCTACCTTATCGTGGTGGAGGGGTTTGTGTGTCCTTTGCCCCCTGGTAGGGTCTCCCATGGCAAATTGGTCCTGGGTGAGGGACCAGACAAAGAGCGATTCAGAAGACCCTTATGAAAAGAGCATCGATGGAACAGTTCACCCTGCCCGGGATAGAGTTGCCCCTGGTGAGAGGCGTCGGGCTCGGGTGGGTATCTTGGCTTCCTGTTAGTATGTTGGGGTTTCTCCCAGTGGACGAGAGCCTTCGTTGAATCCCTGGGTGGGGCACTTGAGGGTGCTCCTCCTGGGGACTCTGTTGTCCTACTGGGAGACTTCAGTGCTCACGTGGGCAATGACAGTGAGACCTGGAAGGGCGTGATTGGGAGGAACGGCCTCCCGGATCTGATCCCGAGCTGTGTTTTGTTATTGGACTTCTGTGCAAACCACAGTTTGGCCATAACGAACACCATGTTCGAACATAAGAATAAGACTGGTAAAAAGCATTATTTTAATAGTCTTTCATGTTCAAACACAATGTAGATAAAAAGGACACCTGCAGATGGATTTCTAACTTCCTCACAATCAGGACCCATTAGTGAGGAGCTTCTATCTGAATCCTCATTCAGTGCATTTAATACATCTGCCTAGCTTTCTATTGCTTTGTCTAGAGCTACATAAACAGGGGACAAAATAATTGTTGTCTATTATTGTATCTATCAGATGCTTCTTGGTCCTCTGCCAGTAGGCTTGCTGCCATGTATCCTGTCATTCATTGCTCAGTGAGTCACCTTACGTCATCATCACTAAAGTAAACAACAACAATAAAAAGGAATAGATGTCAGTATAAAAATGACACTTGGCTAACAGTGGAAATGGAAAAAACTCTTTCTACCATATAAAGAGAGAATGCTGACCTGACTTATGTCTGGTGTGTTTGATGGAGAATATACTCTTGTATGAGATAAGTGATGGAGTCAGCTGTAGCAAACAAAGTGGCCCTGTGTCAGTTGGCTCTTTTTGCTGTCAGTCCAGTAGCATCTGATCCCAATTACAAGTTCACTCTACTTGGTCTGTTCCACCTTCCCCACTGCAGAGAAAAGCCTTCTGCCTGCCAAGCCCCGACACTGATGCCATCACTCCGGCACAAACAAACCCTGTTTTTCTTTTTCAGCTCAGCGCGTCACATGTCAGGTCTGGCTTTCAGAGTCAGTAGAGTGACAAGAGAGAAAAGAAGGGCCAGTTGATGTGGAGTTTTCCATCGAGGGTGAGACAGCAAGTGCTGAGTGGGACCGATTCTTCCAGACACAGAATTCCAAGGATGGCTGTAATGTGTGTTTGTTTCCACTTATCCAATCAGAACTGCAGCTGGGCTGGATCCTGTGCCTGCCCTCATGGCTAATCTTGGTCACCAATCTTTGTGGGGGTAAACAAATTAAGCTTTTGTGTCATTAATTTTAGTTTATGTGTGAAACTCTGTTCAGAGTATTAGAGTTTTAAACTTTGGACAATAACTTCTTACATTCCCAAAGCATAGATTTGAAGTTATCATCTTAACTACTTACTAGTTCATTTGATCTCATGTTAATTAAAGTATCAAATGATATGGTTAATTCCATTCAAATCCAGGATGAATCAGTGTTCAGTCAAATTGCTGAGATCCATGAATTCACTGTGAATGTTATCTTTTATTACACCTACGTTATGTCAGTCACATGTATTTTTATGTAAAACTTGTTGTCACAACAAAGTGCTTGGTGTAACCCCTAATGAGAATTTGGTTTGGACAGAGCTTAGAAAAGCAACCAGACAACCACCTAGTCCAGATTTCCACTATGAAGCTGTGTTGAGACATGGATAAAGGCAAGCATTTAAAACCTTCCCACTGAGTGTTTTAAAGACCACAGTGTTCTCAAAAGTTGTAAAACTAAAGAAGTCTGAAAACCCAGGCTTCAATGTTGCATTGGGCTGCTGGTCAAACTAAGGAAAATAGGTCTGTGAGGGTGTTGAGCAGCGCCTCCATAAATGTTAAAACAAGTAGAACATATCCTCTGCATAGATGAGAGAATTAACCAGAAAGGACAACCACCCCAGCAGCACTCTGTTAATGAGAGCAATGTGTCCTCAGTGGAGAAGGCAGAGCCTGAGGCAACAGAAGTTGTTGAGGTGCTTAAAAGTCTCCCAGTGATTCTTGAGATAAGGGACAAAACATGTCGATAAAACCCCATTTTGGGGTTAAAATTATGCATACAAGTGTTACCCAACTGACTAAAAGACAAACCAAGGTAATGTTTATACAACAAAAGTATGATTTTGCATTTTTTATACATATATATTCATTTTAAATGGTACAATATATTACCAGTACCTTAAAAATCCACTGTCCAGAAGGATCAGCCTGATGTTATTTGTATCCCGCTGTAACTTTACTGTATAAAGAGCTCACATCTCCAACATGTCAGGAGCAGTTAGTCATTACAACAAGTGTTTGTGAACTAAAAATCAAGAATGTGGGATCCTGTTTGTCTGTGATTTAAACAGCCCAGCGCTGCTCCCGACAGGGAAAACCAATCCTGCAGGGAGACCTACCTCAGCACCTGTGCAGGTGAAGCCAAAGGGCAGACATGCTTCACCATATTTTCTAGTCTTTGGCTTAGAATGAAGTTGGTTTGGAAACATATTCAGCGATGCTTCATCTCCTGCTTTGCATTTGTGTGGGTGCCCCGTGCTAGCAGTGTCCAAGCGTTTAGTTTTTTCCTTTTCATACCGCGCCCCCCTGCAATGACTCTGCGACCCCCTGGGTGGCGGGCCCCACACTTTGGGAAGGTCTGGTCTAGCACAACAGCTGGAGCTCAGGGGGCAAAACAATCGTACGAGTGCTGCTGTTTGACTGAGGAAGAATAAAGTAGTCGTGGTAAGACAATCACATGACCACTTAAAGACAAAGCAACAAGGTGACATATACCAGTTTATAAATTGTGTTGATCGGCCACGTAAAAGTCATGATAAACAATATATACGCCTGTTTTTCCTCAATAGTTTCGTCACGTTTACTGTCTAAGGACAGCAGCGAGACCTCTCTGCTTATGAGCAAACAAGAAAACAGGGGAAGAGAGAGAGTTTTTTGAAATGTGAGAGATTTGTGACGTTTAGCGTGTTTGGAGTGTGTAGTTAATGTGTTGTCTTGTGTAGTTAGTGTGTAGTGTTGTGGATAGTGTTGTGTTGTGTGTCAGAACAATGAGGCGACTGCTGTCTCCAGGTAGAAACAGGAGCGACACACTTGCTGCTGTCAGACCTGCAGGTATCAGGCTGTGATGTTTCCTTTATAGTGGACAGAAATATTTGGAGTGACACAAATAATTTGTGGCATCTTATTGAAGAACAGCTGATGGTTCTGTAAACAGTTTGAAATGGTTATTAAAAAAGGGTAAAAGGTAAATGGCTGCAAATAACTTTGTTGTTTGCAAAACTTGTGCATATGATTTTAAAAGTGACAATTTATATTTTCATTTAAAATTATGAAATATGATTCAATAAACATGTTTGTGGTTGTTACAGTAAAAATATAACTTTTTCTACTTGGATTTTATGGGTTTTTCGTCTGATTTTCGATCAATTGTGTTAATACAGTTTGTCAAAATGAAAACATGACTGTAAATTCAGACACGTGAGGTTGTGCTGAAAACAATGAGACCAAACAAGGCAAATAAATAGTTTTTAAAGGTGAAATGTGGAGGAAACATCAAAAGTTGTTAAAAATGGACAATAATCTGCTTTACAGATGTGTCGAATATTATCGAATTTGCCGTATCTTGAATCTCATTGTTTATGTATACTTTATTAGTCCTGTAGGAAAATGCTTAGTCCTCTGCATTTAACTCATTCACTCAGTGATGCAGTGGGCAGCTACCAATCCAGGATAGCCTCTGTTTGTTGGATTTGAACGCCCGCCCTTCGGATCATGTGGCATCTACATCAACACTTCTTTAAGTGATGATGTATGAATCCTGCTTTTGGGCCCAAACTACTCTGTGTTTATTAAGCCTGTTGTGTTGTTAAAATGTTTTGATGCTTATTATCTTGTTCTATTTGATCTGAACAAGCCCCTAAAAACAGTCAGTGATCACTGTCAGCCTAACCATCGCGAACCCTCACATTAACTTTTATCAAAAAAGTTAGCGTTCATCCTCCAGCTTCACTGTGTTTATGCTAACAAAGCTGTGTCGCTACGATCACGTAGCACATCATATATAGCAGCTAGCCCAACTTCAGTAACCCTGCAAACGTCACTGCTGTTTAGTTTTCTGTCTTCATTTATGTTGGAATGTAGGAGGAAACCAGCGAGCTAACTTCCTGCAAACTTCTAACTCCATTAAATGTCATATATTCTGTTTTCATGGATGCCTGGATGTTACCCCTGGTAGAGCCACACTGATCATTTTATTAAAGATGAAAGAATTTAGACAGTTTGTGACTCTCAGTGATGCTGCAGAGTTCCTGTGACTTTGGGATCTGCAGCAGAGTTTGGACCTGGAAACGGCTAATGACATCAGACTTAAAGACCGGATAGCATCTCTATTGCTTGATGCATAATTGTGTTATGAATATTCATCCTTAATCCGTATAAATGGATATGGTTCAGAAAAATTATAGTAATTACAAAATGGTACATTTCAGGCTAGAATAGCAAAGGGGAAGCTGTCAGAGGAACGAAAGAGAAGGAGAGAAAAGATTAACAGCCAGCCTGAGTTGAAGAAAGAGTTTCTCATAAAGGGAAAGATGGAGAAATAGAGTGAAAGAGGGAAAATAAAGAACATCAGTGATCTGAAAGAAAGAGAAAAAAGTCAGAAGAGAAGGTTTTGGAAACAAGCACAGAGACAAAAGAAAGTCCAGCAGGTTCTAAACACACAACCACAGAGAACTTTAGGAATCAGGAGCAGGCAGCTACTTGCTGGTGAACCATTAAGATGCAGAACTTGACGTGTGCAAAAACAGAATTGTTATGATGCGTCTTGTGATATTACAAAGGTTGTTAAGGTTTAATGGTCATTTTGAAAGAAATAATATCTTGTTTTCTACTCGTGTGTCACCACCGTCAGATTTGTGTCACCACCGTCAGCTCCTTGTCAACTCCATAATATGGAGTTTTGGTTTATTTTTTTCTTTTGAAGAACCATATAGTTTCCTCTCTCATGATCTTCCAATAAAAATACGTAATTTTCTCAATAAATGTGTAATTTGCATGCTGCTAAATATGATTGTTTCTTATAGAGATTAAATACAAGCTTCTGAAAATATGTACGACTGTAACTCTAATAAGAAAAAGCCAAACAATCTTACTTTTAAACCTGGCATAATTAGTTTGAAAATGTCCATAAACAGTAGAACAGAGAAGCTGCTAATAGTCAAAAGAGCTGAAACAACTTAATTTAAAATATATATTTGTGTATTTCTTTGTGTCTGATGGTGTTGACTAAAACCTTGCACATCTCCAGCAAAAACATAAATCATTAAAAAATGTTACACCTGGAGACCAAAACATGGTGAGACAACTTTGTGTAACAATTATATGTAAATGTCCATCCATCCATCCATCCATCTTCATCCGCTTTGTCCGGGGCCGGGTCGCGGGGGCAGCAGCCTAAGCAAATGTAAATGTGTTTTTGAAAAATCAAAAAATACATTTTAGAAAATTAAAACCTGTTTAGTCCCTGATCTCAGGAATCACTGCTCCACGTTTGCAAAGCACCAAGTTTGGAGATTTGCAGTGAGATGCTGTTGGGCCAAAGCCCTGGGGTTTTTTTTCAATGTTGTCTGGGGTTTGGAGACATAACCTATGGAGTAGCAGACTAGGCTGCTGGTTCCCATCTTCAAAAAAGTGAAATGGTTGTCAGGCTGGTCTCACACCCTCTCTACATGAACTTCAGGTTACTGTTGAACTTTGAATGCAGAAAAAACTCAAACATCTTTTGGGAGTTTGGGGTAGATTCTCGATTTCTTCACATTGAAAGGAGCCAGCTGAGGAGGTCGGGGACTGATCAGAGATCTGTGTCCCTCTGGAGATTTTCTGGGTTCATCATACTGGGATTAGAAGTAAAAAACATGGATGGACAAATTACATTTATGAATGACTTTGTAAATAAGAGATTTTACTTTTTCACTTTGTCATTTAGGATTACTGAAAAGAAACTGGTCAAAAATGTGAATTTGATTAATTTAGAAGTAAACACTATAAAGTGTGCATGTGAAGGGGTTTGAGTAATATCTGAACAGCAAAGTTGTTGCTTTGAAGTAGCTCGGCTGGGGCATTTCTTTGTGAAGTTTGGTAATTCTCTCTGTGCCTGTGTGGGTGTTTCTCCTGGTGCTGTGCTTAACTCCCACAGGTCAAAGATATGTGGTTTGAAGCTTTTGAAGCACACTGAGCTTACATGTGATCAAATGTGCATCATAAGTATAATTTCCAGTATATAAAATCATTTTCTGTGTGGAAAAAGTGACAAGAAGAAAAATCATATACTCTCATTAGCACTGAAATGAATGAAATATCAAAAAAGAAAAAGTATGTTAAGGTGCAGTTCATCACAGCAGCATGAAAATGTTTGGCCATTCCTTTTTCATTTTATCATTCTGTACAGTGTGTGTGCAGCTTTTGTGAAATGCTGAAAAAGAGACATGCACTGATCGTACAACCTGGCGTCCCACGTGGAACCTGAGGCTTTTTGCGAGGCCAGCTGAGGGCACCAGCACCAACTCTCTGAATGAATCCTCCTGAGATTGAACCAAAACACGTGAGAGCTGCAGCTCATCCCTCATTATTGATGTGTAGAAGGCCCTGCAGGCCTTCAATTCACACTGTGCTGTGATTTCTTACTGTCAGTTTTTCTTTGTCTGCTATTTGCATGATACACTGGGGATAAGAGCCCTGAAGCTGGAAACATGAGTGTTGCACTCGTCTTCTGCTGCAAGAATATCATACTCTTTCTCTGTGCAAATATGTGTTACTGTCTAACAAAAAAAGAAGGGATAACACGGCGAACAGAAGTCTGCTGACTGATGAAACTGGAACAATTAAGAGGCCGTTCAAGTAGTTCTTCAATCAACACTCACTGGGACATATTCATGTTCAATGACAAGCGAGAAAAAAACTTCCTCTGCAGGATTTTTTTGACATGGCCCCAAATTAAAGCCCAGTAACGATTACTGAAACATCAATAATAGTTTAAAGCGCACATTCCCCTTGCTAATTAGCATGCCAGTGTCACCTCTCCTCCAACTCAATACTGTGACGGTGTGCATACAGATCAGTGGGTGTGAAGCTCTGCTAATGAAAACATTGGGCACCGTCATTAAAAGCTCTGGATCTGTTCATAAGGCTCGTCCATATATGATCGCATATCATCATAACCCACGGTTGATTAAAACCGTGACTACAGTAATTAATGTGTCATTATGAAGAGCACAGTTCAACCATATGCTGCTGTCTTTGACCTCTTTGACCAGTTAGATGAAGTTAGTGTAAAGTTAACTGAATTAGGCTAATTGTTAAATATGGATCTGTCGACTAGCCTGAAGCTCTGAGACATTTTTTCATTGCAGACTGTGAAGATGCTACAACACAGTGCCTCATGTGGAGCCTGGATGGGTAATTTAGAGTATTTTTTCTTCAAAAGTAATTAATATTTAATCCATGCTCTGCTTTCCTCTGCCATTTGCTAAGACCTTTTCATTCAGTTTGAAAGTACTGCATCACCAAGAGCTAGCTGATTAGGGAGAGACTATTATCCCCAGCACATTATGTGATATAATTTTATTATGATAAACATATATGCAAATGTTCGAATGTTTTGGTTAATAAGATCTTAAGTTTAAGAAAAAATGTTTTTTCTTCTTGCATGCACGTTGAATGGGCTCCCTGCTGTGCACAGGCCCATCTGCACTGCTTAGAATAATGCCCACTGGATAATCAGACTAGAAGCAATGTTTGAAAAATAATAATTTGTTTTGCAAGTTCGGTTTTAACAGAAGACATAACTGCAACACTGATTACGTGTCTATTGGAACATAGTGCAAAGTGATCGAAACATGCCTGTTTGGAATAGTGTGACTTTCAGCATGAGTGAGTGATTGGAGTCATTCATGGCAGAAGGGACAAGAATGTCAACAATATGTATCGTTTGACTGCCACAATGTAGCTATAGTTGGAAATACTGATCTTTAAATCGCTACTTTTGACTGTTTCCTTGTCTCGAGGGGTCACAGCAGCTGTTTGATTTGGCGGTTTTACACTGGATTCCCTGCCTGACACAACCCCAACGCAGATTTGTGTCTCCAGCAGTTGAACCAATAACTTTTCACAAATGTAATAACCACTCCACCATCAATCAACATATATAACATGATCTAGGTTGATATTGTGTGTTATTCTAGCATTTAATGTTACTAAGGTTAGTTGTGGAGTTCCAAAGGGTTCCATGCTGGGTCCAATTGTTTACACTGTACATCATAGGTGTCAAACTCTGGCCTGCGGGCCAAATTTGGCCCACAGCCTAATTACATTTGGCCCGTGAAGCCATACCAAATTACTATTAGAGCTGGCCTGCTGGTATTACACAGCTAATATATATATATATTGTTTAGTGTTAAGCTTTGCTTGTTCCATATTCAGTTTTTCAGCAAAACTTGTTTGAGTCCATAAGAAAAGATTCATTCTTATATCTAGAGGAAGATTTTTTTTTCAGTAAATATTAATGTTAGCTCGCGACTTTGTTCCAGTTTTGAATTTTGGCCCACTGTGTATTTGAGTTTGACACCCCTGATATACATGCTTCACCAAGGCAGAAGGAGGCATAGCATCAATTACCTCTAGGCTAGACTATAGTCCTGAATAATCTTGAATAAACAGGCCCCATCTTATCTTAAAGACCGCATAGTACCATATCACTGCAACAGAGCGCTTTGCTCTCAAACTGTTACTTGTGGTTTCTGGGATATTTAAAAGTAGAATGGGAGGCAGAGCCTTCAGCTCTCAGGTCCCTCTTCAGTAAAACTAGCTCCCAGTTTGGATTTAGGAGACAGACACCCTTCTGTATTTTTAAAATGAGGCTGAAAACTTTTCTTTTTGATGAATAATATGTAGGACTGGATCAGGTGACCCTGAATCTTCCCTTAGCTAGGCTGCTGGGCGAGTATTTCTTCTTTCCTCACCTTTTTTCACTCACTATATATTTAGAAACCACTCTTAATGTAATCATTAATTATTTTTAATTTCATCCACAGTGTGCCTTTTATCCTGTTTTCCTCCCTTCAACCCCAACAGTCACAACACATGGCCCTACATATAGTAGCAAAGCATATAGTTAGGGCTGGATCAGGTGACCCTTTACGAATTTCTTTAACTAAATCCTTAGTTTGCATTTTAGACTTCATTCCTACAAGACTGCTCAAAGAAGTTGACGATTAAATAATGCTTCAGTTTCAATTATGTTTAATGTATCTTGATTAGCAGACTCCATGGCTGGCTTTTAAGGTGGCAGCAATTAAACCATTACTGAAAAAGCCCTTATTTGATGCAGCTGAGTTAGTTTATTATAGATTGATTTCTAACCTGCTTTTATTAAAAAACAAATTCTTGAAAGAGTAGAAATAAAATGGTTAACTTATAATTTGCAGAGGTTTATTTGAAGAGTTTCAGTCGGGATTCAAATGTAGCAGAGAAACGGCACTAGTGAAGCGTCTCGACACCAACTCTCTGCCATCTATAATCCAGTTTTGAGATCCTCCCCAGACGCCTTAACACCCACTCACATCCTGGGCCATCTGACCTCAGGAAATCGCATGATAGGGTGGGGCCAGGTTTCACAATGAACTCACCCGAAACTCTGGCTGATTGGGACCCACGCCCAGTTTCACACCTTGGCTCAGGCGATTAGAGGATCATCAGGTGGTCCTTTTGTCCCTCTGTGGGGGGAAACTCCCACTAGGTTTATATCTGGGACTCTCCACCATTTGACCTTAGAACTGAAGAAGCTTCTCGGATGAGAGGTGAAACATCTTCAAGCAACTTAAAGAAGTCCAGACGCTTTTCTTTCCAAGCTCCTTTGACTACGATGACCTGGATGACTGAGAACCTTCACCGACATGTCTCGATGCATGCTCAATCGAGAAGTTCATCTGGACGTAACGTTTTCTCCCACGTTATGTCCAGATTATAGAATCAACTTTCTGGGAGCACGAGTTAGGTTAAGCTTGAAAATGGATTCAGTGTTCTTTGCCCTACAATACAAAAATGCTTTGAGGTGACTCATGGGCAGAAATCTGTGCCATCAGAAACTGGATTTGAATAAATTAAATTTGAACCTGAATTGTAACTTGAATAAATGCTTTTACAAACTGAATATGAATTAGCCTAATTTGAAATTCAATTTATTGGTTTGAAAATGATCATCACTGAATTGAAATTGAATTTTATATTTTGAAAATGAATTCATTTGCTTTGAAACCGTATTTTATCCTTTAAAAATTTAGCTCTCGAATAATTTCAGATTCACTTCTCACCGTTCAGTTTCAGTTCCAAAATTCAGTTTTTTGGGACTTGCATCCGGTTCTGGTTCAAGAGTAATCGAGGGCAGATTAATAGAACTACGTTTTACTAGCGGACCGAAAGTGTTACTGACGGGAATCTACAGCGTCTTGAGCTGAATTAAGACTTCAGAAGTCATTCGTCATGTCGAATGACCAGCGGATAAACTCTCAGGTTGGTAATCCAACCAACCATCCAACCTGACCGGTGGATGGATGGATGGATGTTTCAGTATTTGCTTTGCTTTCTTTGTGTCATGGTCTTGGCTAGTTTCAGCTGTGTCTTGGAGCGCCTTCTCACAATTCCCTATATGTAGGGTAACTGCATGTAATATTTTTTTGCCCAACCAGTCTACATGTGTTTTGTGGATTTGGAGAAGGCATTCGACCGTGTCCCTCGGGGTGTCCTGTGGGAGTGTCCGGTGGGAGGTGCTACGAGAGTACGGGGTGTTTGGCTGCGGTTCATTCGATCCCTATACAACCGTTGCAAGAGCTTGGTCCGCATAGCCAGCAGACTCAGACACGCTCCTAGTGGGCTCCGCCAGGGCTGCCCTTTCTCGGCAAAGGGCAGCCCTGGCATCTGTCATGTCTCGTTACAGTAACTCATGTAACGAGTTACTGCCCCAAATGAAAGAGTTTAAGTGTCGGGGTTTTGTTCACAAGTTATGGGAGAAGGGAGCGGGAGATCGACCGATGGATTGGTGCAGCTGCAGTGATGTGGACGCTGCACCGGTCCGTGGTGGTGAAGAGAGAGCTGAGTGTAAAAGCAAAGCTCTCAATTTACCGGTCGATCTACGTCCCTACCCTCACCTATGGCCACGAGCTGTGGGTAGAGACCGAAAGAACGAGATCGCGGATACAAACGGCAGAAATGAGCTTCCTCCGAAGGGTGGCTGGCCTCTCCCTTAGAGATAGGGTGAGAAGTTCGGCCATCAGGGAGGGGCTCAGAGTAGAGCAGCTGCTCCTCCACATCGAAAGGAGCCAGCTGAGGTGGTTTGGGCATCTGACAAGGATGCCCCCTGGGCGCCTCCTGGGCGAGGTGTTCTGGGCATGTCCCACCGGGAGGAGGCCCCGGGGCAGACCCAGGACACGCTGGAGAGATTATATCTCTCGGCTGGCCTGGGAACACCTGGGTATTCCCCCGGACAAGCTGGAGGAGGTGGCTGTGGAGAGGGAGGTCTGAGCTTCTCTGCTTAGGCTGCTGCCCCCGCGACCCGGCCCCCGATAAGCAGAAGAAGATGGTTGAATGGATGGATAAATAAAACAAAACAAAAATAAAGAAACCTTACACAATCCATGGCATGTGTAGTCAGTACAGTCAGTGGTGTAGAGAAGTGCATGGGTAGAAGAATGGTGTAATGCAAAAGTAACCAAGATCCATCAGGGTGTCTCAGGGGAGAGCACCACCCAGTACCTTAGCTCTGAAGGCTTTTATAGAGCACCAGTACACTGGGCCCAGCTGCTGCCAGTGTCACTAAGTGGGAATGGGAACTCCACCCCTCCAATGCCTGCAGACAAGACACACAAACAGGCCAAAAGTAAGGCAGGGTGGAGTGGGTCATCACACTGGTGGCCCACTGGAGGTGATTTTGTGGGACTGACAGTGTTTTGTTTAATCCCTCATGCCCAGAGAAGCAGATGCCAGTTCTGTGACTGGGCTGATGCCCTTTTCCAGTCCTCTCCCACTCTCCTATGTCATGGTATCTCTACTACACTCTCCCATTATGGTGGCACTAGACTACCTGAATGGACGTCTCATACTACCAGTAGTGACAACACAGTAACAAAAAGCAAAACTGGAAAAAAATCAGTCAGGACTGATATGGAGAGGGCAATGCTGCAAACATTTTTCACCTACCTTTTTCTCAGGTACGTAGGTTTCATAGGCATGTTTGCCGTAACCAGCCTTTAGTGTTATTTACTGTATGTTTATAGCCTCTCAATGTACTGAATGTATGAAACGCAGTATTTTTTAATGCAAGGGTAAAACTGAATTCTTGTCTCGTACTGAAAAAGATTCACTTAGGAACAAACCTTTACTTAGCTTCATCTCAGCTGATGGTTTGAAGCTCCTCTGGTCTACATCACCTGCTAAAATGATTTAATTTCACAGAAATTTCACCCTCACCACAATTAATCTGCATAAATCTCTGTACACATGGCTCCTACCTTCCACCCAGAGAGCCTGAAGTCTAATCATGAATTTAAGATCAACAGCTGAACATTCCTCTTGGCCTCCCTCAGTGATGGCAATCTGAAATGCTCCTCTGCTGTCTGTGTTAATATGGCTCATTACTCCCCGAGACTTGCTTTTAGCCGCTGGTGAGGAAAGATGTAGGACACCTTCAGATCCTCCCCATGTCCTATCAGCCTGCACTGCTCATCTCCATGTCCTCATTGGGAGAGAATATCAGCAGATGTGTGCATTTTAAGAACTGTGTTTATCCAGAGAGCGCTGCTGTGCTCGCTGCTGTTTTTCAGTTATTTCCTGCTCTCACACACTCTGTGCATCGACACCTGGGAGCTGCCTTTAAGTATATCACTCAGGAGCAATAGGATGGAAGCTGCTGAGCGAAGCAGGAGTGTTACTCATCACCTTTTCCTCCCACACAGTTCTTCAGCCACTGCTGTGAAATACAACATGCCAAGATGCTTGTAAATGCTCATCTGGCTGTCCTGAAGAAGAAACAATGCACTGGCAAAAAAAGAGGCCAAGAAGCCCTGCATTTCTTCTTATTGCTAAAATATTTACATTACTGATTTGTACTTTAATACTATTTTTGCTTCCAAATACTAGAAATCATAGAAAGAAATACTAAAGCGGGAAACAAGGATCAACAACAGGCTACAATGAGCTGCCTTATTTCTAATGTTGCATGTCATCAGATGATTTTGGGTTACAGATTTGTGGTCGTAACTGAGGGTGTACATAGGGAGCTGAACAGGATACAGCTGCCCCACCCCTGCAGTGTATCAAATCCACAGTGGTCAGGGACTTATGTGATTGATCAGGGTGAGCTTTACTACACTGGAGTTGGACATGTACACTGAATTGACTTCACCATCAGCAAGAAGTATCGCTCTTGTCATCCTTTAGAGGCACGCGCTATTCTTTGGTTTGTATTTATGTGGCAGCGGTTTCCTACTATGGGTGGCATTGTGGTGTGGTGGTCAGCATCATCACCTCACAGCGAGAAGGCCGCTGGGGTTATTTCCGGATACTCAGTTTCCTCAGTCCAAAAACAGGCAAGGGGTTAGGTGAATTGGTGAGAGTGAATGACTGTCTCTTTGCATCAGCCCTGTCACCGACTGGCAACTTTTACAGGGTAAACTCTGCTGCTCACAGCAAAATAATGAGCCCGAAAACAACACAAAGCTTTCCAACAAATATAGGAAGATGTGAGAATATCCAGGACTGCTGGATACGCAGAGTTCCTACAGTCACCAGAACTCAGGTGACTGTGTTGGAACTCTTATTGTGGCACTGAAACAAAAGCCAAGCATTATTACTGGAATAACATTGTTTATAATATGGCTTATTAATTAATATGGCCACTAATTTTCCACAATTTCCCTTCACTGTCCTAGCCACTCGCCTAGCTTGGGAGTCTCTGCAACTAGTGCTCCGATTACCACTGGGACCACTGTTACCTTCACCCTCCACATCTTCTCCAGCTCTTGTCTGAGCCCTTGGAACTTCTCCAGCTTCTCGTGTTCCTTCTTCCTGATGTTGCTGTCATTCAGTATCACTACATCTATTGGTTTTTGTCCATCTGCATCTGGAAGTCCCACAGGACATTAGCTCGGTCATTCTCCACCACGATAGATAGATAGATAGATAGATAGATAGATAGATAGATAGATAGATAGATAGATAGATAGATAGATAGATAGATAGATAGATAGATAGATAGATAGATAGATAGATAGATAGATAGATAGATAGATAGATAGATAGATAGATAGATAGATAGATAGATAGATAGATATGGGGAGATTGAAAATGGAGCACAGAATCACTGCTGAAGGTGTAAAAGCTGGTTTCACACTATGGTGCACAACAAATAGGCACTCTGGCAGTGGTGAGTTGTGCACCTGAACTGAGTGCTAACCAGAACGCTCAACACTTCAGTGAGAAAAGGGCTGGAAGTCACACTTAATCACAGTTTGCAGAGCTTCCCACCTTTACACTTTACAGTAAATTATGGTTCATAACTTATAATGGAGACCCCGGGGATTATAATCGCCTAAAAGACAAAGAAAAACACAAGCAGTTGCTCTACACTGATAGGAATTGTTATTACTTTTGCTGAGTCATGAATAATGGATTGAGTTGCTGTATAATCTCCGGGTGATTACTACCCAAATCAGCAAGGAGGAAAAGGTTTGAAACAGAAGGTGCTGAAGGAAACAAGAAGGAAGCGGCACTTGTGTCACAGGGCGACCGGCATTATGCAGCATCAGCCTTCCCTCTAATCAACCCAGGCTTCCCTATAGCAGCTGTGACATAACCGCCTTTTTAAATTACATTTTATTGTTTGCAAATCCATCCACCTTGACCAAGTGTACTCTGCCAGCACACAGAGGTCTGACTAGAGATGTGGAGGATCGCTATAGCAACACGACTGTAGGATGTTTTATGTCCGCAGCAAATTCAGGCTGCTATCCACTCCATGGATGGATATCGGTAACATCTCTTAGGTAAGTGATTGTATTACAGCGACTGACGGGACTAAAGCACATCTATTTCAGAGCACTATTCTTTGGATTGTGTTAGAGAGCTGAATAACAAGCAGATTCAGGAGGGCACAAAGAGCAGCTGCAGAGCAACTGCTCCCCCATATGACAGTAGATGGTACTACAGTGTTTCAGAAGACACACCTACGCATCAGATGTAATTCAGTGCATGTGCCTAATGACACACACGTGCCTGTTACAAATGTCTAAGCTTAAAAAGCTGTTGACATTTGTGACATAACACATCTGATGAATACAATGAACACAAAAAAGGTAGCATTAAATTAAAAGAATTTACTCCACTTAATGTAAAGATGTCCTGTCCTCTGGTTTAATGATCTTACTGATTTTAAAGTTTAGCAGAGCTATTCACACTGCAACAGGAAGCTGAAAGACACGACAGGAAATGGATTTAGTGGGAAAATGAGCAAAGATAGTAAAATGAAAATTAGTATATGTTCACAATTTGTTACTAAGTTTTAAATGCAATGATGTCACAGCTGAGTATATTGCCCCAAGCAAACAAAATATCACACAAATTCTTCTGTTAAGCAACTTTTACACACACACACACACACACACACACACACACACACACACACACACACACACACACACACACACACACACACACACACACACACATTGAACGTGGTGCAGAAATTGTGATATAAACTCCTGAGGTGAAAAAAAATGTGTCAAATGAAATGCCATTTTGTAAAGAAAACTACACCGCTGAGCGGCAGGTTGACTTTTACAGAATAGTAGCCTAACCTTTTGGGGTCAGATTCACAGGAGAATGGAAATAGGCGAGAAAAGGGGCATCTGCATTCTGGTTGGTGTGCGAGAGAGGCTGTTCTTCTCTGACAGAGCAATGTCGAAACTCTCATCTAAAAATAACCTCATTGGATAAGACTTTGTTTGAGGAATAAAAATAATTGGCATACGGTCCAAACAGTTTATCACATCGTCTCATTGGTTACTGATGGTACAGCAACATCATGCAAGCTGAAACATTAATTGCAGTCATAAGGAGTGGCTAACTTTCTTGACTTTAATGGTTACTGTAAGTTTCTTTTAGTCACAAATAATTCAAACCAAGCCCAGCCTGCTCACTGCCAGGTACATCTGTTTAGTCAAAGTCACTGGCGCACATTCAGGAGGCCTGTCAAATACTGACTTCTAGTAACAGTGAGATCTGTGCCAGACCAGTACCAGTGGGTAAATGATCATACAGAGCTAATGTTGTCTAAATGTTTTATCCAAACAATAATAATAATAATAATAATAAACAAACCAAGCTAACAAGCAGCTTGTGGTGCCTTAAACTAGCGAGTGAAAGCAAATGTAAAAAGAATCTGTTTGTTTTGTCTGCAAAGCAAAATCTGTGGGTTGCAAAGTGGTCTGCAGCAGTAGGCAATTTAAATAATGGAACAAGCTAAGCTATCAGCTGAGCTCCCTGACAAGCTTTGACTCTTATGAACTAATATGATGCTAGATTTATAATTGACATAAAGCATCTCTTCTAGGACTAATTTCCACAGCAGACATGCAGGAAGTCCATGGCGGCCATGTCGGATTGCTTTGACAGACCAGTGATCTGCCTGTGTCTGACTGGACATTCACGTTTCCAGACCAAATAAATCATTTGGTAAATTCCCCTCGTGGGCCTAATAAAGCATTCTGACTGTGATTCTAAAAGTAGCCAGCAGGGATGCACAAACATCAGCACAGACAGCGCAGTCCACAAATATGTAATGTGCTACGATACAGGTCTTTGCTTATTTCACATTCAAACAGCTCCCTGATGAGTGTTTTGTTCACGTCATTTCAATTTCATTTATGTAGGGCCAACAACAAACACCTCGAGGTTTTCATTCATCCATCCTGAAGCCACAGTGGAGTCAGACTCCAAGGCCAGCAGAGAGATATGCATCATTGTCTGCAACATTGTTCTCATGCCACTAATTTTCTGCTGTCATATATGCCTGAAGGAGAATCAACTTAAAACACGCTATCAGAGCTTAAAAGAAAAGTAAATCTATCAATGTTACATATTCCATGTGTATATGTAAGAGAGCATTTGCATCATATATGGTTAATTGTTACAAGTGTCCTGTTTTATTGTTGCGACTGAGAATCCTGGGACATTTCTGCTGGAACTCCACAGTGCATCTGCTCACATATCAAGAGCCTGCACCCTGTTGGAGATGTCCACAGATCACCCTGCAGTCCTTCACACATAACTGTTAGGATCTAGTCCCATTTTAGAAGGTAGCGTAGTGTTCCAGATTATTTTCCAATGACTTAATGTGTTTCAGACACAGACGATAACTGGAGATGCATTCAGAGGTGGAAATAAAGCTACAGAAAAATTAACCGTGTCTATAGGTTTGACGTTGAAAACATGGATTATCAATAACCCGTACACGGAGTTCCTATGGACATCAACACTACACGTTCAGTAGTGGTGTGGAAAAAGAGACATCGCCTGGCAACAACAAAAGAACCCTTCAGTGCACCATAAATGACTCCAACGTCACTTTGTGCAGTGGGCTAATGCACCAACCTGCTGTGGAGCACAGTATGTTCTTGACAAACTTACTGAGTTGATAACCACCTTCATGTGGTAGGATAAGTAAATTCTGTTGATCTGGCTTTGTAGTAACAATCATTTCTCTTGGAAAGCAGATCCACCAGAGCCGCTGTCACGGCTGAATTCTGATTCGTTTTGATCCAAATAGATTAGAGTCAGAAATATTAGAATCATCGTGGACTGTCGTACTGTCCCGTTTATATCCAAAGCAGTTACAGGATTGCACTTGTTGTTTAACTTGTGATACACACTGATTGTCATCGTGCCTCAGTGATAGTGTAGTGATACAGTTTCCATTATTTTCTGCAGTTTTCTTCACCAGCTTTGGCCGTGTTGCTTCCAGCCTCTATTTTAGGATCGTAGGATTAGGCTGTACTTGATGTGGGATCATTTGCAGCTATATCTGCAGAGATTTGCGATTCATCTTCTGCCAACACCCCGTTTAAATATGACTGCAGCTGTCGGCTTAGTGCAGGCAGGTAATGAAAAAGATATCACAGACCCAAGATGACTCCTTGATGTCAGTGGTTGGGAGTACATGTAATTATTCTAAATCTTAAAGGAGCTTCAGGTAATTCAACTGATTCCAGTCGTTCGTTTTTCTCCAGGTTTTGTATTTACTAACACTGAAATTACAGTTTTATGCCATCAGAGGAAAGAATGATGATGATCCATCTCCAGTTCATCAGGTGTTCCAAGGCCTTATTCCACTTATCCATTTCAGCATGGTTGAACTGGAGTCTATCCCAACTGTTGGCCAAGAGCCCTACTACTATTATTATTATGATGAAGATTACAAAGATGATGAGGATCTTAAAGATTGTTGTTGTTATAAGACAATTGCTTTTCCGCTTTAAGTGGAGCCCCTTTAATTTCCCACGTGTGACTAATAAAGGTTTCTCTTATCTTACCTTATCTTACTAAGTCTCATCCATTGTTTCCATCATGCTCCTCCTCACCTGTGAGGAGCCTATCACAGTGAGAACATTCCTGGTTCAAACCTCGACTGGAGCCTTTCTGTGTGTATGTTGTGTGTTCTCCTTGTGCCTGCATGGGTTTCCTCCAGGTGCTGCATTTTCCTTCTATAGACATGTGAGATTCACTGACTCTGAGCAGAACATGTGAGGAAGATAGAGTGTTGTGTATAAAACATGTGGTTTAGCCTGAAGTACCTTGAATGGCCAAGAAGAGTGGAAGTGCTGTGTAAACGTGAGTACATTACATCCTGACCACTGTAAAGGCACACAGAGGTTTCCCGGGAATTGTTTGGAAAAATCAGTAAAAAGACACATTTTTATAATATGCACACTTGATGCCTACATCCTCTGCCAGTGTCCTGTCTCTGAATTTGATGTGTGCGTATGTGTGTAACATGTACACAAAGAGAGGGAGAGCAAGCGAGGATGAGTCAAAATGCACTGAAATACCTTAACTCTTGTGTCTGAGGAGGAAACGTTGATTTCCTGCTGAGCTGACATAAAAACTGCTTTTATCAAATAAATTGCTTTAGTGAAGAAGTTTGTCTGGCTGCTTTTCTCTCATCTACTCTGTGCTGTTGTCATAGTTTGGAGTCGGTGCGAAACAGAATGACAGGTTCATCATTGCTCACATGCTACTCATGTGTTGTAACCAGGTTTCCCAAGTGGGGCAAATCGGTGTATTGCTATAATCCCCAAAAGGTACAGAGGGAAGATGGAGAGTTCTGTGTGTGATCAACAATGCACACTTTATAAGCAAAGATGTTGCCATTTCATTTCAGTAATGATCAACAAAGTCAAGACCATCACTGGTCTAAAAAATGAGAAAGCCTGATGAGGGAGGGAGTAATCTAACCAAGATAATAGTGTGAGCACAGGTTTGACAAATCAAAGGAAGGCAGCTGAAAAAGACTTGATGTGTTTGTGATAAAAGTGCTAACTCACAATAACTCTGAAGGATCTTCAGCTTAATAACAAGCAGATCAACTCTATAAACCTGAGAAACAGGAGACCTGAGATGTGTAGGAAATAAACAGAAAGGATCATCTCCTGGGTGACTCATAGCCAATTATGACCAACAGTTTCTTCAGAGCTGTGAAATGCATATTGTGAGATTCAGACATTAAGCTCTTCAATAGATGTATTTTGACAATATGCAATTGATCTGATGCTAAAACGAAGCACGTCAAAGTCAGTTTGCTCAGATTTGTGTGTGTGTGTGTGCAGGTACACTATTTAAGACACTGGTGCTTCGTACTCTGTGCAGCAGTGACTGATTTCTATTCTTTCTATTAAGCTGTGCTTTGCTGCATTAAAAATGTGTTTCTGCTGCAGTAAGTCAAGTTTGTATTGTAGCGGGTCAGGGCTGTTTGGGGTTTGACAGCTATGTCCTGTTGTTCCAGGCGGCAGCGTTACGGTTGCCATGGTTACAGGGTGACGCGCTCTCTGCAACTGTGTGTTTCTGGGTGGCGAGAGCGCTTTTGTTGTTGTTGTTATGCTAAGCTACGTTGGGTTTGTGCTCCCTGGCTAACTCGGGGAAGCAAGACCGAACGACACCTCTGTCTCCTCCTTGTCTGAGCTCGCCACAGCATATTTCCTTTAAATACCTTTCCTTTCAGATTTTGTGATCTGATGAATAAACTCTTACATATACAAATGCAATTAGCCACAAAAATAACCGCAGCAGTGAGAATTTTGCTATTAAAAGGAGTCTTCTATATCCTGTTTAAAGTTTGCTTCTACAAAGCAACAGTAGATCCAACTCTAACAAATTCTAACAAATCGTAACTATTTTTCACATCCACACACAAAAACATCCACATACTGACAACGTTCATATTCATCCACTGCACTGAAAGATCTTTTAAACTGCTCTTGAAGGTTAAAGAAGTGAAAAAAGGGGAGTCTTCACTTCCTAGAAGGGTTCCCTCTCATCAGTAATCATTATCCTCAGATGAGTCGTCGTGCACCTAGGGCTTGTTTTATGACATTAGACCTAAGCAGAGGCAACACAGATCATCTGATGACGGAATAAGTTTTATTTGTACAAATACAGACAGCTGTACATTAGCTATGCCACAGAACAAGGCTGTGCAGCAGCTAAATGTTTCCAAAGGAGTTTCCTTTCACGTTTCAGAAAATACTCATTTGGAGTCTCTTTTAATGTAATGTTAAGAGAGGAACACAGATTAGAAAACTGATCAATGTTTCCTGAGATTCATCACCGGGAATATGAAGTGAATAAAATTATTCCACCTTAATTTGGAGACAAATTTCCCTGAATTATGATCTTTGTCAGATGCTCTTCTTGAATATCATCAGGTCAAATCTGTGCAACAATGGGCATTCGTTGTCATTTTCTGTCAGGTAGTCACACTGTCATGACGTTCTCACGGCAAACGTTCCCTTTGTGAACGTGGTCGGGTTTTTGAACTCCATAAGCAGCGTCTCTCACAGCCCGCCATCACTGGTGGGACGCAGTAAGACGGTCATTTGGAATTTCTTAAATGATCCTGAGGGTTATGGAACAAAAACGTCAAGAGGAAAACCCCTGAAAATTTCACCAGCACTGAGTCGGAGGATCCAATTGGCTGTCCGTCAAGACACTGGACGATCCTCGACCCAAGTTAAGGCCGTTACTGGTGCCGACTGCAGCCCCATAACCATCAGACGTCATCTGAAACTGAAGGGCTTCAAAAACAAAAAATGTCTTCAAAGGCCTCGCCTCTTTGAACGCCACAGAACTGACTGTTTGGACTTTGCAAGAGAGCACCAAACATGGGACAGAACTTCCCACTACAAAACCTAGTTACTCATCTTTGTATATGGGATAACTAAAGAGTCTGAGAGGGATGCTTGGCAGCAGTGCACTCAGTGAAAGGGAGGAAGTGAGTTACTCATGGAGAAACCTGCACGCTTGGATAGGCTGAAATGGGCCAAACTGGCAGGTGTTACATGTGATGGCTGTCCAAATGTGACAAAAAAAAATTGGGCCTTTTGAAGTGGATCAAAAAGTGAGTGAAATTAAATGAGAACTGAAACTGATCGTTTTTGCTCTTATTATATACCAGAAGGTGTTAAAAATGAACCATCTTGTTGATGTTTTAGCTAAATTAGCTAACTTCATCAGGGACAGAGGACTGAATCACTGCTATACTGTTGCACTTTTGGAGGGACACAAGAGCTTGGTGACAAAGCCACAGATGACAGGTGGCTCAGCCCGAGAAAAGTGTTTAAAAGAGGAGAAAGAAAAACAGTCCTTAGAAGGTACAACACAAAAAGAGTTTAAACCCTAGTGGGAGTTGAGCCACTACTGATCATGTGCCAGACAGTTGGTATCACAGGCCACCCTGTGATACCAACCAGCCAAGATGGTCGTTCACAGTGGACATCGATGCTTCTTTCGCTCCACTTTAAAACCATTCGTCTTCTCTGCCCAAAAAATGTAAATAGTTTTTCAAACTTACTGACAGTGTCTGACACTCTTAATCACAATGGTTATTTTATTTGCTTGCCAGAATGCCAATATTTGGGAGAACATGTTTTTGTAAAAACTAACATTACATAGACTTCATTGCACAGCAGTTACACTGTTCGTGGTTGAGGTCGGGATAATCACCAGTGGTGACTCAATCTCAGACGGTCATTTTTTGCATCAACTTTGAGTCTAAACTGGAATTATTATTTGTAAGTATGTAAAAAGGAACACAAGGCATGGTTATTTAATCAAACTAAAGAGCTTTCATACACACTGCAGTCTGTTTTCATTTTGAGTTGTGAAGTGGACACATTATACAAACGCAAATGCATCAAAAATATTTTGAAAGTTTAAATCAAATCTCAGTCAAACGACTCTGAAATCCATGCAAGCTGAATCTGTACTTTACAGTTAATCAAATGAAGCCATTAACAGTATGTCTGCAGGGAAAGGACCTGTGAGCTGCTTAGCATATGCATTTCTGTGCGCTTCTAATGACTGCTGTAGCTAATTATGCAGGTTTTCCTGGTCAGCATTTCCAGGCTTACTGTGATCAATGGAATTATCAGGAGAACATCCCACTTTGACCAGAGGCCTAAACAACACACTGGAATGGTTAATGTCAGTCTGTGTGGTCTCTCTGGGTACTGATCATGCATTGCCCGTGGAACTGTGAGGGAACTTGCTGAATGCTCTCATCCTGTGATTGAGCTCTGACATTAAAAACAAAATGCCTCGTAGCCTCCTGTTTATAATCAGTTTGTATGTTGTTCAAATTAGTCAGGACATGGAATCTGTCTCCTTAGTGACTTACATGCCCTGAGGCATACAAGCATGAAATGCTGTTATGTGTCATGCAAGAAAAAAGGATCCCCAGTGAAATTAGAAATGTACCAACATCTCTGACTCCACTGGTTTATTTTAAGTAAGAATCAGGCTCGCAGACAGCAGATCCGTTCTGGCAGAAAACAAACAAAACTGCAATTTTTAAAAAGCTCACATGTAGACAATCTTTAATGGCAAAGCGCAAAAGACAAAGGTTGTTTTGCAGATGAACTTCTCATCCTTGAAATAATTATTGGATATCAAGGAGCAAAGTATTTGTCAGAGTTAGTCCGTAGATTTGATTTTATCTGGACTGGATTCAAACCCAGCGCAGTCTTGCTGTGACTACAGTGCTAACTACCACACCACCTCGTCAGTATCTGAGCAGATCTATGGCTCAAACTGTGGTCAAAATTATTTTGTACTTGTAAATCAACAAACAACAAAAACAAACAAACAAAACAAAAACAAATTGGTGTTTGTGTAATTATTTTACAAATCTTTTTTACACACACAAAAATTCTCATCTATGAATGCACAAATATAAAATTTCAGATATTTTTGTTTACAAGGTTACAAGGTTGTGAATAACATGTACATTTATAACGCACTGAAAGTGTTTAACAGAGCTGTGTATAAATGAAAGCCAACAAAACCCAAGTAATTTTAAATAGATTTGTGCTTATAAAGTGGTGCTCAGTACTCTCATTGACCCAGTTACACACATTCATACAGCTTAGTTTTCTGTGCATAACACTTACTAACCTTGACACACACACACACACACACTGATGGATGGATGGATGGATCAAGAGCAACTGGGCGTTCCCTACCTTGCTCAAGGCTACCCTGCCATGCAGACTGGAAGAGTCCAGCATCAATCGTTCATCTGAAGGTTTAGTCATGGACTGTTTTTCATATACAAATTCTGCATTTTGGCTTAAATAACGTCATGTTTCCTTTTCATAATGCATGAGAAAAATGCAAAATGATTCCTTTTATGCAGTAAAAAATAATTTTTATTATCAATTATTTACTTTTAAATCTCTTTTCCACCTAAATACTGCTGCAGTTTTTACCCATCCACAGGATTTAAATATTCTGCTGGCGTTGTTTAGTGTCAAGACCAGATCACAGTAAAGCCAGTTTAACACTTGTCTCTAACTTATCGACCATAAAAACAAAAACAATACCACAAAGCAATGATATAAACCCAGAGCGGTGGAAAAGGGATGGATGCACAACAAAGCAACTGAATGCTGTCTGGAGTCTCGTGGAAATAAAGTTGATGACTCATAAGTGTTTGGTTAATGGAGGGAGAGATATAGACAACAGTGAAGATGCTCTGTGAAAACTGCCTGAGCAGCTAGTGTGGAAAAAGTTCGCACAGCTGTACTAAAGAAGCTTAATGGTAATGTGATGAGGATGGTACTGTTTATTGTTCATCAAAGTCGCATGATATCTGCCCTTTTCCTTCGTG